>NC_081347.1:33509109-33570343 GCF_029784015.1 Lycium ferocissimum | reverse complement strand
AAAGGCCCAACAAGGGCTATGACCATACGCTAAAGGAGAACCGCTACTGTTGCCTCGCGCTGGATGCCTCGTCACCCTCCTCGTCCAATCTACTATCACCACCACATCCCTCGGGCTCAGTCAGAAAAGAGTACTGCTCATCGTCGTCCTAGTCCTCGATCGGAAGCTTTGATTTTGAGTACATCATCTTGAACATCCCCTTGAAATCCCTCCACAACTTTAGCAGCAGCTTACCCCTTGACTTACTCTTCTTCTTCTCCGCATCAATGTCCCGGTGAAACTTACCGTGAGCATTAACCATGGAGGTGTAAGCTGTCTCAAGGGTGTTAACTGAATTCTTTAGCCCCTTATATGCCTCCAGGTACTCCTTCATCTCCTCCGATGAAAAGTCGCCAGCAGCAGCGCCTGATGTACCGGCCTCAGTGGGAGGTCTTGGAAGCCCGAAAATTAGTCCCTTGATATCATCCATATGAGAGCTCAGCAGCACAATAGGCCCCTACAGCTGCGAGGGTGCAGCATCATCCTCATCCTCTCCAAGGTTCATCTCAATTTTTCTCTTCTTACTCTGAATCGTGCTACCCGCTCCCTTAACCCTTAAGGGGTTGAAGGCAATGCCAGGATCGATCCACTCATCAGTGTATCTCACAGGAACCTTTGCCTTCTTGCATAAGGCGGTAATAGAGAGGGAAATATCAGACTCGGACCCAACTTTTCCACATACTGCCTTCCCTCCCGAACCACGTGATAACCTACATTCACTGGGATGTCGTCCAAGATACAGGCTATCATAAGAGCATTAATGTAGGTGACATCAGTATTGTTACTCGAAGGACATACCCGATGAGTGATGATGTTCTGCCACCTCTTGGTCTCAGCAATGAAGGGGCTGTTCTTGATCCCCTACTTCTTGTTGACCCAGTCGATCTGCCCCCATCTTCCTCCGTGGCTAGATTTGAGACTAACCAAGCCCTATTACCATAAATGTCTTTCTCTTACATAGCACTCACGGGATGGTCGGTCAGGTCGTAGTAGGCATTTATCACCTCAGCACCAATCTTTACCATCTTGCCCTGAATTATGATTTCTAGGTCTAGATCGGTCAACTTCACCTTCTTAAGGTTGGCATAAAATTCCCTTATCCATCCCTCACTAGCTTGGCATGGTTCACCAATAAATCAATTCCAGCTAATCGTGTGTAGCCGCTCAAAGAACTTGGGGCCACGATGCTCCACCTTATTCATATTGAGTCCCCTTTCTAGCAGAAGCCCTTTCTCTTCCATATCGGTGGGTGTCATAATTTTGTCCACTGCCCCCTCTGACATTCCCTTGATTAGGAGCAGCACTTCCTCCCTCGTTTTGAAAGATAATCCCGAATTTGTACATGCATCAATCAATTAAGTTAGTTTCGGCAATTACGCTATGTCCAGTATTTAATATATGTCAATCAAGCCAAGAAACTAGCCAAAAACAGTCCCAGCCCAACCAGTGTGAAGCTACTAGTTTGGAAAAATCTGTGCAAGTCTCGCCTCGGCAAAGCACGTACCGCCGGAGTGAGGCCGCTTCTGTGAATAAGTGTCTGCGGCGGACGGTGTTATCACTGTTAATATGGCATCTGAGTAAAGAAGGACACGGAGGCGGTTCTGCATTTGTGATCGAGCCTCCGTATCTGCGCATATTCCCCACCCCGGTTACATTTGCATCAGCACAAGGTGAGGCGCTGAAGAGGAGTCACGCCTCGAGGGCGGACTCGACTTCTACCTCGAACAGCCCAGAAAAATCCTTGAAATTTATTACCAATTTTTTACTCAAAACCAATGTATTACCCTTAGATCATCTAATACTCAAGCATGCATGACCATTAGACTTCGTAAAATATGATTCTAGGCCACAAACACCCCCAAATATTAAGGATTTTTCCCAACCACCATGAACACCTACCCCAGTGTTCTTCAAGTTTTCACCCTAAATTCCAAGCAATTCTAGTGCATTACACAATGATGAACATTTTATGACACTAAACAATAACCAAATCTTCGGATTATCCGACTATCCACCACCAAAAGCCACATCGCAAAAATTTGAACTTTACCCAAATTCCTCAATGTTTGGCCATGTATGGACCCAGATTTGCAACCTAAAGATCATTCTAGAGTAAAAGGAAAGCGAGTACGTACCTTGTGTTGAAGATTCGGAGTAGAGTGTGGAATTGACTGAAACCCTCTTTTGCCTCTCAAAGTTCTGCAAATTTTGAATGGCCTTGTGTTATGTTGGGGGTTGGAGTAGAGGTGGGTGTAGGGAGGAGTTCTACGGGGAGGGACAGGGAGTTTAAGGAGTGTAACATTAGGAAGGGAGGACAGAAATTCAGATTGGAAGAGTGTTTGAATTGGATGTGGGACGTGGTATGGTTGGTCCTTACTGTGTTTATTTCTGGAACTGTCGACTCCCGCTTCCGCAGAAGTTTACCGCTTCAGCGCATCCGCCTGAGCGAATAAGAATACCAACCCCCGCCGATACGCTCTCTGTCCCTCGTTATTGCTTCTCGAGTGTATAGATATTGTGTTGTTGTGACTGCGGACGTGAGACCATGGCTGATTTGTATTAACTTGAGATGGTAGATTTTGATGTAATTAAGGATGAATCAACACAACATTTCTGCAAGGCTTAATTAACGAGCGAATTAGAATGATCCTAAAAAGGACTTTAAGCTCTACAACACTATCTAGAATCAAGAAGAATAGGAAACACCTATGAATGTCCCGGAGTTACTTCGCTGCGTGTGCAAAGCATCACGCCGCACAAGGAAAACTCCACTATTACGCCTACGTACACCGACACTAATCCTAGGACGTATTTAAACCTAGGCTCTGATACCAAGCTTGTCACGCCCCAAAACCCACCCTAGACGTGATCGACATCCGACGTCGTGAACAACATCGGAAGAACCTAAACAACACAATAATAACACTTGAACCCGCCAGGTTCAACATTCGCCTCCAACAGTTTATAAAATAAAGGTAAACAAATCATACGTATATATGAATTAAATCAACTAAGTCTTTAGTAATCAATACTTGTCAAACATAACGACATGCCTGACAGTTAAACAATAACTCAACAACGACCCACAAGAATGTATACTATGGAGCTTCTAAGATAAAGAAATAATAGTTTGACTAATCGGGATGCAGCCCATAAACTAATAATGAATGAACGAATAAATAGGGTGTCCCACGAATGAACGTGTGGGCTCACCAAATCAAAGAAAGAACATCAAGTCCTTCCTAAGCCCTCAAGTATCAAGAACCTCCGTTTTCTCTGTTACCTAACATACCATAAAAAACAACAATGGTATGCCTGAGTACTTCGTACTCAGTGAGTGCCTCGGGGACAACAAGTAATACAAAAATAAATTATAATGATACATAAAGAAACCAGTCCTGAAAAGATAGTATAAAAACAGCTTATTCACTTTGTGATTCTTAATATCATTTGTTAAACAACTTTACAAGCCATTTCAAAATCCCGCTTCCATTATGCTTTAAATCAATCGGCATAAATACCGCTTCCATAATAAAGATGGATATCACAATCGCCCATAATATCAACAACACCGCGCAATACACTAGCCCAACTCAATATCAACAACAAGTAGCCGCGCAATAATACACTAGGATCCAATGCTTTAAATCGATCGGATTCCATACGGATGGATACTCTTCCTCCCGAATAGCAAGGCCATTAATACACCCTCTTCCTCGAATAGCAAGGCCATTAATACACCCCGCGAACCCGGAAGTGGCCACTCTTCCCCCCGAATGGCAAGGCAATTAATACACTAGGATCCATAGTGGTTACTCTTCCTCCCGAATAGCAAGGCAAACACAACAACAAAGTCCATGGCACAGAAGCCGATTCATAATTTGTCTCAAAATAGTCACACCATCAATAACATTAAAGTTCATTATGTCATATCGAAAGAATAAGTCATTCCAATCAATATTTTGAAAACATATAACTTCTTTACAAAAGATTTCCATGTCGCAATTCATTAGTGAGAATGTCATTACCAACTCTTAACCATCATTATTAAGCATCTCTCATAGAGGAAAACATTCATAGTATCTTATACATATATAAGGCTTGTTACAATCTAGGTTTAATGTGAGTTTGTCCCCTCACACACATTAACTACCATTTAGACATGAATTAGAGTTCAAGAAACATCAAAAGATTACTTTTCCTTTCATTCATTAAAGAATCTTGAATAAAATTTATACTTCCAATAATAGTTTCAAAAAGTGATTTTCATTCAGAATAAGTTTTCAAAAGAGAGACATACAAATCACCTTTATAGTCAAAAATGATTTTTTTTAAAAGAGACATACCTTAATACGTTAAACAAAGTTTAACAATTCACTTTTCTAATGAAGAACACCCAAAATCCTAGCTTGAATCACTTTAGGAAGAATTATGTTGTAACCCTTGTTGTGGGAGGTTGATAGGAGAATAACACGTTGTTCTAGGGTTTAGAGAATGAGGGAAATCTAATTTTTGAGTTAAGGGACGAATTTATATAATTGGGAAATTGGACCCCCTAGATCGCCGAGCGAGCCCAAAGCCGGGGTAACCTCGCTATGGCCTCGCCGGCGAGGCCCTACCTCGCTTTGAGCCTCGCTCAGCGATGTCACCCTCAAAATGGACTTAGTCAATTTTTCTTAAGTTTTCACCTTTGGACCCCCTCGACCTCACTGAGCGAGGGCTATGGCGAGCCTCTACCTCGCTTTGGGCCTAGCTCAGCGAGCTCTCCTATCCATTTCACACTTAGCCAAAATTTTACGATTTTTGACTGCTTCGACATCGCTCAGTAAATTGGTCATAACTTCTAGCACAGAGCTTTGCTTGAGCTCCACAATATACCGTTGGAAAGCTATTTCAAAGATCTACAACTTTCATGAGGAAGTGTTCCCAAATGTGCAACACATTTTCATGAAAAGCACCCAGAAGACAGACCTACCAAAACTTAGGCGAATTTTAAGAGCCTTTAAGAACTTCAATTGTGGGTTTGACTTCAAAATGATTGATCCTCCACCCGAATTCATCAAGAATGGATTCATATAGATATAATATCATCTTAACACTAGATTTTACACATTCACACCTAGTTCAAATTTACGGAGTGTTACATTATCCCCCCCGCCCCCATTAAGTTCATTCGTCCTCGAATAAGAATCGTATTCAAGAAAATAATCACTAAAACACAAGTTGATTCAACAAACACAATGATTCATCTAAGAATAGTTAAAACGCTAGCTCATACCTATCATAGAAACAAGTGAGGATATCTCTTCTTCATGTCCTCCTCTCGCTTCCCTAGCTTCCTCGCATCATGGTTTCGCCACAAAACCTTGACCGATGCCACATCCTTTGTCCTCAACCTTCTAGCTTGACAATCTAGAATCTGAACTGGTTCCTCCTCATAAGATAGTCCTTCATTGATTTCAATCTCTTTATGATTCAACACATAGGAAGGATCAGGTTTGTACAACCTCAACATCGAAATGTGAAACACAGGATACACCATGGCCATATCGGGGGGCAACTTCAACTCGTAAGCCACTGTCCCAATCTTCTTAACAATTCTCATAAGGACCAATGAAACGAGGACTAAGCTTTCCTTTTTACCAAATTGCATTACTCCCTTCATCGGAGACACTTTTAAGAACACCTTGTCCCCAACAGAAAACTCTAGCTCACGCCGCCTCATATCTGTATAAGACTTTTATCTACTCTGAGCTGTCTTGAGTCATTGCAAAATAAGATTAACCTTCTCAATTGCTTCATGAACTGAGTCAGGACCGAATATTTCCACTTCAGTTAGTTCAAACCAACCAATTAGAGATCGACAACGCCTCCCATAAAGAGCCTCGTAAGGAGCCATCTGAATACTTGCTTGGTAACTGTTGTTGTACGCGAATTCCACAAGAGGTAAATGTTCATCCCAATTTCCTCCAAAATCTATAACACAGGCTCTCAGCATATCTTTCAACGTTTGAATAGTTCTCTCTGCCTGCCCGTCAGTTTGAGGATGAAAGGCAGTGCTCAATTTCACTCTAGTTCCCAAACCTTCCTGAAAGGATGTCCAAAAACGAGCAGTGAATTGCGTACCTCTGTCCGATATGATGGATGTCGGAATCCCATGCAATCTAACTATCTCCTTTAGATATAGCTTGGCGTATTGCGCCGCGACATACGACGTCTTCACAGGGAGAAGTGGGCAGACTTTGTGAGTCTATCCACTATCACCCAAATCGAATCAAACTTGGTCTTAGTGCGGGGTAAACCCACAACGAAATCCATGTTGATCTCCTCCCACTTCCACTGCGGAATCTCAATATTCTGAGCCAGGCCTCCAGGCCTTTGATGTTCAGCCTTCACCTGTTGACAGTTCAAACACTTAGCCACAAAGTTAGAAATATCAACCTTCATGCTCTTCCACCAGTAGTGTTGTTTCAAATCCTTATACATTTTGGTGGATCCCGGATGCACCGAATACTTGGAACTATGAGCTTCCATCATCAATTCTTGTCGAAGGCCATCAACATCAGGAACACACAAGCGTCCCTGCAACCGTAGAACACTATCGCCAGTCCCAACAGTAAATGAAGTGTACTCACCCCTTTCCACTCCCTCTCTTAGCTTTGCCAGAAGCTCATCATCATATTGCTTGGATTTAATCCTTTCCACAATGTCAGACCGTGATGGAGTGATTCCCACTAACTCTCCATCTTCAGTTTCATCAAGCCTAACCCCAAGACTAGCAAGCCTTCGAATCTCCTTCCCCATGGGCATGTCATGAGCACGCAAATAAGCCAACGTGCCCATAGATTTCCTACTCAAAGCATCAGCAACCACATTAGCCTTACCAGGATGATACAGAATATTCAAGTCGTAGTCTTTTAACAACTCCAACCACCTCCGATGTCTGAGATTCAACTCCCGCTGCTTAAAGATATATTGCAAGCTATTATGGTCAGTATAAACATCACAATGCTCACCATACAAATAATGACGCCAAATTTTCAAGGCAAATACTACGGCAGCTAACTCTAAGTCGTGAGTCGGATAATTCTTCTTATGCTTCTTCAACTGTCGCAAAGCATAAGCAATCACCTTACCATTCTGCATTAATACACAAACCAAACCAATTCTGGAAGCATCACAATACACCACATATCCACTGCACCCGGAAAGGTAACGTCAAAATAGGAGCCGAAGTCAACCTTGTCTTAAGCTCTTGGAAACTCTTTTCACAAGCTTCGGACCACTAAAACTTAGCAGTCTTCTGTGTCAATTTAGTCAATGGCGAGGCTATGGGCGAAAACCTTCCACACACTTTCTGTAATAATTTGCCAAACCTAAGAAACAACGAATTTCCGTTGCACTAGTTGGTCTAGGCCAATGCTTAACCGTTGAGATTTTCTGAGGGTCCATTTTAATGTCGTCACCAGTCACCACATGACCTAAGAAAGCCACAGACTCCAGCCAGAATTCACACTTAGAGAATTTTGCATAAAGCTCGTTCTCCTCAAGTGTTGTCAAAGTTATCCTCAAATGATTAGCATGATCCTCACGATTCTTAGAGTACACCAAAATGTCATCAATAAACACAATAATGAAGCGGTCTAGATATGGCTTAAACACACGGTTCATCAAATCCATGAATGCAGCAGGCGCATTAGTCAACCCAAAGGACATGACTAGAAACTCAAAGTGCCCATAACGCGTACGGAAAGCAATTTTCGAGATATCCTTTTCCTTTATCTTCAATTGATGATATCCAGACCTCGGTCAATCTTTGAAAAGAACTTAGCACCCTGAAGTTGGTCAAATAGATCATCTATCCTAGGCAAAGGATATTTATTCTTAATGGTCACTTTATTAAGTTGACGGTAATCAACGCACATCCTAAGGGAACCATCTTTCTTTCTAACAAACAAGACTGGAGCACCCCAAGGTGAGGAACTTGGTCGGATGAAACCTTTATCCAACAAGTCCTTTAACTGATCCTTTAACTCCCTTAGCTCCGCTGGAGCCATACGATAAGGTGGAATAGAAATAGGTTAGGTGTCAGGAATAACATCAATCCTAAAATCAATAACCCTATCAGGAGGAATACCAGGAAGATCTTCGGGAAACACTTTGGGATATTCACTAACTATGGGAATAGATGCAAATTCGGGTACTACGGCTTTTGTATCATCGACAACAACCAAATGGTAAATACACCCCTTCGTAATCATCTTATGAGCCTTAAGATAGGAAATAAATCTACCCCTTGGCTTAGCAATTTCACCCTCCCACACAATAATAGGCTCCTCGGGAAAGGCGAAGCGAACTAACTTATGGCGACAATCCACATTAGCATAACATGCGGACAACCAATCCATCCTCATAATTACATCAAAATCCACCATCTCAAGTTCATACAAATTAGCCATGGTCTCACGTCCCTTGATCACAACAACACAATTTCTATACACTCTAGAAGCAATAACAGGAACACCAGAAGGCGTATCAACAACAAAAGGTTCACACAAAGGTTCGGGTTTCATACCCAAATCAAGAGCAAAATAAGGGGTCACATAGGATAAATTTGAACCCGGATCAATCAATGAGTAAGCATCATGAGAACAAATGGTAAGGATACCTGTAACCACAGCATCAGAAGCCTCAGCTGCCTCTCTACGAGTCAGCCCATAAAGTTGAGTTGTCCCTCCACCAGAAGTATTAGCAACTTCCTTTCCCTTGTCGTTGTTACGAGCATTCTAATTATAATTGTTAGCATTACCAGCAGGTTGATTTTTAGCAGATGCAAAAGCAGCCAAATCATTTTTTTGGTTATTCATAGCAGCCATCTCACATAGCCACTTTCTGCCTCCTCTTAAGATGCCCCCTAATACCACGGTGATGATGACGTATACGATCCTCCCATACAGCGGACCGACTACTACCTTGGGAGAACCTGCTTTGGTTATTATTCTTCTGACCTTGCCTACCAGAAGGTACACTAGCATTCGAATATGCGCCAGACTGAGCAGGTGCCGAATACCCTTTACTCTGACCTCCCTTATAATTATTACCACTAAAACCACCTGCCGATCGGGCCTTCTTGTTCTGATCTCGATCCACCCTCTCCTCATTCTTCCAACTCTCTTGTTGTTCAGCAAACCCAACCAGAGATGAGAAAGTACAAGTAGGAGACATAGCCACAGCAGCACATGCAGACTTGATACGTGGCACCAAGCCTTTCACAAAACGAGTCAACTTATGCTTTTCAGTTGGAATCATGAATAAAGCATACTTTGACAGACGGGTGAACTCCAAACTATACTTACGAACCGACTTGTTACCCTGTTCTAGCTTTTCAAACTTCGTGGCCATAGCAAATCTCTCCTCATCAGACAGAAACCTTTCCATGAATGCCTCTTCAAATTCAGCCCACATCGGAGCTAAAGCAGCGTCACCCCTCTCAGACTCACACATCTCAAACCATGCGTGAGCAACATCCTTTAAGTAATAAGAAGCAAGCCTTACAGCTTCGGAATCCTGGGCATCCATTGCCCTCAATGCCTTGAAGGTCTCATCCAAGAAAGTGATGGGGGTCATCCACCTCTCGTGACCCGAAGAACTCTGGTGACTTCAAGTCGAGGAATTTCTTAAGTCTGCCTCCACCATGAGGTCCCACACCTCTACGCTGCTGCTGAGCCGCAACCAATGCAGTTAATATTTGAATAGCAGTTTGCATAGTACCAATCTCAGGCACATCCGCAACAGGAACAGCAGGAGCAGGCGGTGCTGGAGGTGGTACTTGGTTTCCAGTATCATTTTCGTTACCAACATTCGCGCCCCCAAGATTTCGGTTAGCTCTCGCGGGTTGTGCTCGGTTACCGTTTTTGGATCGCGTCAGAGCCATTTCTGCAAGGCACGAATTAACGAGCGAATTAGAATGATCCTAAAAAGGACTTTAAGCTCTACAGCACCATCTAGAATCAAGAAGAATAGGAAACACCTATGAATGTCCTGGGAGTTACTCAGTCATGCAGGTGATCAGGCTGCACAAGAAAAACTCCACTAGACACAACTCCACGGACACCGACAATAATCCTAGGACGTATTTAAACCTAGGCTATACCAAGCTTGTCATGCCCCAAAACCCACCCTAGACGTGATCGGTATCCGTCGTCGTGAACAACATCGGAAGTACCTAAACGACATAATAATAACACTTGAACCCGCCAGATTCAACGTTCACCTCTAACAGTTTATAAAATAAAGGTAAACAAACCATGTATACGTGAATTAAATCAGCGGAAGTCTTTATAAATCAATACTTAGTCAAACATAACAACGTGCCAGAGAGTAAATCTATAACTCAACAACTACCCACAAGAATGTATACTATGGAGCTTCTAAGATAAAGGAATAATAGTTTGATTCATCGGGACGCAGCCCAAAAACTAATAATGAATGAACGAAAAAATAGGGTGTCCCAAAAATGAACGTGTGAGCTCGCCAAGTCAACAGCAACAACAAGTCCTTCCTAAGCGCCTGAAGTAGTAAGAACCTGCTCTTCTCCGTTACCTAACATACCATCAAAAACAACAATGGTATGCACCGAGTACTTCGTACTCGGAGTGCCTCGGGACAATAAGTAATATGAAAATAAATTATAATAATACATAAAGAAATCAGTCCCGAAAAGATAGTATAAAAACGCTTATTCCACTTTGTGATTCTTAATATCATTTGTTAAACGAGCTAACGAAGCCATTTCAAAATCCCGCTTTCAATTGTCCGTAAATCAATCGCAAAAATAACGCCATTTCATATCACAATTGTCCATATAGGCCTAACATTATGCTTTAAATCAATTCGTGGCACTAAATAGCAAGGCCATAATAAAGATGGATATCACAAGGCGCCACTAGGATCAATTAGGCCCAAAATACTCAAATAAAGATCATATCAATCACCCATATAGGCCCAACTCAATATCACAACAAAATATGGATTCACGGTGGCTACTCTTCCTCCCGAATAGCAAGGCCATTAATACAACCCGAAATAACCACTCTTTCCCCCGAATAGCAAGGCAATTAATACACTAGGATCAATTATGCTTTAAATCGATCGACCAAATCTTCCATCACAATCACCTATATGGCAAACTCAATATCAACAACACCGCAATTAATACACTAGGATCCATAGTGGCTACTCTTCCTCCCGAATAGCAAGGCTAACACAAAAACAAAATTCATGGCATAGAAGCCGATTCACAATTTGTCTCAAAGTAGTCAAACCATCAATAACATTGAAGTTCATTATGTCATATCAAAAGAATAAGTCATTCCAATCAATGTTTTGAAAACATATAACTTCTTTACAAAAGATTTCCATGTCCCAATTCATCAATGAGAATGTCATTACCAACTCTTAACCATCATTATTAAGCATCTCTCATAGAGGAAAACAATCATAATATCTTATACATATATAGGCTGTATTACAATCTAGGTTTAATGTGGGTTTGTCCCCTCACACACATTAACCACCATTTAGACATGAATTAGAGTTCAAGAAACATGAAAAGATTACTTTTCCTTTCATTCATTAAAGAATCTTGAATAAAATTTATACTTCCAACAATAGTTTCAAAAGTGATTTTCATTCGAATAAGTTTTCAAAAGAGAGACACACAAATCACCTTTATAGTCAAAAATGAAATTTTTTTAAAAGAGACATACCTTAATACGTTAAACAAAGTTTAACAATTCACTTTTCTAATGAAGAACACCCAAAATCCTAGCTTGAATCACTTTAGGAAGAATTATGTTGCAACCCTTGTTGTGGGAGGTTGATAGGAGAATAACACGTTGTTCTAGGGTTTAGAGAATGAGGGAAATCTAATTTTTCGAGTTAAGGGACGAATTTATATAACTGGGAAATTGGACCCCTAGCTCTCCGAGTGAGCCCAAAGCCAGGGGTGACCTCGCTATGGCCCTCGCTCGGCGAGGCCCTACCTCGATTTGAACCTCGCTTAGTGTCACCCTAAAAAAGGACTTAGTCAATTTTTCTTAAGTTTTCACTTTTGGACCCCCCTACCTCGCTGAGCGAGGGATATGGTGAGCCTCTACCTCGCTTTGGGCCTAGCTCAGCGAGCTCTCCTATCCATTTCACACTTAGCCAAAATTTTATGATTTTTGACTGCTTCAACATCGCTCAGTAAATTGGTCATAACTTCTAGCACAGAGCTTTTCTTGAGTGCCACAATATACCGTTGGAAAACTATTTCAAATATCTATAACTTTCATGGAGGAAGTTTTCCTAAATTCCCAACACAATTGCATGAAAAGCACCCAGAAGACAGACCTACCAAAACTTAGGCGAATTTTAAGAGCCCTTAAGAACTTCAATTGTGGGTTTGACTTCAAAACGACCATCCTCCACCCGAATTCATCAAGAATGGATTTACATAGATATAATATCATCTTAACACTAGATTTTTACACGTTCACACCTAGTTCAAGTTTACGGGGTGTTACAGTTATACCACAATGCTTAGTAAGGTCTAAATGTAACAGTTCAAGTTCAAAAGCAAGAATTCCTACCAATCTTATCGTAATTAAAATCTCTTCTTTCCAGATTCAAGCTATAGCTATGACAACAACATAGAAAGTTCTAGCATAGATATATCATACGGGTTTTCATTGAACATATTCATTCCTAAACAACAAAGCAAGAAATTTTGAACTCTAAGGCATGAATCCAGGTCCTGATAAATTATTTCCCCGCAGAATTTGGTCAATGTTGCAGTTTTTAACCCCTTTGATTATGACAGAAAATGTGATAAACCCTCATACTTTATTTTAACTTGGTTTTGATAGCATAAAACCTAAAAAAAAAAAATCCCTCCAGGCATAGTAAACTTCTCCTAACTAAGCATAAGACCTCTGCGAATCCCACAGCCATGGGAATGAGGTTCAGGAGAAAAAGGGAACCTCGGGGTCCTGAAAGAGAAACGGGATAGGGTGAGGTCATCACCTCCCCAACCCTTTCCTGATTCTTGTTTTCAGTAAAAAGGGAAAAAAGGCCCCACTGGTCATTACCTCCAGTTCATACCTAAGCTAACCTTTTACTCTTCTAAGGCAACCTCAACTCCTTACCTCATCCTCATGCCTAGTGACAACCACCAAGACCTTGTGGTTAAGATTTAGTTTAACGCTGCTTTTAAATAAAACTCCAGCTAAACCCCTAGTTGACCACACAAATTGGCAGTTTCAATTAACTCAACCTAGGGTTTACTTCTTTGAAAAAACTTGACATCTTAATCCTTATAAACTTAAGTTTAGACTGAACGCCAACCCTTAGACTCAAGTAGTTCCCTTTCATTTATTCATTAACTATTTTTAACAATCAGAGAGCATATCGGGATCCAATCACCCTTTTCAGTGTCACTAGACCCCTTTGAAGACTCAAACCTGAACCAAATATAAAAGGGGGAGGGTCTGGTGACATAAAAATCAAGACTAGGTCCTGTCCCAATAAACAATCATGTCACATAATTATCCTAGTGGTATCTAGATATCCTAATTCATCCTAAATGATTTTATAGCTTCATGAGCCTATATCCGCCTCTAATGAACCATTTGCGAGGATCTTATACCAAACAAATAGACCTTGGTCTCAATCTTCATTTTAGAATTTCTATATTATGTTCTAGAGTACTGATTGTTTCATACTTACCTTTAGTGTATAGTATACAACTATTCAAAGTCATTTTAGACCAATCCAGACATATTTAAAAAGACTTGGGTAGACTCAGACCTATTCAAATGCTATTAAAACTCATTCAATCTCATTCTACTGCCTTGACCACATCATAAGACTCATATAAGTATGCCTAGACTCTTAAAACCTTATTTTAGTCCAATCATGATCCTTTACTTATTCTAATCATGGCTTACAGTACTGATTATGACATAAACAAAGTATGTAGAGGCTCAGGAAAGTAGATTGAAGACTCCAGGATAACATAATTCAATTAACAATACTAGCAACTACCTTAAACTACTCAAAATAGACCATCACAGTTCTTTAACAGTCTCACGCATTCAAACAGGAGTAATATTAGTCTAAAAGGTTACTAAAGTTACTATTGTTAATCATATATCCCTATTTTATCATGTTTAAAGGATGAGCAGCTAAGCAGGAACCTTAGCATCTAATAAAGCATACCTCAGTCTGCACATCTTTACCAATGGAGAAACATCAAATAAAATTATCTAGGCTCACACATTTATTTCATATTAACAACCAACTATTAAGGCTAAGTATATCATTAATGAAGACAAGAATGTGATATCTATCTCAAGCTCCTAATGAATCTTAATTAAACCCAAGAAAAACCAACCGCAAACAGAGCATTATCACATGACAAAGCTACTAAAAAATAACAAAATAAGTAACAAGATTAAAATGTTACCTTTTTTAGGTGCGTACCGTGATAAATTTTAGAACTAACAAAACCCCAATTTTTTAAGTCAAAGTTTAAAATTTTTATACTGAGAAGCTTAAACTCGAAGTTCTAGCCTCTTAAGCTTCTTTCCAACTTTTTCCCGTCCTTTTTTTCTTTCTTTTTTCTTATGGTGAGGGTAGGGGTTCTATAAATAGAACCCCACAATTGTTCAAAATCCTCAAAATACCGACGTGGGACAACTAGTTCTCTCAGAAATTAGCCTTGTAAAACAACATCTACGGCTTAAAATGATTTCAACAACAAATGAATGGTCAGATCTGAGCCTCGTTGGACTCGATCCAACCCATTCGTCCCCAACCAATGAAGTTTGAGCAAAATGAACACAGTACAACAAATAAGACAGTAAAAATCAACTTTTGACTAAATAATTTCAAAAGAAAAAGGCTATTACCGCGTTTGGAAGAGATCTGGGTGAAAACAAACCTTGGAATTAATTGTTTCATGTAAAGGATTCTGCAAAAAGCTGTGAATCCTACATTAACTCTATGATTTTACCATATTTGGATGAGAGAGAGAGAGAGACAGGCGGCGGCTCCTAGGGTTTACGAAGAAATAGAAAGAGAGAGAATAGGGGTAGGGTCGGGGTCGTTTGGTATGAATGGAGTTGTAAAGGGGTGTTAAGCCCTTAAACTGACTGGGCTTGGGTTAGGTCTTGGTCCATTTTTGGACTGGACTCGGTCCAAGTTATATATAAAAAAAAGATGGCCCTTTATATATATATATATATATATATTTAATGCATACACGCATATATAGGGTAAAGTGGGTAATTTAATAAACGGGCAAAAACTAAATATCGATTATTGCTTATATTCCAATTATAAGCATAATTAGCCTATTAAATAATTTTAAAAAATGGCCAATTGTATAAATGGGCTTAATTTTGAGAATATGGCCTTAGTTGATTTTAATCCAACTGATTATTTCAGTTATGGCCATATTTGGCCTAATTAGCCAATTAAATTACACTAATGACCTTAATTAATTTGAGCCAATGAATTTGGTTATTTTAATCGCTAATTTTACAAAAATGACCCCAATTTCCATAAACCATGAATTGGTTAATTTAATTGTGGCCATAACAAAAATAATTAAACAATTAAAGGTCAATTTGAAATAATGACCATCTAATTGGTTAATTAGCCAGATTAAAACATTTATAGACAATTATAAATACTTTTGACAAATTATATAAGTATACAAAATTAAAGATTAAGGGGTGAAATGGTTAATTATTTTAATTATTCAAACTCCTTGAACTGAAGGAAATAATGTATTTGCTAATTTTGATTTTTGACAATTTAAACAATTAAATAAATGATTATTTTTTAAAATGCCTTTTTCTTTGATTAAATCTAACAAGCATCTAATAAATGTCATAAAGGTACCAATTAATTTCTAAATAATTTATGATGTCATAAAAACCTTTTATCAATTTCAAGGAGTAAAATATTGACCTGAACAATTTATATAAAATTATTTAAACCCTTTAAGGTGCATAACTCATTTTATTTATCGTCCAAGGACTCTAAGTGATTAAAATAAATTACGAGAGGTCAAAAATTAGGTGTCAACACTTAGCCATGAGTGCACTTATTGACCCATTTTCAGTTGCTTCATCTTCAATGGCCATCATTGATGTGTCCCCTTTGTCATTTTCAACTTCAGATTCACTAGAGGAATTTCCCCATGCAGCAAGCGCTTGCTTTACTAGTTCGTCTACAACTTCTCTTCTTCTAAATCTTCTATCGGGGATCTGGTTCCTCCTGACTATCCTATCATAATTGTCAAACTTGTTTTGAGGACAATCCGTCATGAAGTGGTCAGGTTTCCCACATTTGTGACAGAGCGTTGTCGTTTTCTCTGAAGTGGTCAGCTCCCTATCTTGGTGAATCCATCATTCTTCTTGATTATCTTATGAAACCTCCGAGTAAGATAGGCCATTTCAGATTCATCATCACTTGAATCCCCTTTTTAGCTTAAAGAACGAGATTTCTCTCCCTTTTTGGTTCATTCTTTTCTTCCTTCTTCAAGGTCATCTTTATCTCATATGTCTTGAGATTTCCTATTAGTTCATCAACAGTCAGCTTAGCGAGATCTTTGGCTTCATAGATGGCATTTACTTTGATGTCCCAAGAATCGGGCAAAACTCCGAGTAGTTTCCTTACCTTCTTGATAGATGTGCTGACCTCTCCTAGAGATCTAAGTTCATTGATTAAAGAGGTGAATCTAGTGTGCATGTCGTGGATAGATTCGTCCTCTTTTATTTTGAACAACTCATACTCTATAGTGAGCATGTCAATCTTGGAGTTTTTTACTTGAGTTGTTCCTTCATGGGCAGTTTGGAGAGCTTCCCAGATCTCTTTAGCAGTTGTACATACTGAAATTCGATTGTACTCATCAGCTCCAATTCCATAGACAAGAATCTTCTTTGCTTTGCAGTTCTGCTTTACAGCCTTCCTGTCTGCCTCATTATATTCTTGCCTCGTTTTTAGAGTGGTTTCCATGCCAGCTTCATCTTTGTTTACAGGAACATGAGGACCATCAAAAATAATGTCCCATAGTTCTGAGTCCTTAGCCGTAATGAAGTCATGCATTCTTGCCTTCCACCACCCATAATAATTTTGTTGAATCTGGGCGGTCTGGTGAATGATTGACCTTCTTCCAGGTTTGGTGGGGCTGCTATTTCACAGATTCTTTCTAGGTGTTAACCTTTTAGAAATCACCCACTCTGATACCAATTGTTGCAGGCTGTGCATCCACCAAACAATCTATGAGGCACCTGGTTATCTACCGGTTCCCTGAGACATTGTAGTAAGTAAAGAAGGTACGATTTTACCGTGGAAAACTCCTTGCTCAACGGATTAAAAATCACGACCTACCTCAATAGGATTTCAACTCCACTACACGAGCAACTTCAGGTTACAACTCTATAGTAATCTAGGAAATAACTCCCATAATCCCTCACTCTTACAATAACGCTTTTATAACCTAGGAACTAACCTCCGTAGTCCCTCCACACTGCAATGCTCCGATTGCAAGCAGCTCCACTTGGCTAACTTTAGCCAAGGACTACTAATACACCTAGACTAACTCTAGCCTAGTGTACCACTCAAAAGCTTGTGGAAACATACTTCAAACAACCACACTTTGAGAATTTAAATCACCAACAAATAGCTTCTAAACAAGAAGAGTAGGTTTACAGTTTAAGCACAAACGAACAAAGACTCACAACAGTGTAAAGAACATAGACTAAAACTCGTGTCTAGATCATTTTCTTCAACTTGTAGGTGACTTTGTTCTTGAGATATCCTAAGTACTTGTGTCGGCATCTTTGCACGATTTAGATTTGATTTTCGAGTCTACTCAATATATTGTCATCATGTTTTATATATTGTGGGAGCATGTGGGATGGATAGAGACCACTCATTCATTTTGACCTAAAGCATGGGCCAACTTACAGTTGTACTTACGTGCACCAAGTGGCTCGGCTTTACAACTGTCTCTGCCGACAAAGCAAGGTGCACAGAGAGCAGATTACAAACCAGGTCTCTATCTAGTTCTAAAACAGTTTAATAATCATCAAAACACTATTGAACTTGGAACTACCATTAGCTTTGGGTTAGACTTCAATTAGCGAAGCATATGTAGAAGTTACTGATTGACGGAGAAATCAAGTAGACCTTCGGGTATGAAGTTGGATGGATATTCTTAGGTTGGTATGGTTTTTGGACTTTATGGGCTTGTCGCCTTATTTATTGTTATTTGGCTTGTTCCCACGTATGAGGTGTTAGGCTTGTTGCCCATTTTCTATTTTGTGTTTGTAATGCATCTATCTCTCACTTATCTTGTCACATATCATCGATAAAGGAAAGAACATTGATTTAGGATTGCTATTGTGATGTGTGCTCATGTAGAGGCACAAATGTTATTTTATTGTGATTTACACATGATGTTGACATCATGCATAGCATTTATACACATTTACATGATTCATCGATACGGACTGTGATTGGTACTGGTGATGATAAGTGATAAAGGAACATCCGAGATTGTGGATAGGTTTGATATGGAAGCCATCTCAGGGTTGTGTACGGAGTGGGTAGTAGTGTGGAAGTCATCTCTGGGCTGTGTGTGGAGTGACTGGTACATAGACTTCGCGGGTACCCCATGGGTCATGGCTATCGAGACCAGTATTTTCAAAGGCAGTTTTGGGACTCGCCTCGGGGTGGGGCTCTGGCAAAATGCCTCGGGCTTACGTGTGGGGCTTAGTTCTGTGAGGCTTATGCCCGACTGTATGCCCTAAACACGTCAACGCCCAATTCTCGGGGCTCGGCTAACAGTTCTTACACAAATTATGTTTGTGACCCTCATAATTCTTTAATAAAATGATGATTAATAGTTTTTTCATCTATAGAACTAAGAAGATTGAGAGTAACTCAAATAACAAACCTTAGTATTGCATATTTACTAATTGAGAACACCGTGAGGGTGAATAACAATTAACATTATTTAAAAATAGATAGACGAATTTTACACCTTCACTTATCATTGATCTTCATGTTTTTTGTCTGATGTCTCAAAAGTATCGGATGTAGGCTATGCATCCACCAAACAGTATATGAGGGACCTGGTTGTGTGTACCAGTTCCCTTATGCAATGCAGTAAGTAAAGAAGGCACAATTTTACCGTGGAAAACTCCTTGCTCAAGAGATTAAAAACCACGACCTACCCCAGTAGGATTTTAGCTCCACTAACCGAGAAACTTCCGATTACAACCTGTTGCAAACTAGGAATTAACTCCCATAATCCCTCACCCTTACAATAGTTGCAGCCTAGGAACTAACTCTCATAGTCCCTTCACTTTTGTAACACACCAATTGAAACATCTCCACTTGACTAACTCTAGCTAAGGAAACTAATGCACCTAAACTAACTCTAGCTTGTGTACCACTCAAAGTTCTTGTGAAGACACTCTTCCAACAAGCAACCTTTGAGAATTCAACTAATACAACTAAGCTAACTCTAGCCTAGTGTACCACTTCAGAGCTTGTGGAAGCAACATTGAGAATTTAGAACACCTACAAGCAGCTTCCTTTTTGGAAAGAGTAGGTTTACAATTTAAGCACAAAAGAACGAAAGACCTAACAATCCTAGAACTTAACACATCTTCAGTTGTAGAGAACAGGTTCTTGGATCTGCTACTGCCTTGTTCTTGTACACCCTTTGGAGAGTGGAGACTTGCACTTGAGATCTATATTTTGTGCAAGTGTTTGTCTTCTCCTTGGAATATGCTGCTTATATAAGAGGAGAGTTAAGATAAGAGTGACAGGACGCATCAGGACACAGAAACTCCACTGTTGCTCTACTCTAAGGGGGTGTGTGTGTCAGCATCTTTACAACTGTAATGTTGACCTTTGTACGAATAAGGACCTGATCCTTTACCCGTTCTCTCCCAGAGTCTGAAATAACTAATCACAAATACCCCCTCAGCTTCCTTGTTAGTGCATCTGGTTCTTTAAACGTTTTTGTTAAATCGTCAAAACAAAATAAGTTACAGCATAACTATCCGTATCATATTTTATTATTTCACTATTTGAAAGTATTTTTGCTTTTATTCATGAAGGAGTGATGTTTTAATTATGATTCAAATAAAGTTTATTGATTATTTTCTTTAAGGGAGGTAAATTTCATAGTATGATAGTAATGTATTTTAAGAAATTGTGATTCTTTTATTGTTTGAAAGTAAGATGTTAGAGTTTATTTGCATCTCATAATAGCTTTTATATCATTGCATTATTTATACTTGTAAAATCATATTAGAAGTTTCATTTTCTTTGAGTTTCTTTAATGTTTTAATTTTTTTTAAACTATTAATGTATTTTTTTAATATAAGTTTTGTGTTATTGCACTATTTTACTATATTATAAATTAAATATTTAAAGATTTAGGGGGTTTACGCTCCATGCCTCAGGGCTTGCGCCTCTCCCCATGCTAAGTAGAATGTCGCGCCTCGCCTCGCCTCGCCTCACGCCTCCGCCTTTTAAAACATTGATCTAGATGTGGAGGATTTCCGTCAGTAGCATGTGTGTATGGTTGGTGACATTGTCCATTGCATTGCATACATTCCCATTCATGTGCACTACATTTACATCATTGTGATTTCCTTATTGTTTGCTCCTTGGTTGTGTAATGCTCATTAAAGGTTTGTTAATTTACGTTGTAGGATTCTTGGTAAGGAGAACATATATTGAGGATTAGAAATATGACTTTATGATATAAATTGAACATAGCAAGACCTTTCTATCTTATGAGTTGGGACAGCTTATGCATGTATGAGTCTGTGGTTAGAAAGCTAATGGACTGAGGATTAGAATGTTGTATCTAGGCCCATGATCTAAGAAAATTGCTATATTGTAATTATTTGTTGTGGACCGCTACCTGAGGATGCCTATTAATTGCGTTTGATTGCCTAATATTCTTATATGTTTGACTTCTATCTATTATATATGTTTTTCTAATCATTGTCAGCATATGATGCTTACCAATACCCGTGCTATACTGATACTACTCTTGCTACACCCTATTTGAGGTGTAGAGTTGTTACAAGTTATGTTCGAGATTTCATTAGCTTCTGAAGATCTCACGGTGTCCATCCCAAAGCTTCGGTTAACTTTCATTCTAAGACAGAGATTATACTTAGGTTGTGTTGTACTTCATTCCGAGTTGTAAATCTTAGAAGCTCTTCTACGAGGCTAGACCCAGTTTTGGGAAACGGTTATTGAATAAAATATTTCTTTTGTTAACTTCTTTTCCTAGAATGATGTTTATAAAATGGCTAGTTATTTAGTCTTTTTATTTTGGTGCAATTAAGAAATTGTTTTGGGAAGGGTTCGTCTATCAGGTGGGATTGTGTAGGTGCCCGCATGATCCGTGTTTTGGACCGTGAAAGGGGACTAATTAAAATAACTAACATAAATTTCCCAAAGGCTAATCTCTCGAGACATTTTCCAACAATACGTTATATTCAAATATTGATAAATGAGGAAAGACATTAAAGAAAATGGCTAGTTTACTCCAAAGATGATTAAAACTTGAGGATTAAAAACTCCCTTCTCTCTCCTATTCCAATGCAAACCCTAACCTTATTCTAAACCTTCATGGCGGCGCCGGCCAAAGGTGGCTGGCCAGCCTTTGGCAATCTCCTCTACACTACAATTCACTCCTTTGACCACCCCTTTTTCATCCACGAACCCTCACATGGCAGCATCTTCCTCCATAAACTCTAAAAACCCTAATCCTAACAGCCATGAAAACCATGCAGAAATGATGATAATTACTAAGAACTTTGAAACAATAGTGAATAAAGATGGTAATGACACTATACAGACGATGGAAAATGTCATTGAGCCTATTCCAATCAAATTAGTTGACATAGTTGAAGGAGAACACGTGGTGGAATGGACAGAAGCAGAAGTTGAACGCATGAACATCATTGAGAAGCTCCAATATGCTGTAATTGGTAAGTTCTCATATGGTTGGCCGGAACTTGAAGAATTGAGAACTCAGATCCCATTGCAGTGTGGGATCAAATGAGACTGTCATATTGGATTATTTAGAAATAGACATATTCTTATGAGGTTTGAAGACTACCTATAGATGATGGCAAAGACGGCTCATTACATTAAGTCGAGAGATGGAGGAATGTACCAGATCAAGCCTTTGTTATATGATACTAGATTCAAAATTGATGAGGAAACTACAATGGCGATGGCTTGGATATCCTTTCCAAACTTACTGCCAACTTTTTTTATGAAGAACTCCTTATTCTCTCTAGCTTCAGCAGTTGGTAAACCATTGCATCTGGATAGGGCTACTATTAATAAAACTCGACCAAATTGTGCTAGAGTTAAAGTTATAGTAGATCTTGCAGCTAATCTCCCAAAAGTAGTTAACATGAAGATCACAGATAAGAAATCTGGTGTTTCTAGGATTGTCAAGGTACAAATTCAGTATGATGTATTAACCAAATACTACACAAGGTGTAAGTCGCAGGGTCATAATGAAGAAGGTTGCAGGATCTTACATCCAGAACTGAGAGTCGTATATGTAGAAAAAGAAGACAAGGGCAAGATTGCAGAACCTCAAGATGCTCAGCCAAATAAGGGGCATTATAGGAGTTTTAGAAGACCAGAGGGGAGATATGGTGGAGGCCCTGAAGATTGGAATACTGTCAAAGATAAAAGGTTGTTTACAAAAGAAAAGAATCCAGACAAGTTTATAGATGGGAGGCCTATAAATGGGAATTTAGCAGAAGTTCAAACTCAAAATGCTTTTGAAGCTTTGTAGAATGAAGGGGTTGTGGAACAAGGAGTAGAACCTGTGGAGGATGAACTAACACTGCAAGTAGAGGAGGTAGAAGTTAACACTGTGGGTTTGAATGCTAATATAGTGGAATATAGTTCTCCTGCAACTGAAGTCAAGGAGTAGGAGGACAAGATTGAAAAGTTTGATATAGTGCAACAAATTAATGTAGCAGATCAAGTTCAAGAAGTTGTGCCACCTATAGGTACATCCAATATAGAAGAAGGAGTAGACAAAGAGAAGGAGATCATAGCACATAGAGAGGAAGCTGAGAACAAAAGGGAAACTGGAAAAGCTCACAGTAATCCAGAGGAGGTGGTAGTAGATCATGATGGTATATTAGAAGTTAGTAATCATTCTCCTTCTAATAAATGGAGGGACGGGGTGGATGAGGAAAAGACTATGGGAGGAGATGTAGTGAATGGAGATAGTGTTGGCATAGTCGATCCAGGTGGAGGTGGACTCTATTCACCTCAACCAACTGCTGAAAATGCTATTGTTATCAGTAGTCCATTGGCTCAGCCTTTATAGTTATTGAAGACTGATTCCCCCATGCAGAGATTACATGATATTATTTCCCATAATGCTGAAAATGTTGAGGTCATTTAGAGGATAAAGAGAATTGTCACATTAATGAGGACGACCTGGAGGAGTCTGTTGAGCAGAAGCTTGAGCAGGTATGCAAACAAGTAGATATTTCTCCAACATCAAAGTTCAAAGGTGGAAGGAAAGGCAAGAAACAGATAGAAGGAAAGAAACCATTAGGTGCAGAGCCACAACAACCTACCAGGGTTGTGCCAAAGAGATCTGCCAGTATTAAGTCAAAGTTTTAAATGATGATTAAAACATTCATTTGGAATATTAGATCAGTGCAGACACAACAAGCTTTTCACAGACTTCAAATGTTACATAGACATCACAGGTTTATGTTAGTTTCCTTAATGGAGCCTTTTCAACATGTTAGACAGATACAAAAATTCAAAAGGAGGTTAGGGATGCATCAGGCTGGTGCAAACTGTAGTGGAAAGATTTGGTTTTTTGTAGAGGAGAATGTAGATGTGGAAATTTTATCTGATACTGCACAGCAGATCACCTTGAAACTGTTTCTTCAGGAGCACAATAGATCTCTTATAACAACTTTGGTATATGCTAAATGTGATGAAGTAGAAAGAATGACTCTTTGGGATAGTATTTATCAGTTAGCTGGCTTATTTGACATGCCTTGGTTGGTAGGGGAAGATTTTAATGTAGTGATGAATGAAGAGGAGAAAATAGGTGGAGTCCTTGTAGTCCCTCAGGACTATGAGGATTTTGCCTTTTGTATCAACTCATGTGATTTATTTGAAACAAGTTTTAAAGGCAGTCCTTTTACATGGTGGAATGGCAGGGCTGGGGATGATTGTGTTACACCTCGGAAAATTCTCCGTTAGTGTACAGTGAATAGACCCATGAAGGACATGACGTATACGAGGTTTGGACAAGTAAGAAATAATATGTGATAGTCCCCATTAAGATTTCCAAAGACATTCGGGTTAAGGAAAGAAAGTTGCTAAGGAAAGCGAGTTATAAGTTGAACGTATCGGATAAGAATCACGAGTATTAAGTTAATGATGTCTTAACGACCCTTTGAGGAAGAGTTATAACATCCCTTAGAATGGTATTGAAGTAAGGAACAAGTGTTAAGAAGGTTCCATAAGGATCGGAGATCAAACGAGTCGACGAAACAACTCTCCGAAAACTGGGCAAACATACGGCCAGACATACTGGTCGTACAAAATCAACGGACCGTATGTCCATCCGTAGATCTGGCCCAGAATAGCGTATTCTACTGGACCAAATATACGGTCCAACATACGGTCAGTAGATTTTATACGGACCGTATGTTGGTCCGTATATTTCCATCGGGACTGAAATTCATTTTATATAAGGGACCTTTCCTTTTTCATTTCATTCATTCCATTTCTCACCTCCACCATCCAAGAAAAATCTAGAGAGTTCTAAACACTTCATCCATGAGAAATCACTAGAAATCAAGGATCAACAACAAGAAATCAAGAGAATCAAGTGAAGGAAACCCATTAAAAGTCATCCAAATCAAGAAATCCCAAGAGAGATGAAATAGGGTTTTGGTGGAAAAGGTGAAATATCATCCAAAGGTTGTTCCTCTATTATTTAAGGTAATTTTCATGACCTATTCATGTTAATTGAAGTATTATTAAGTTGAAAAACATGGATGGTAGAAGTGTATAGCCAATGGGTCATCAAATGTGTGAATAGTAATATTGTGGAGTAGTAGTTGGATTGAATCATGGAAACGAATATGTTGATGTTATGAATGTGTTATAAATGATATTTAGAACATGAAATAAGCATTGGATACGAAAGGATGCGATAGTGAACTTTGGCCATAAGTATGAAGAATTAAAGTAAAGTTATGAAATACGAATCATGTGAATGGATGACGATTGTTGTTGGTGATATTGTGATGGTTATTATGAATGTTGGAAGTTGATATGGACTATGGTGGAAAGTAGTTTAAACAAAGGAAACGCTGCCCAATTTTCTATAGCTTTAATAGGAACGCTCTCATGATTGTTATCTAATGTTGATACGAATCCCATTGAAGGTATTAGCGAGTGCATTAAAAGAGGACGAGCAAGCAATAATGTAGCTAAACGACAAAGGTATGTAAGGCTCAACTTTTCCTTCTAAGGCATAACTCTATGGTATGAATCCTACTATCTTTCCATGACATCTCTACATATGTATGTGTCGGAAACGATGAGTCTACATTATAAAGGGCTCATATGAGATGAAATGAGTAGTATGACATGAATGTGATAATGAGCCGAGTCTAGAGATCCTAAAGTTACGATACAAGATTTCTATAAAGTTAATGACCTTCATATGACTCTTTGCTATTAATCCTTGTTGATAACCCTACCTTACGATGATTAGTCTCTTTCCTTCAAGGCATGATTTTCCGCCGTCTCCACTAATTTCCTAAACTCCGAAGAACTAAGAGCCTATGTTGTAAATAGCTATACGAGAGAGAAGATGAGAGATATACAATATGAGCATATGGCTATAGGGAGCTACACATGAATAAGTTAAATCTAAGGAATCTAGAGTAGAAGTGACGCCATGAAGTAAGTGATTCTAAGTAAGACTCCATCGGTTCTTTTCTTGTGAACACTCACCTTAAAATTTTTAGTCCCTTCAAGGTGAGATATGATGATCTGAGTACTCCATAACGTAATCGGGGTTCCACGAC
Source organism: Lycium ferocissimum (assembly GCF_029784015.1). Lineage (NCBI taxonomy): Eukaryota > Viridiplantae > Streptophyta > Magnoliopsida > Solanales > Solanaceae > Lycium > Lycium ferocissimum. The sequence continues at coordinate 33,544,106 of NC_081347.1, read as the reverse complement.
CTTACGTCACCCCGACATGACTATAGACGCTTATGAACGCCAGGATACGATGTGATGATATATGCATTTATGTGTATGTAATGATACTAAATTATGATAGAGCCATGATATGCTTATAAGACAGTTAATAATCATAAGTCGATAAAATGTATGATGAGTATATGATGACATGATTCCACCGCGCCTAGAAGGCCGGACATGACCACCACTAGTGGGCTGCACATGAGGGTTGTTGCTATGATTCCACCGTACCTAGAAAAGGGCGGACATGACCACCACCAGTGGGCTGCGTGCGACTACACCGTACCAAGGAAAGGGCGGACATGATCACCCGAGGTGGGCTGCATACGATGGGTACCGGACGTGAACTAACGATGACAATGTATGTATGATATGACGATGCTTATATGATATGAAGATGTATGTATAATATGATAACGTATGTACAATATGACGAGGTATGTATGACAAATTAAGGCATACGACACGTAGTAGCTTGCATGATATGTATGTGTAGTATATGCATAAAATGTATCCAGTCGAAGTTTATGTCCTCGTCTGTGCCTTTATGATTTCCCTATTATATTTATTTCATTCATGCCTTACATACTCAGTACAATATTCGTACGCGTCCTTTTTTGGACGCCGTGTTCATGCCCACGGGTAGACGGGAGACGGCACCGTTCCATAGGAGTCATCGGAGAGTTGCGAGAGCCTCCTTTATTCCGAGGTGCTACTTTTGAGATGTTATTTTGTGTATATATATATATTTTGGGCATGACGGGGTCTGTCCCGTCCGGTGTCTAGTACTCCGAGAGGCTCGTAGATACGTATGCGTGGGTAGTATGGTCCCATAGACTTCATGTGTATGTAAGTATATGCATATTATTATTTTGATAGCCAAAAAGGGCCTATGTTTACACAAGTAAATATGTTTTAAATGAAAATCATTTTCTATGATTATTAATAATAAGATTGTGAAGGAAGGCAAGATAAGACATAGAATGAGTGGTGCTCGGTGGTCAGCCTCGGGCACCAGTCGCGGCCCGTAGTTCGGGTCGTGACAGATTGTATATTTGAAAGATTGGACTTAAATCTTCTTTAACTCACAGTTTCAACAATGGTTTAGTCACATTAAAGTGGAGCATCTATCCGGGACTGGATCTGATCATGCCCCACTTCTTATTACTTTGGGTGAGGAAGTTCAGACTTTCATAAAACCATTCAGGTTTTTGAAATTTTGGACTGAGCATAAAGATTTCTTGGACACGAAGGCCGAATTGGTCGAGGAGAGTATTGGCAATCCTTTTTTGGTTTTTAAACGAGAAGATCAAGAAGTAAAAGGGGCTCTATCTCGCTAGAGTATAGACCCAGGCTTTGGAGATATCTTCAAATAACTTATCATCGTGGAAGATATAGTGAGAATTAAGGAACAACTGTTTGAAGATGATCCTTCTAAAAATAGAATAGTCTTGCAAATTGCTCGGTCGAATAAGAAGTATTTACTGTGACACCCCCAATCTTGGTAAGGCGTGACTGGCACTCGGCACCCTACGGGAACCGAGCGAACCCAACTGTAACTCACGTTTTCTGTATCTTGAAAGGCAACATAAGACCAAGGTATTATAAGGCATAGGGGCACAAGCCCAAAAGATAACATACTTACGTCTTCAAACTAATCTCGAGTGCATGTGCCGGTAAGGCTATCCTTAATAATGATACAACATAGTATAAGTCAAGATAATTATAAGATATCTAACTGTGCATATCTGTCTACGAGCCTCTACAAGAGTACATGACATAAAATGGACGGAACAGGGCCTCGCCATACCTATGCAAATGTATATGCAGCCATGCTGACTCACAGGGCAACTCCGAAGCAAGTGGAGTGCCACGACTCGCTCGCCGAGCCGGTATCCTTCGAAAGATCCATCAAGTATCTCGAGACTCGTGGGCATGAAACGCAGCGCCCCCAGCAAAGGGACGTCAGTACGAGCAATGTACTGAGTATGCAAGGCGAAAAGTGCACCAAAATAGCCGTATACTAAAGATGAGAAGAATAAGAATCAACCTGGCATTTCTGAACTACCGATGGAAATCTAGCACATGTATACATACCTCTTCATCTTCTTGTAATCTTTACTAGGTCTGTATACCCTACCATGGCCCTGGTTAACTTATCATCAAACATTATCCAAACATATGTTGCGGCGTGCAACCCGATCCATATATACATATACATGTCTCTCTATACTCTCGCATGCTTAACCATATCTATGTACAGTACTGTACCTTTATCTTACTAATCATCCTATACTAACTGCCCAACTGATCAGTGGTAACTGCCCAACCGGCTGCAGTCCGGTGGTAATAACTGCCCGTCCGATTATCGCACGAAGATAGAGCGCAACTGCCGGACTAATCAGCGGTAACTGCCCGACCGGCCGTAGCACGGTGGTAACTGCCCGACTGGCTGCAATCCAGTGGTAAATATATACATTTGCCCAACTGGTCGTAGACTAGTGGTAATTATAATCAACATCATAACTAAACTTCTACAAGTAATCTCTATGCACTTCCCGTGGTCCTCACTTAACTCGTAAGGTCTACATAATCACATAAGACTTATAAGCACAGCTCAAGCTATTAGTACTTATTCCCACCTGACTAGACTATAACCAATTCCTAAGATATAACATGAACCTCTCTTCGAACATTAAATACCTCATTAGGGATCACCTACTAGCACTCTATTCGTGTCCTATAAAACATCCCTTAAGAACCTGTTTCTAAACTCATTGGATTATTATTATAGAACCGTCATCATGAACACGTCTCACCTTAAAGGAACAGAGTCATAAGATGAGATCAACATCAATAACTATGAAACAAGCTCAACGATATCACAAGAACAACGGGAACCATAAGCTTTGGTACTTTTAGAATTGAGTTTATTGAAGATGTCATATATAGGTTCACAACAAAGGAATCATGCCTTAAGAAAGAAAGGTTTAGCCTTAACATACCTGGAATCTTGCTCCTTGACCTTCCCACTTATCTCTCCGACTTGTAATCTACATATAAAATCGTTCATACTATTATTAGGCTCACCATCGTACACTTATCTTAAGCCTTTAATTAAAATCCCTTTAGAATCTGCCGAAATTCGGGCAAAGATCTCCCCTGTTTATATGCCTAATCCGAAACCATAATCCAGTAACCAACAACAATAACAACAATACCAACATCAACCACAATATTATCATTACCAACATATTCCATAAAACATCCCAAACGACATTTTTCCAATTTTTCCACCAACAAATCCACTATAAGATTATTCTACAACTCTACTTCCGTAAATAAACTTATATCCATATTAATAGGGAGAGATTCATACCTTATTCTCGCTAGTACCGCGATATCTCCAATATTTGCCTTGAATTTCAACCAAGATTCACCGCAATACGATAGTATAATTGCAACTATGCGTTGTCCAAAATTAAATCCGGAGATTACACTTAATTCGCGTTAAAATCTAGTAGACAGCAATTGGGAGAATTTTCTAGAAGATTTGGGAAATATTTGGAGAATTCTTGGCTGAAAAATGAGGTTTAGCATCAGATTTGGTCCTTAAATAGTGGGTCAAATTCGGGGGGTCAATGTAGCAGTACTGTAGCAAGTCGGTACTGTAGAAGACTGTAGCAAAGACGTAGCAACCCGGTTACTGTAGCAACATTTCTGCTTTGTTAGCCGAACTTGTAACGTCCATAATTCTCTACTCCGATGTCCTATCGACGAGCGGTTTGTTGTGTTGGAAACTAGACTCGACGAACTTCATTTTAGGATTTTGAAACACCTTAAAACACTTCATATGCTAAGAGATATTCTTCCCTCAAGTTGGACCAAAATCTCCACACGAAACTTTACCCATCCTTTCTCCAAAGTCATACTGCTCCGTTTCTTCCACTTATTTCCTTATAAAACCTTCCGGTATACCTTATATACATCCTTCACTCATTAAATATACTTAATAATGCTTGCTCCTTATATTCCAAAGTTGTTTTACTTAGCCATAGCTCGACATACTTACGTTCAAATTTACTAAGTGCTTCTCTGAAAGTACGGGGTGTGACATTTACATTATGAGAAAGAGTTTTAGAGACAAAAAGCAGGATACACTTGATTCTCTGAAGGTGATAGAAACACCAGGTTTTTTCACAATTTAGTAAATGGAAGGAGAAAAAGGTTACAGGTGAATAGAATTCAAATATCTGATAGTGAGTGGATAGAAGATAAGGAGCAGCTTGCAGCAGAAGCAGTTAATTTCTTCGAACAACAATTCTCTCAAGAGGAGGGGGCTCTAGATTTTGGCATGCTGAAGAATATTCCACAGATGGTCTCTTCTGAAAGCAATGATTTGCTTTGTGCACTTCCATCCCAGGAAGAAGTAAAGAATGTTGTTTTTGAACTTAAAGGAGAGAGTGCTTGTGGTCCTGATGGATTATCAGGAACTTTCTTTCATTCATGTTGGGACATTGTAGGAATGGATGTATTCAGAATGGTTCAAGCTTTCTATGAAGGTCATACTCTCCCAAAATCAGTAACTCATACTAATTTGGTGTTAATCCCTAAGAAATCAGAAGTTCACACTTTTGGGGATCTCAGACCAATAAGCTTGAGTAACTTCATAAACAAGGTCATTTCGAGGGTGGTTCATGGAAGACTGGATAAGATTCTACCAGGTTTGATCTCTAGCAACCAGTCTGGTTTTGTGAAGGGAAGAAGCATTATTGAGAATGTGTTGCTCACTCAAGAAATTGTCACAGATATTAGAAAGAGAGGTAAACCTGCAAATGTGGTGATTAAGTTAGATATGGCTAAGGCATATGATAGAATGTTCTGGCTATATTTAACTAGGGTGCTGAGAAGAATGGGATTTGCAGAAATTTTTATGGACCAACTATGGAGGCTGTTGGCAAATAACTGGTATTTAGTTTTGTTGCATGGCCAATCTTATGGTTTTTTCCACTCTACAAGGGGTGTGAAGCAAGGTGATCTATTGTCACCTGCTCTATTTATACTTTCAGCAGAAGTGCTATCTAGAGCACTTAACTCTTTATTTGAGCATGATCAGTATAAGTGCTTTGGTATGCCTAAATGGAGTGCAAACCTCAATCATCTTACTTATGTTGATGATACCATCATCTTTGCATCAGCTGATAAACTATCATTGGAACTGACTATGAATGTTCTGAGAGATTATGAAAAGTTGTCAGGTCAATTGATAAATAGAGAGAAAAGTTTCTTTTACATGCATCAGAAATCAGCAGTGCAATTATGTCAAGAAGTTGAGCAGGTAACTGGTTTTACAAGAAGCATGTTTCCCTTCGAGTATCTTGGCTGTCCTATCTTCCACTCTAGAAAAGGGAAAGTTTATTATAATGATCTAATTAAGAGGGTGTAGGCTGCAGAACTGGAAAGGAAGGTTGTTATCATTTGGAGGGAAGGCGCCTTATCAATGTTGTCTTACAAAGTATGCCAATGTACCTTCTATCCGCAATGGCACCTACTAAGTACACACTAAATGAATCGCATAAAATCTTTGCAAGATTTTATTGGAGTAATAAGGAAGAAGGCAAGAGTAGACAACGGGTCGGCTTGGTCAAAGTGTGTGTTCCTAAACGAGGGAGAATTGGGATTTAGGTCCCTTTTTGATGTATCAAAAGCTTTATTCACTAAGCTATGGTGGAGATTCAGAACTTCTGATACCTTGTGGTCAACATTCATGTGGAATAAGTACTGTAAGAAACATATTCCAACCAGGGTTCAATGGAAAGGAGGCTCACAATTATGGAAGAAGATGCTAGAATCAAGAGATGCTATAGAAGGGGAGATCTGGTGGGAACCAAGAAATGGTTCTGCTAACTTTTGGTTTGACAACTAGACTAAACTTAGTCCTCTTGCCCAGCTTACGCCAGCTAATTCCCTATGGATGACAGTATTCTGGAGGTTGCAGATGTGATAGAGGATAGGACTTAGAATTATCAGACATTGCAACAAATTGTGCCAGAAGATATTATTGATCATATAAGAAAGGAGATGCACATTGACACTCCCTCAGAAGATATGGATAAGGCCTGGTGGATGCTCGTTAATAGTTGTAAGTACACTGTTAGTAGTGCATGGGAAGTAATAAGACAAAGGCGTGCCTCAAACTAGTGTTATAAGCAACTCTAGATAAAAAGTTTGCCTTTCAAGATTGCTTTCCTCTTGTGGAGAGTGTGGAAGCAGAAGTTACCTGTTGATAATGTACTTGCAAAGATGGGGATATCTATTGTGTCTATATGCAGGTGTTGTGCGTAGCCCCACCAAGAAACAATGAACCATATGTTTGTGACAGGTCAATATGCTGCAGATATATGGAAGATGTTCTCAGCAGCAGCAGGTGTGCAAGGCCCTTTCATTCAAGTTAATAAAACTATCAAGAAATGGTGGGACACAAAGTGTTCGTCAAAGCTGAAACCATTATACCAAGTAGCCTCACTGCGCAATCATACTTTGGCAACTTTGGAAAAGAAGAAACACAGTTTTGCATGGTGGTAACATGTCTAGGCATAGGGTCATATATGAGATTAATCTTAATCTCATTCAACTGGCCAAAACTAGATATCCATGGATGACAAATTTGCCAAACTCTTGGCCTCAGCTGGTACAAAGATTTGGAACAATATAGGCCTCACATACAGTATATACTGGTTCAATGGATTAGCCACTCTCTCCGCAGTTGGTACAAATGTAATAGTGATGGTGCCTCCAGGGGAAATCTTGGTCCTAGTGCATCTGCATTTTGTGTGAGAAATCATGAAGGAGAGTTCATTCATGCTACTGCTAGCAGGATTGCAGATACAACCTATCTGTGTGTAGAGGCAAAAGCAATGCATGATGGCATTATATTTTGTGTAACACAGCAGCATCTACCACTGATATTGGATATTGATTCACTTGGTTTAATGAAGATAGTAGAAGGGGACTGGGAAGTTCCATGGAGTATTAGTATGGAGGTGCAGAAGATTAGAGAATGGAGAAAGAAGGGACTGATACAAGTTAGACATGTGCAGAGAGAGGGCAATCAGCTTGCTGATTTTTTAACTAATTATGTTTTTGATTTTGCAGGTACTCTTAACTTTGAGCTATTTACTGATTTACCAACTGCAGCTAGGAGACTTGTAAACATGGATAAAATGCATTTGCCAAGCTTCAGATTTAAAACAGTAATTCCTAGGGAGCCAGATTAAAGCATGCAATTCATAAGTTCAAATGCAGTAACTCTGAAAGCTACAGATCATTGTTGACAGGAATATCAAGGTGGAGGTATTTCAAGATCAAGTTTATCTGCTCTTGAATCACATTTACTAAGCAGATTCTATCCAATGTGTGGTATTAACTTCATGTTCAGCCTGTTGGAAGAATCTCCTTAGTGATAGAGGATAAGTACAGATAAACTGTCATATTCAAATGCTTTCATATTCAAGTTCAGGAGACTCAGATTATATACAGCTTTGGCTAGCATAAAAGGCCTGATTTTGCACAGTTGCAAGTTGGAAGGATACTTCTATTGGCATTTGATTACATAACACCTGTTGAGAGCTTGAGGTGACTGAAATGGAATCAAGCCAAGGCTTGGAATGGTCATGCATACATTAGGCTAGATATAGCTACTTAGGTTGTTTTACCTTTGATTTCTAGGCACTTTTGGCCTTGTAATCTTTTTTGCTTTTGCCTTTCTTCTTTCTTTACACTTTAAATCGTACAGAACTTTATTTTTATAAAATTCACAACTATGCCTAGTGCTAGTTGTTTTATTTTAAAAAAAAAAATAGTTTACTCCAAAGATTTGACTAAAGTTTTTTGTTTTTGTTGTAAATTATTTAGTACTTTTTTTTAATCAAATACATCAACAGGACATGCCTATTGATTTGTTTTATTAATCATCAAATAAAGGTAAAAGTACAAAGATCCAGAAAAGCCAAAATAGGCAAAAATAAAGGAAGAACAAAAATAGTAGAAAAGAAAGGTCCAAAAATGCAAGGAAATAGGACTGTTGAGCTTGTTGCATCTTTGAAACCTTGTACTGATATTTGCCTAATGCTGTATTTCATGTGTACAACATCTCCATCCACTCTTTGCACGATGTTGCGATCTTTGTAGAATTAAGAATTATCCATGCTCCAGCTGCAGTTGCATTACCTCTGATCATCCTATCTTCAAAGTTCTTGATCTGATATTTGGATAATGTTGTTTGTCTAAGTTCAGCAGCCTTCTACCTTGAGAAGGAAGATGTGTGTATTGCCAACATTCTACTGCTCCCAGCAAAATGGCTTGATTTGCAATATAATCTGCTAAACTATTTCCCTTCCTCTTGACATGTTGAAACTTAACCTCACACATTGTTATCAGATGTTTGATGTCTTCCACTATTACAATAAGCTGCCATGGAATTTCCCAGTTCCTTCTATGATACTCTTCATCACCATGGAGTCATCTCGACCGATACCTCGTATGTTATTTGCCACACAATGATAAATAGCCTCTTTGATTGCCACAACTTGACTTCATGTTAATTGTCTCGTGAATCTCCTTTCATTCGCATATATCGGATCACCAAGTGAGTTCCTCAAGCGATAGCCATGAACTCCTCCCGTGATTGCCTTTACACGCACCATCCGTATTCGCATTTATCATACCATCGGTGGATCCAAATAGATGAGCGATACCTCATTCTGGGCACGATCTCTTCTAAGTACTGAATCATAGCAGGTAAGTTTGACGGGAAGGTCTGCAGTTTAGGATAAGCTGCTTGCAGTAATTGCCACAGATATCTGTTGATATGATAGATTAGGCTACTGAATCCAATTGTAACCCCATGTTTAATGGTGTTTCTCCTCCATAGACTCAGTTGTGATTGCGGATTGCATGAATTATAGGCCTCGGATGGGTCTGCAACTCTTTGTCCACCACTTTGATATCATATATGGAATATGTTGTCCTTTGAATTGAATACCTGCAAAATTAGCAAACATTCTCCACAGTTTTGATGTTGTAGGAGAGGTTAGAAAAAGATGTGACATTGTTTCTTGTTTTGGTTCTGTGCAACACCAGCATTTTGATGCTAATTGAATTCCCCTTCTGCATATTACATCATCAACTGCATTTTATATCTCCAAGATCTCCAAAGTGTGAATGAGAACTTAAATGGAAGATGTTTCCTTCACATCTGATTATAGATATCCATTTTCACTTCTCTATGCCTCACATACTCCCAAGCCCTTTTGACTGAAAACTTTCCATTCTTTTCTAGTAACCACCAGCTTCTAGTTCATCTGTTACCTGAGGAAGGGGAATAGTCTCTATCACATGCTTCACATACTCTTCAGGTATATATTGAATTAAAACCTGTGCATTCCATCCTTTGCATCGGCAAAATTCTCGAACTTCTATTTCCTCCTCCAAAATATCCTCAGGTAGGACATGATATAATGCACCAAGATTTGTCCAGTTGTCAAACCAGAAGCTAGATCCCCTTTTTCACTTGCCACCATATCTGATGCTCCACCAATTCCCTTACTATTACCAGCTTTCTCCAGATAGGGGATGCCCCTTAAGCTTGCGCAATCACATGATGAAGCTTTTTGCAGTATTTGTTTATCATGAAAGAACTCCACAATGAAGGCTTTGTTCTGAGATTCCACCATAGTTTACAAAAAAAGGCATTTGATACTTCAAATAATGATCTAAACCCCAGTCCACTTTCATCTTTAGCAACGATGCATTTAATCCAATGCACACCTTTCTTGTCACTAGTGTTTGACCAGAAAAACCTTGAGAAAATACTATGCATTTGTCTGATCAAACCCTTTGGAGGGTTCATTCCTGATAATAGGTATACAGGCATGCTTTGTAATACATGAGATATCAGTGTTGCTCTTCCTCCATATGACAGTAGTCTCCCTTGCCGTGCATTAACCCTTTTGGAAATCTTTTTTACAACTGTATCATAATGTGAAATTTTGTTCCTACTGTAGAAAATTGGGCATCAAAGATAAGTGAATGGAAAGAGGACTTGCCTAATTCCTGTGATTTGTTTCAGCCTTGAAACCAAGCTACTCTGCACCTTTTCATGAACATAGAAGGCACTCTTATTCAAATTTACCAACTGGCCTGGTACTTTCTCATATCTATTTAACACTCTCGCCATCAGTTTTACTGAATATTGGTCAGCAGAGACAAAGAGAATTGTGTCATCTGCATATGATAAATGATTAATTCTTGGACTCCATTTGGGCATACCATACTCCACAAACCTTGACTTTTTATACAATGCATTTAGTCCTCTTGATAATGCCTCAGCAGCTAAAATGATAAGGGTGGGGGATAAAGGATCACCTTGTTTAACTCCCCTTGATGACTTGAAAAAACCATGTGCTTGCCCATTCAAGAGAACTGAATACCAGTTGTTTGATAGTAGCCTGAACACCATGTCAATTAGCACCACACTAAAACCAAATTTCCTAAGCACTTTGGTGAGGAAGAGCCAAGAGACTCTATCATATGCCTTGGTCATATCCAATTTAACCACCACATTTTCTGTTTTGGTTCTCTTGTTTATATCTCTAACAATTTCCTGTGTGAGTAGTGCATTCTCCATGATACTCCTTCCCTTCACAAAAGCTGATTGATTCTCGAAATCGGACACACCGCGTGAGCTTTACTAATCTTTCATGCAGTACCCTTGAGATGATCTTGTTTGTAAAATTGCTGAGACTGATTGGTCTCAGATCTGAGAAACTTTGCACCTGCTCTTTCTTAGGGATAAGAATCAGATTTGTATGAGTGATGAATCTTGGTAGTTCTTGCCCCACAAAGAATGCCTTCACCATATCCACCACATCTAGTTTGACTATCTCCCAACATGATTGAAAGAACAATCCTGTGAATCCATCAGGACCACAAGCACTTTCTCCATTCAAGGCAAAAACAACTTCTTTGACTTCTTCTTCAGTTGGTAGCATCTCCATGGTATGATTCTGATCTTCTGTGACTAGGGTAGGGATATGTTTTAGTAAACCAAACTTAGAAGGAATTCTATCTTCTTCAAATTGCTTCTGATAACATCTGACTGCTTCTTGTGATATCTCTTCTTGATTGATTAGCCAATTTCCATCAGCATCTTGGATATTATCCACTCTGAGCTTCTTTCTCCTCCCTTTTGCATAAGCATGGAAGAACTTTGAGTTTCTATCTCCATCTTGAAACCATGTTAGTCCTGATTTCTGTCTCCAAAACAGATCTTCCAAGTGTAAGAATCTACTAAGGTCTGCCTGCACCCTATGTAGTCTCTCTCTATTCTATCTTTGGAGATGATTCAAACTGCTCCTCATGGACTTTGATTACCTCTTCCAGTGATGCAATTTGCTGAAAAATATTGCCATATGTGTTCTTACTCCAATTTCTCAATGCATTCTTCACCTTTTTGAGCTTGTGATGAAACTTGGTAAATGGATTTCCTTCAAAATCTATACACCAGTGTTGCTTGATAACCTCCTGGAAACTCTCATGTTGGACCCAAAAATTCAAGAACTTAAAAGGTTTTATGATCACCTCAATAGTTGTGGAACACTCTAGTTGCAAAGGAGAATGATCAGATCCCTTTTTTATCAGGTAAGTTACCTTCATGGTAGGCATTACATCTAGCAATTTATCATTACAAACCATCCTATCCAATCTTTTAAAAATGCATGCTTCTTCAGCTCTTCCATTCCACCATGTATATGTGCTACCTCCATATCCAAGATCCTGTAAACCACAACTGCTAAGACAGTGATTGAAATATGCTACTTCATTATACAAGGTAGACCTCCTAATTTTTCCTCTTCTGTAGATATGACATTGAAGTCACCTCCCAATAGCCAAGGTAAATCAAAAAGATTAGAAACCTAGCTAATGGAATCCCAAAGCACTCTTCTTTCTCCAGCATCACAAAAGGCATACCCCACTGTTAAGACTATACGACAGTTTAAACTTTGGTGAAATAGCTTCAAAGTAATCTGTTGTTCATTGTCTATCTCCACTGAACCCTGTATATCCTCTGAGAGGAATAACGAGATTTTGCCTGAGATATTGACAAAAGTTGTGTCCATACCTAACTTTCTTCTAAATCTTTCTACTTGTTCGAAGATCTTCAAAGGTTCCATCGGACCAATAATATCTTTATATGTTTCTTCTATTGATTAGTTAATCTCTCAAAGGATTGCTGAGTATTAACTTATCTGATGTTCCACAATAAGAGCTTATTCATCATGATTAAGATTGTTTGGAGGCTACCTGCCTCTTTGATAATAGTTTGACAGGGGGAAAAACTTCCTTCTTTCCTCTTTTTACTTTTGAGTTTCTCATTTGCCTTATCTGTCTAGGAGAGAGATCTGCTGCTCTTGACACCTGATCAATTTGAACATTAAGCAAATCTTTCTTAAGCTCCTGATCTTTTATTTCCTGAGGGGGGTTACTTCTTGGAGTCTTTGGGACTAATCCACCAGGCTCCTTTGGATGATTAATAGGACTGATATCTAAGGATTGCTCCTCAGTTCGCTCTTCTTCTGTCTTGTCCTCTTTCCACTTATCATGTTCACCCTTTTCCACCACTGCTTCCTGGCTTGTGCTAATAATTTTCCCATTTGCCTCTTGCCCCTCTACTAATTCTGCAGGCTTTCTATCTGTCTCTACTAATTCTGTGTTAATCTGGATTGCAGTATTATTGATGACCTGATCTTTTAGTTGCTCAGTATTATCTCCTCCCTCATTGATCTTTGAGCCATTGCTTCCATCTTCATCAACTATTAGAACCTCCTTCTGATTTTGCTTCATACTTTCTGATAGTTTCACTTGATCTTCAGCAGGAACACTACTTTTTGCTTGCTTACCAAAAGATTTTTCTACCCAAGGTTTTGTTGATTCTTTTTCTGCTTCAGAGTTTTCTTTGTCTTGTTTCTCCATTTCCTCCAAGTTGATTTCCTTCTCATTTTGTTCATCAAGTATTGCAAAAGAATTATTAATTTTCAAATCCTTACTAACATCATCAGCCTGAGAATTATTGAAGATTCTCTTATCCTTTACTATCCCCCAACCATTGATCACTCCTTCATGCTCCACCTTCTTGTTCATATTCTCTTGATTCCTCTTTTGTGCCTTTTCATTCTTCCTCCTGCCATGATTCCAAGTATCTTTTGTTGGCACTTCATTATTCATTGCTTTCTTCCCTTTATCCAACACAAGATTTGTGCATGTAGCATCCTTTGTAACCTGCCCTTGTTGTTTCATATTTGCATCAGTAAAACTTGTCTCTGCATGTTCTTCATCCTTACTCTCCTTTGCTGGTTTTAAATCTGGATGAAGTACAAAGCATTCCTTCTCATTGTGCCCTTGTAGTCTACATGATTTACAATACTTTGGCATGTAATCATATTTAATATCAATCCAGTTTGCAATGATCTCTCCAGTGCCCGACCTTTTCATACCAACATTAATTCTTTTAGGGAAGTCTTTTAACAAATCAACCTCTACCTTCACCTTTGCACAACTAGGTCTAGACTTGTTCTTTGTTGCCATATCAACGTGTAAAGGTTTCCCTATTGCTTTAGCCATTGTAAAAAGAGACTCCTTCACAAAAAAGTTAGGAGCTAATGAAGGAAAAGATATCCATGCAAGGGCAGTCGAGGTTTCATATTCAGGATGGAACCAAGGTTCCCATTTTTGCACTCTCATCTGGTAGAAACCATCCTTAGCCTTCAAGTAGTACGCAGGTTTGGACATCACATAAATATGGTCTTCCATGGATGATAATCTGAGGAGAAGATGTCGTTCCCATAAGTATCCAATGGGGCACTCGGATTTTATCTCGCATTGAAGAGGGATTATTTTACGTAGTTCTCCAAGTTCAGGCCATCCATATGAGAACTTACCTATCATTGCGTATTGAATCTTCTCTTGTATTATCATTGCATTCACTTTCGCTTCATCCCACAAACCCATGGGCTCACCATGCACATACGTTAGAGGATTCTCTTGAATAGGGTTTGGGTTAGGTTTTATAGTGGCTATTTCAATCAAAGGGTTTAATTTCTGGGCATATAGATGTTTTGGTGGTGGTTCTTCTTGAGGCCGATGCTGGCCACCCCCAGGTAGGGGTGGCCATGCACCGGCAGTGGCCGTAGCCATGCCGACGTCAAACACTAGGGTTTAGGGTTTGTTTTTTAGGGTTTTCGTTGAGAGTTTTTCACTGACTCTAAAAGTTGCCCAAGCTGATCATGTATCTTTTTTGTAAATTATTTAATAAAAATTGATTATATTTGCTAAAAATTTTGTAACTGATACATATGTGATAAATTATTTTCCCGCAGATTTTGACTATCTTTTTAATGGATTGTTAATATAACAAAAATTAAAAATTGATTATATCGCCTAAAGTATTGGTAATCCCTTATATCACCTAAAATTTGGGCTCTGATACCACTATTGATTTTTTAATATTGTTCTTTCTTCTTCTTTCTATATATACTATATATAAGAGTAAAAATTATAGCAAGGAGCAATTTTATTACTAGAAATTATAGCAAGGAGCAATTTCATTACAACTATGTAAAAGCGGCTAAAAGCAAGCACCTCGTCGACAACATGTTGCTTGCTAGCGAGGGTAATTTGGTCATTTTAGCTGAATTTGTTTTCCTTATTGGTATATATAAAGTGATATTATTGCTGCTTTATTTTTCTTTTACTATTAAGACATTTTAGCCCTTTAGGTCCCACATGTCTTTGTCCTACAATAGACCCAATAATTAATTTTGATATGACATCACATGCCAGGCTTTAGAATGTTGTGCCTTATGTTGTTTGCTTCGTACATTTAGAAGAGTAAACATACAGTTATCAATGCAAATGTATCTATTCCCATGCAAAACAATACTTTTGATTTAACGATTGTAGAGACAAAAAATTGAAACATAGCAGATTTATATTATCAATTAAAAATTCATAAAGAATTTATCCACCAATTTCAACATTTTCATCTGTGTTTGGGCCCGTGCACAGCACGGGATTTTATAACTAGTATGAATAATAGACCCCTAGACCTCTGACCCCAAACTCGTCGATCAGTCTTATTCCACTAGCCCTGCTCCCTCTGTCTCTCCCTTTGAAGTTCGCTGTCACGACCCATCTTAATAAGCCGTGAAGGCATTAAATTCCCTACGTTAGTGAGCCATCCACAACCCAAAATTTACGAAAAAATAATTAATCATGCGGAAACATCATACAAGTCAATTTATAGTCTTGAAATATCATTAATAGCATAGAAATACGGAATAAGTATACAACCCCCAAAATCTGGTGTCACGTGAACCGCTGGTACTAGGCACATAATCCACACACCAAAAAGAGTGCAGATAGTGTAGCGTGAGTACAAAAAATAACGGGTACTCAGCCGCATCGTCGATCGACCCTAAGGAAAACAGAGACTAGGGTTGACCTACGATTACTACCTTTACACTTAACTGCTATTAGTCCACAGTAACAATAATCAAAATAATCTCGAGTTATAAGCCTATATAAAGTTTCTAATCCTCAAGTTCGTCAAACATCAAAGGGCATTTAAGGCAAATCAAATAACAAGCCAAATAAGACTTGCACACACAAGGAAACCAATAAGATATGGCGATATGAAATGATATGCAGATGCAAGGCCTTTTCCATCTCCAGTACACACACGTTTAACTTCTATGAATCGTGAACCATGGGGGACTCGCGAGATCCATATGCCAACCTGGCATTCTTAGATCTCCCAGATCACATCCGCTCTCAGCCATTTTAGGCTTCCAATCTCTATACTCGGCTCTATAGGCTCAAAATCACAATACCCGGCGCTTAGGCCCACATTTACCTGTCATATAGCCAATCTGGCGCACATTACCATCATCACTCCATTCAGAATTATTTCCCATCAGACCTTTCACAAATATCCTCAAATGCACATGAGCTACTATAATAATCATAAATATGACATGCAACATAATAAGCCATCAAGATAAGTCATAAAGACTCAATCTTTAGCTCTTTTTCACTTTTAAATGAGTATTTAGGAGTGATGATAACATACAATCATAGATAAGACAGGTAATAAGCATAGAACCAATAAATAAGGGACCTCATATCCCAATCCTAGACACAAATCTATGCTAGCAGCTAATGCCTAAAGCATCGCATTCAGACAAGACTAACACAAATACCCTTATCATGGCACTGGTATTCGATACAAGTGCTCGTCACCTCACAAGTATCGGAACCCCTTTGCGTTACCCTATTGTCCTCTCTTATTAGTCCAATTTTAACCAACCAAGATGCTTAAGTTAAGGTTCATAGTCTCGACATGCCTGGAATAGGAGTCCGAAATCACAGCGATGTCTTGCCCTTTCGTAGAGCCTCCGAACAATCCCAATATGTTCAAGAACAGATTATACGTAAGAATACGAGTCAAACGATACCCATATTACCTTATAAAATATTCAGGTTTAGAAATTTAACACAAAAACCCCGTCCTAAACCTCAAAGCTTAAAACATAATTTCATAGGAAAATAGGGTTCTATAAGGTCAAATTATTGTTCTAGGAAGTCATACGAATCCAATGATATTCATATTACCATACTTTAAATCCGAAACCAAAAAGTCACCCAAAATAGGATTTCGAGCCACGAAGGCCAAAATGGGAAATTCGTTCCATAAATAGTTTACCCATGATTTATAGAGTCTATCTCTCAAAAATCAATCAAATCCAACATCAATTTCATGCTCAATTGAAGAAAATCTTAGTTCAAGCCTATGTCTCATAAACCCTCAATTCCCCAATCCAAATCATGATTTCTAGCATGAAAGCCCTTAATAATCCGTGATACAATCGAAATATCAAGATTAGGAACTTATCCAATGGATGTATCTTGCAAAATCTTATAAAATCTTATAAAATCGAGCTCCCAAATGCCAAATATGTGAATGAGAGGTCAAATCATGAAATAGGGTTATCATTTCTTCTTCTCAAACGCGAGAAAACCTCGTGAACGCGACCTTCGACCTGGGTCAGGCCTACGCGAACTCGAACAACCCATCACGAAAGTGATGGGTCAGTTTCCCCCCCAACACCCGTTGGGCTCCCAACTCTTACGAACGAGAAACCTTCTTCGCGAACGCAAAGAAGGAAACCAGAATCACTAAAAACCAGAAAATCTGGTTTTCACCCAAAAATCGAGACTCATCCAGAATCTCCCGGATACAAACCATATATGCATCTTAGCTATAAAACCCGCTACGAACTTACTCGCATACTAGGAATTTCCTAAAAAGATCATCTAGACCCGGTCAAGACCAAACGGCTTAAAACTAGATTTCCAACCAAATGACCAAAATAGCCCCAACTCCATTGGGAACCGAACTAGCTACTCTAACAGGTCATAATTGATATTCCAGACCTATTGAAATCAACAAAATCTCCAAAATGACCCATTTACCCCCGATGTTGACTTTGGTCAACCATCCACTTATGAATTCCCCAAAAATTCAATTTTTCTCACTCAAATCACATCTGGATGCCTTTGGAATCGCGCCACCCTTCCAAACAAGTCAGATATACTCTAATGAAGCTAGGGAAAGGGTCAACGGGGGTAAAATAGTCAAAACAGTCAAAATGATTTAACGGGTCGTTACGTTCGCAGACCTCGAGCCTCGCAATTTGTACGAAGTCATCGAGTCATTTTGGAGGGTAAGTTCATCTGTCTATTTAATCAAATTCTTTAATTATTTTATATTCAAAATATACTGGTCTAATTAATTTGGATCTGCGTCATGTATGACCAAATAATGAAGAGGAAGCCCTATCTACCAAAAATTTCTCCATTTTAAGACTCGAACCTGAGACTTCTTGTGTCACTGATGAAAAAGATTGTAGTTTTCAAGTTTGAAGTCCAGCAACGGAAGCTCCAGCTCACATCATCAAAGAAGTAAAATTCCTATTTTACCCCTATGAGGACTATAATGTTAAAAAGAATTTTAAAGAGAAAAAGTTAATTATGATATTTAAAGTTTTATATTTAGTAAAACCTAATGACTATTTTGAATTAGAACTAGTTACAACTTCTGCAAATATCGGACCTTATTTTTTTTGGCAGATTTTGGTTATCTTTTTAAAGAATTTTTAATGCAATAAAAAATAAAAATTGATTATATCTCCTAAATTTGTGTAACTGATTATATTTTTTAAATAACTAATACATATGTGATGACTTATTTTACCGCGGATTTTGGCTATCTTTTTAATAGATTTTTAATATAATAAAAAATAAAAATTGGTTATATCGCCTAAAGTATTAGAAATTGATATTATCACCTAAAATTTTGGGCTCTGATACAACTATTGATTTTTTAATTTTGCTCTTTCTTCTTCTTCTTCTTTCTATTACTATATATAAGAAGGAATGTCTAAATTTTGTAGCCCCACAGGAGCGTTTTAGTAATTTTGATTATATGACATCAACTATTCAAGATGCTACATGTGTTGTTTTTTCTTGACTATTCCTACTTTTAGCATTCATTCTCCTATTAAGTCTATTCCCACATGCAACATGGGCCTTTGTAATTGGTACATAATAGTATCTATTTATTAATATTTTCTTGGCCCTTAGTCCCTTCCATTCATTTTATATGTGTATTTTTGGCTTTTATATTTAGTTCAAAATAAATAATTTTTTATATAATCAAGAAGGTTTTAATAGTTTTATTTTCAACTTTATCCATATTTTAGATAATAAATGAATTTTTACATAACCAATAATCCATATTAAGTTGTTACTATTTAATTAAGGGTAATTTAGTAAAACTACTTCTTCCTTTTTAGGGATAGGTGAATTTTTAAGAAGCGCAGCCGAGCTAAAAACATCATATAATATGGACCGGAGGAGCAATTAGATTATTCTTTACATTATTTGTCATCATATATATTGATAAGTTTAGGCAACTGTGGAGCCACATTTGCATTTTCAACTTGAGCATTTATTAAATCTTATTAATATAACTACTCTTCCTCCTTTTCAATTTATATGACTTTTCTTTTTCCAAGATTGAATTTAACTAAACTTTGAAGCTAAATTGAATTAAATCAACTTAATATTTTAAATTAAAATTTAAATATTTATAAATTATACAAAATTACTATGAATTGCATTTTAATTGAAAATTAATATATTTAAGCATAAACTATGTATGAAAAGCTAAACTAATTCTTGGGGTTCATTTAATGAATTTAGTTTATTTTTCTTAATTTCATCTAAAATTAAACTCAAATCACCACATTTAACTAGCATAAACTCTTGCCACGTGAAATATCACGAGTGCAATTAAAATGTAATAAGTGCCAAAATAATCTATTTTTATCTAATACATAAATTATATTCTCACAAATTAATAAAAATGCCAATAATTTTCAATCTATGATTTTCACTGAGTTGCAATTATTTTACATAATTTAAATCATGCTACTTTACAGAATCTCGAGTCGTTTGTGTATCTTTGATATTTGATAATTTTCTTGCCAAACTTTCTTTCGATAAATAGTTTTTTATTTAAAAATTATCCAATTAGGTGACTATGTAGGCATGTGACGATATACTCCAAATATTTTTCATTTTATTTGAAATTTATGGAGTTAAAATTGAAGATGAAGTTGTAGTTGGTTATACTTTTTTGTTAAGAATATTTGAAATAACATTTATGCTTCAGTGTAGTTAAATATAACTTCAAAAATGAAAAGTGAGTTAAAAGCAAGCTGTTTTCCGAATTTGAGATACAACTTCAAGTCGGGTTTGGAATTTTCATGGCCAAACACCATTTTTTAAATAAAGTGAAAATTATTCTGGAAAAAATGAATAATTCTTAAGGCCAAATGGGTCCTAACAATTTTTTATGCTTATGAGGACTTATCAACATACATGTTGCGGTAAGAAATACAAATTATACTTCCTTAACTAAAATAATATTACTTTTATATCTTGAGTTCTCATGTAACTAGTATACTATATATAAGTGTAACCAATTATAGCAAAGAACAATTTCATATGAACAATAGAACCCTAGACCTCTAACCATAAACACGACGATCAGTCTAATTCCATTAGCACCACGCCTCTCTGTCTCTCCCTCTGAAGTTCGCAGACTTCGAGCCTCAAAATTTGTACAAAGTCATCGAGTCATTTCGGGAGTAAGTTTATCTTTCTATCTAATCAAATTCTTTAATTATTTTGTATTCAAAATATATTGGTCTAATTAATTCAGATTCGCGTTATGTATGACCAATTAATTAAGAGGAAGCACTCTCTACAAAATATCTGAAGTGATTTTGAAGTGCTGTAGAATCTAAAAGCCTTGGTTTGATGCTATCTCCAGTCATCTCAAAGCTCTCATGAAATTCAAAGATGCATCAATAAAGTGCAATATAATAAGTAGGGGATTCGTTGCATCTATATTAACCTTTTGCTTTTCTTGGCCTAAATAGTTTCAAAACCACCAAGTATTCATCAAAATCATCTTTCTTCTATGTTCTTTTTTTTGTCCCTTTCTACTCTTAAACTCATCTTTCTCTCTCAAAATGACAAATAAGAATATTTCCATAAAAGATGGTTGGAATGAATATATTCATGTTTTTTTTTAACCGTGAAGATGGACCAACAAAGTAGTTTATAGCAAATCTAATTACTCTTTTCAAGTGGGAAGAATTTGTCAAACAACCTGGTGATTTTGATTTTGATTTAGTGATGGAGTTTTACAAAAATATGAATAGGCACACCAATGATGCAAGTAAAGCCCCTGAACTACTCTCCAACAATAATCAATAGCCTACAACCTTCCCAATTTAGATGATAAGGTAATTCTTCACTTTCTCAAATATCTAGATGTGGATCTAATTAAAGGAAAATTGTGCTCTCATGGTGCAAAGTGAGGATATGATACAAATGGACTTAAAGGTAGTATTAAGAGAAAGAATGCTGGTAGTGGAGCTCGACCAATTATAATTTTTGTTAGAAGTAGGCTTATTTTATTAAAAACCCATTAAGAAGATAGTCAAATCTGCGGGAGAAATAAGCTACTGCGTGTGCTATGTAATGTTAATTATAAAAAAAGAAGTTTTTATATAAATATCCAATCACATAACCAACAACATTGGTCCCACAACCCTAGCTAATAAACTTAGCTACTTATTAATACTAAAGCGAAAATAATAAATGAAAGGAGAAACATTCTTACAATAAATGAGTGGAAGATGAAGTCAATAAAGATAACATAGTGTCTTGTATGCAACACCCAGTCACAAGAAAACACTATTCTAAAAATTGATTATATCACCTAAAATTTTGAGCTCTGATACCACTATTGATTTTTTAATATTGATATTTCTTCTTCTTCTTCTTCTTCTTCTTCTTCTTCTTCTTCTTCTTCTTCTTCTTCTTCTTCTTTCTATATATACTATATATAAGTGTAACAAATTATAGCAAGAAACAATTTCATATGAATAATTGAACCCTAGACTTCTAACCCTAAACTGGTCAATAAGTCTCATTCCACTAGCCTCGCGCCCCTCTGTTTTTTCCTCTAAAGTTCGTAGACCTCAAGCCTTGAAATTTGTACGAAGCCATCGAGTCTTTTTTGGAGGTAAGTTCATCTATCTATTTAATTAAATTCTTTAATTATTTTGTATTCAAAATATACTGGTCTAATTAATTCATATTTGTGTTATGTATGTAGTGACGGCTTGACTATAAAGCGGGTAAAGCAATTGCTTGAGGCCTCATCTTTTTGGGTGGCCTACTTTTTGATAAATCCTATATATATGTATTACTATTTAAAAAAAAGTACTCCTACGGTTACACACGTGGAGAGCTATTTTATGAGAGTAAGTTTTACAATAACTTTTTCTCCATTTAATATGGGGAGGTTGCTCCATTAAGATACTCTATATATATTATTATTTAAAATGAAATATATGTACTCCTAGTCTCCTACGGTTAACTGAAGAGTTATTATAGGGGAGAAAGTAGAACAATAGCTTTTTTCCTTTTAATGTGGGAAGTGGGATCGTTGCATTGAGAAATAGAATAATTTCTCATTTATATCCTAACAATCACATTATGATTCATATTATCTCCTTATCTTTTTCCTTCTTTTCATTATTCTTATTCTATTCTCAAGTCTCCTAACCGCAAACATTCTATTGAAAAACTTACAAAAGTTCAAGATTTGTTTTTTGCGTGTTCTTCAAAATTTCAAGCATTGCAAGAAGCAATGATTACATTGAAGCAATGCAACACTATTTCGATATCATTATATCAACTTATCAAATTCTTGAGCCATGTTTTTTTATTCTAACTTTGTATTATATGAAAATTTGTCATTGTTAATATTCTACTTCATATTAGGGGACGATGGCCCATGCAAGCACGGGCCCAATACTGTTAAGTTTTTATCTCTTTTATGTTATTAGTATAAGATCTTTTTTTTTTCCGAGGTTTTGGTTATATTTTGAAAGAATTTTTAATGCAATAAAAAATAAAAATTGGTTATAAATCCTAAAAATTTGATAACTGATTATATTTCCTAAAATTTTAGTAACTGATACATATGTGATAACTTATTTTACCACGGATTTTGGGTATCTTTTAATGGATTTTAATATAATAAAATTATAAATTGGTTATGTTGCCTAAAGTATAAGTAATTGATTATATCACTTAAAATTTTGAGCTCTGGTACCACTATTGATTTTTTAATATTGATATTTCTTCTTCATCTTTCTATATATACTATATATAAGTGTAAAAAATTATAACAAGGAGTTATTCCATATGAACAATAGAACCCTAGAAGTTTAACCCTAAACATCTCGATCAGTTTCTTTCCACTGGCCCTACGTTGCTCTATCTCTCCATCAGACTTCGAAGCTCGAAATTTGTACGAAGCCATCAAGTCATTTTAAGGTTAAATTCATCTGTCTATTTAAACAAATTCTTTAATTATTTTGTATTCAAAATATACAGGTCTAATTAATTCAGATTTTCGTTATGTATAACCAATTAATTAAGAGGAATCACTCTCTGCAAAAAAATTCTCCATTTTAAGGGTCAAACCCGAGACTTATGGTATCATTGATGAAAAAAAATTATGATTTTCAAGTTTGAAGCCCAACAGCGAAAGCTCCAGCTCACATCATTAAAGAAATAAACTTTCTATATTATCCCTGTTCGGACTATAATGTTAAAAAGAATTTAAAAAGAAAAAAAAACTAATATTAATATTTGAAGTTTCATATTCAGTAAACCTTAACTATGATTTCGATTTAGAAATAGTTACAATTTCTACAAATATTGTAACTTATTTTTTTGCAGATTTTGATTATTTTTTAATGAATTTTTAATGCAATAAAAATAAAAATTGATTAGATCTCCTACTATATTGGTAATTGATTATACTACCTAAAATTTTGGGGTTTTGATACCAATATTGATTTTTTAATATTGATCTTTCTTCTTCTTTCTTTCTTTTTTGTGTTTTGATTTTTTGCATAAAAACCCCTCAATAACCTTATTTTGTTTAAAATTTAATCGTGGTATCAGAGCCCAAACTTCTATGTGATATAATATGTTACCAACATTTTAGGGTATATAATCAATTTTTAATTTTTATTATATTAAAAATCAATTTAAAAGATAGCCAAATCTGCGGGAAAATTAAGCTACCTCATATTTATCAGTTACCAAAATTTTATAAGATATAATCAATTTTTATTGCATTAAAAATAGCAATAATCTGCAAAAATAAATAAGTTACGGTATTTGTATTATTTTTTTCTTTAAAACAAATTAAGCCCCTATAGGCGTTTTTGTATAATCATAAATCATAAAGGTTCAAAATTTAACAAATAAAAAAACAATGAGTCTAAAATGTAAATAAATAATACATGTTCCCCTAAAATAGAAAACCTAATCCGAAATGTCCTAGATTTTCTTCTTTCTCTTGTCGGTTGCTCACTCTTCAGGTGGGTTCTTTGTTGAATTTGGTGAACTGCAATCTGCTCCTCTGTGAACTTTTTCTCCATCGTCTTCGTCTTAGGTGATTTCAGTGTACCGTAGTAGTAATTGTTTCAAATTCAAAATCGTATTTAGGTTTTACTGAGTATGAAACTTTAAATATCAATTTTATTTTATTTTTGCTTTTCAAAATTCTTTTCACCAGTGTCTTAATATTTTACTCATTTGTCCAAAGAGCTGCCATGTGGATTTTTCTTATATTACCGCTTGACTTAATGTGATGGCTTTACCTATATATAAAATATATATATATATATATATATATATATTGCAATTTTATATGAACAGTAGAACCCTAGACATCTAACCCTAAACTTGTCGATCAGTCTCATTCCCCTAGCCCTGCCCACCATGTCTCTCCCTCTGATACCACTATTGAATTTCTTATACTAGCACTTGACTTAATGTGGTTGCTTTCCCTATATATATATATATATGAGAAATTTCATATGGAGAATAGAACCCTAGACATCTAACCTTACACTCATCGATCTATCTCATTCCCCAAACCCTGCACCCCTCTGTCTCTCCCTCTAAAGTTTCAGACCTCGAGCCTCGAAATTTGTACGAAGCCATCCAGTGATTTTGGAGCTAATTTCATATGCCTATTTAATCAAATTCTTTAATTATTTGGCATTCGAAATATACTGATCTAATTATTTCAGATTCGCATTATATATGACTAATTAATTAAGAGAAAGCACTCTAATACATCCAAGTATTTTTTATTTTGATGATCGTCAAACTTTTGGTAGAACCAGAGAGAGACTACGATATATGATCTGCTCTCTGTGCACCTTGCACCGTCAGCAACAACAGCTGTAAAGCTATGCGACTTGCTGCACACAACTACACAGTGAGTTGGCCTATTCTTTAGGTCAAACTTTTGAATGAGTGGTCTCTATCCATCCCACATGCTTCCCACTATATGTACAACATGTTGCAACATATTGTGTATCACTTGGAAAATTTAAAAATCACCCAAAAAGTGCAGCCATCACAAGACTCTCCAAGTGTTCAACAAAGCTAATCACAAACTGAAGGACCTGTTTCAACACTGAAGATGCTTTATTCTCTTAGTTTGTTTATGTTTTGTTTCATGTGCTTTATCTTGTAAACCTACTCTTCTCTTATAAGAAGCTATTGTAGGTAT
Organism: Lycium ferocissimum; assembly: GCF_029784015.1. Taxonomy (NCBI): domain Eukaryota; kingdom Viridiplantae; phylum Streptophyta; class Magnoliopsida; order Solanales; family Solanaceae; genus Lycium; species Lycium ferocissimum. The sequence goes on along the minus strand of NC_081347.1, from coordinate 33,518,722 downwards.
TTCAAATTCTTAGTAGTTGTTAGGCAGTTTACCTTTCAGTCTATTAAGTGGTACCCTTGGCTAGTTTAGTCTAAGGTGTATTAGTTGGGTTTGGCTAGAGGTAGTCAACCTTAGTTTCCTTGGCTAGAGTTCGTCAAGTGAAGGTGTTTGCAATCGGTGTATTGCAAAGGTTGATGGACTACGGGAGTTGGTTCCTAGGTTGCCACCATTGTAAGGGTTGAGGGATTATGGGAGTTGGTTCCTAGCTTACGATATGTTGTAATCTGAAGTTGATCGGTTAGTGGAGTTGAAATCCTATCGGGGTAGGTTGTGATTTTTAATCCTTTGAGCTAGGAGTTTTCCATGGTAAAAACATTGCCTTCTTTACTTACTGCATTGCATAAGGGAACTGGTACTCAACCAGGTCTCTCCATACATTATTTAGTTGACTACATCAATTGGTATCAGAGCCAGTGCTGTCTAAAGTGCTAACACCTAGAAAGAATCTGTGAAATGACAGTTTCACCAAATATAGAAGAAGGTCAATTTTTCATAAGGCCAACAAGATTTAACGGAAAATACTATGAGTGGTGGAAGACGAGAATGCACGACTTCATCATGGCTGAAGATTTAGAGTTGTGGGATATCATCTGTGATGGTCCCCATATTCTAGCACACACAAGTGAAGATGGTGTTAAAATCACTGCCAAAACAAGGAAAGAATACAATGATGCTGACAGGAAGGCAGTGGAGAAAAATTATAAAGCAAAGAAGATCCTTGAGTGTGGAATAGGACCTGATGAATACAATCGAGTCTCAGCATATTCAACTGCTAAAGAGATCTGGAAAGCTCTCCAAACTGCTCATGAAGGAACAACGCAGGTGAAAAACTCCAAAATTGACATACTCATTGTTATATCCCGTATTTTGAGTAACGGGACAACTTGAGTGAATTATGAGAAGTTAGGGACAAGGCTATCCCGAGAGACTTTCGTTTGTTTTAAAGGCTTAAATTGCGTATGATTTTAATGTCTTGAAAATGTTAGGGAAACATTTGGAGGAATTTTCCATTTTTAGTAAGTGGGCTATTTTGGGAAAGTTTGAAAATTCAAAAAAAATGAAAATGGGAGCAAGGGTGGCCGGCCACTTGGTAGTGGGACATGGCCACATGGACTTATGTTGTGGAGTTATAAAAGATGACTTAGTCATCTTCCACACTTAGCCAAAATTCTAGAGAAATCAAGAAAACAAAGAGAAGAGAAAAAGAAAGGGTTTCGACAAGAGGGAGAGAAAAGGAAGACCAAGATTTGGCCATCAAAAAAATTATTTCTTCAAGCAAACTTGCTAACTCAAGGGTGCTAAGTAACGTGGAGTCGTTGTTTCGGACGATAGTTCGCTCGTTTTCTCTAACGACCAACTTTGGTCAAGTTAAGGAGTGAAGAAGAAAGGTGAGCTTAATCTTGTTTTCTTGTGTTATAGATGGTTTATATGTGTTGTTGTATGCTAAAAAGGAATAAATTCATGGTAGGAATGATGTTGAAGTTGGGCCGTGCATAGTAGGTTTGGCCGTGTGTATGTGTGTTGAAGTATAAGCCATGTATTAATGTTAGTTAGCATGTTTTAATTGTTGTGGTGTGAAGAAAAGAATGAAAATCATCCCTAGGTAGGGAAATGGGGTTGGCCGAATGGCCTTCTTTGTGTGTTGAAAAATGAACAAATTGTTGTTAGTGTTTTCGTTATCGTCGTTATGGATTTTATGAGGAAAAATGTAAGTTTGATGACTTAAAGAAATGTTATGTTAGTTATGGGAGGATTTGGAAGTTTATGTGGATTTTATGTGATTTTTTTGTATTTATGATAATTGTCTTGATAATGTGTGGATTAGTAGTATAATTCATGAATTTGGAAGAAAGAATGTGTTTAGTGTTGTTCTCGGGTTGGAGACAATTTCGGGTAAGTTGGGACATTATTTGGGTTGGTTGAAAAATTGTGTGATTTGTTTAAAGTGTTCTTGTATATGGTTTGAGTGGGTTTGGATTGGTAGTTGAATATATAAACGTTAATATTGGTTTGAATGTAAGTGGTTGAGGTAGTAAAATGGAAATTATGAATGTTGTTGAAGTCATGTAGAAAGAACTATTTATGTTGAAATGTGATTGTAGTGCTTGTTGATGTTGTTGGAATTGTTATTGGGTTGGTTGTTGATATTCTGAGCCGAGTCATATTCTCGGGGCGGCAAACTTATAGGGGAGATGCTGCCCAAATTTTTGTAGACAAATATTGAGTTAAGATTGCCTTCCTAAAAGGCCTATAGTAATGTTTGGTAACTATGACCATTTGTAGATTTTGAGCAAATCGGGACTTGAGTTTGGACAAGCGAGGAAGGCGAATAAGGTATGTAAGGCTTACCTCTTCTTTCTTTGGCATGTCTTAGATGTAATAGGCTTGAATACGTGTCTCGGGGATCACTCTAATTTTAGAAATCCGAGCTTGAATTTGACTACTATTCATTCAGTAGAATTGAATCAAATGCTTATGAATAGTTGAAAGAATTGTCTGAACACCTAGAACTTGCGTGAATAGGATCCGATTACCCTAAAACTCTCATAGGTAATGTCATGAAACGTATTATACGCAAATTGTGTACGCCGCCTCATTTGACCCGAGGTGGGCCCCTAGTTTCCGAGATTTCTCCACGTTGGCTTAATTGACTTATTTTAAGCGATATACGCAAGTACGATTTTTGACTAAGTTTCGACTATTAAAAAAATGATCGTTTTGACTAGTCCATTGAGTCTATGATACAAAAAATGATCGTTTTGACTAGTCCATTGAGTCCTATGATACATTTTGCCATGTACTAACGATCCCAAAGGTTTTGTCTTTGATATAATTCGTTGCAACTCGAAAGGTATGATCTATGGCTATTGTCGATCTCTTTTAAATGATCTATCACCTTAATCGTCCTTTCGAGTCTTGGCAAACGGGTGTATGTTTTATATTGCATATGGTTTTCTCACTACTTGCTCGTGCGAACTGTTATGACATCTTTCACTGCGTCCCGGGCCAGGGCATGTATTCGTGCAATTCCACTGCATTGTTCACCGCGTCCCTCACTAGAGGGCCGGGGCATGTTATATATATATATATATATGTATATGATGATGATGTGATGACGAGGAGGTGGCCAGGATGGCATATGATGATTCCTTTTACGGCGCCCCTCACTAGAGGGCCGGGGCATGTTACATGTATAGGCATGATGATTTTACTTACCGCGTCCCTCGTTAGAGGGGCGGGCATGTTATGTAAGCAAATGTTCATGATGATTTCTTTAATTATGACACTCGATCCATTAATGATTTTGAAAAACATGATTTACGTTCAAGGTAAGTTTTATAAGATCCGTTCTTTGTACTACTTTTCCGTCCTCTTTATTTCCGTATGATTCGATTATTGTGTTCTTTTACATACTCAAGACATATTTCGTCGACCACACCGTCTTCGGGGTTGCGTTTCCATGCCGCGTGTCTGGTCCACACGTTTGAGTGAGCCGCCGCCTTAGTGGTCCCTGTTCAGCTATCTTGAAGAGCTCCCTTGTCCGGAGCCCAGATTTTGGTACAGTCTTTTGTTACATTCGTGTATATATTTATTCAGGGGTACGGCGGGGCCCTGTCCCGTCATATGATTTTGTTACTCTGTGTAGAGGTCTGTAGACATGTCTGTGGGTGTGGCTATATCTGTACAGCTATATGCACGTATTGTATGTTTGGGCGGTTTATTCACCGCGGCAGCCTTGTCGGCTCGCCTATATATGTGTATATGGATATGTTGGCCCTGTGTGGCCTTCGTTGGTATTTTCAATTGTGCGTGTTTAATTTTGGTTAGTAAGAAAAACGGAGAAACTCCGCCCCAAATTTTTCTAAATACCCGAGTTACTATTTTTGGTTTTTTGGTACGTCGGTGCCCGGTTCGGGCGCTAGTCACATTTCACGGGGGTTGGGTCGTGACACTCATCATAGATGGGGCTTTTAAAATGAAAGAGAATGAATCTGTTCATGATATGCACACTAAATTCACCTCTATCATCAATATAAATTCACCTCTATCATCAATGAGCTTTATTCTCTAGGAGAGGACATCACAACTACTAAACTGGTGAGGAAGCTGGTTGGTGTTTTGCCGGATTCTTGGGATAGCAAGGTAGATGCTATTTCTGAAGCCCAAGACCTCACCAAGCTGACAGTCGATGAACTCATTGGAAACCTTAAAACCTATGAGATGAAGATGACCTTGAAGAAAGATGAAAAGAATGAAGTAAAAAAAGAAAAGAGTCTTGCTCTCAAGGCTTCCAGAGAAGACTCAAGTGATGATGAATCTGAGCTAGTATATCTCACACGAGGATTTATTAAACTGATCCGAAGAAGTGGTGGAACCCTGAAGGCAGGAAGCTCCAGCAGAAACTCCAGAGGAAATGACTATCTCTGCCATAGGTGTGATAGACTTGGTCACTTTGCCAAAGAGTGTTCTCTGAGTAAACGTAGGATACGCTATGACGGAATCAGTAAGGAGAAACCGATTTCACGACAAAAAGCTCGAAGAAAGGAAGTTGCGATGCAATAGTAAAAGCGTGCACTTGCTTGCGTTAAGGGACTTTCCTCCAAAATGTGAGTCCTGGAAGAGGACGACAAAAGGGATACATCCATGTGGTCATTGAAGATGAAGCCTCCAAGTATGAGTCTATCTTTGCTCTCATGTCAAAGTCAGATTTAGACGATAGTGACGAGAGCGATGAAGTGGAAGAGGTAAATTTCTTGAAGGTAAATAAAAACCTGAAAGCCTACTCTCTAAATAAAATCATGTCACTGTCAGGTGTGTTAATTGATGCCTATCATGCCCTTATTGTTGAAAAGGATGCACTAACTCTTGAAATTAGAAATTCCAAACTTGAAAGAGACAATCTGTTTGTCACGACCCAATTTGGGCTCGTGCGGGCACCTACCTTCCCACCTTGGTAGGCGAACCCTCTCATCTATATAACATTTCAATCGCACAACATTCCATTTAAATCAATTGGTAATTAAGAAATACAGCGGAATTTCATTTATAAATATTCAACAAACACAAGGTTTATATGTTTACAATAACAACAATTTACAGACTCGATACGACTTCCCATGACCTGGTCTAGACTAGTACAAGAGCAACTAATGACTCAGAATTACGCTACATTTTATGACTCAACCTCCGTCCCGAAGTGAAGTGGGAGGAGGCCTTCCAGATAGGCACCGTACGTTCCGCTTCACATCAATCGAATACCTGAAACAAATCTACACCCCAAAAGAGTGTAGCAAGTGCAATATCAGTACAATACACGTGTACTGAGTAAGTATCATAGGCCGACAATGGTTAGTAACATATATTGGTAAAAGAATTCACGGATAATGATGATAACCGCTAAATCAAATCACACATCACTGTACCGTACATCACAACATCAATATGCCTTAGGCCACAACTGCTCTCTAATGAACTGCACGTCAACATCACCCACACAGATTCTTAATAAATAATTTCTAGGTCGTTCGTTTTAAATTAGGGGTAAGCTCATCGTTATATCGCCTTTATCCTGTCACGACCCAACTAGGGCCGCGACGAGCGCCCGATACTTGTACCGGACACCCCTTGTCTATCATATTACCTTTATTACTAAGTGGGCCATATAGAACCGCACCATTTTTTTTTTGACATATACATTAGTAACATAATAATATACATAGATTAACAAGCTTGAACAATACATTATACAACGACAAGGACAATCGGGGAACACAACACATCTACGTGTGCATAGTCAAGCCTACGAGCCTCTAATATGGTATACATATATACATAGGAAGGGCCGAGTACCGACGTGCCCGAATACATATACAAGAGTAGTACCAAAAGACCGTGGCCCGAAGAATCGAGGAGCTTCGCTATTTTCTTGCCGATAAAACTCCTAGAACCAGTGTCCGTCTACCTCCGCCGACTGCACGCGGCATGAACGCGGCGTCTGAAGGGACGTTAGTACAAATATGTACCAAGTATGTAAGGCGTAGAGGTAAACGGTGCAAGTATAAACATAAGTAAGGATCGCCATGTCATAGATTCGGGGGATATATAACGACGTAAGAAAATGACTTGTACATAGGAAGGCCCTTTTCGTGCCTGGATACTATGCGTGCTTATCTTAGGAAGATATCTCTTATCATAGACATAGAAAATGAGAGCGTAATATGACATACCTTATCATATAATGTCATGTCGCACTATATCATGAGATCATATCATATCATAGCATGGCGTGTCATAGTATATCATGGCATAGCATAGCGTATCATATATATCATGGCATAGCATAGCGGTCATAGCATATCATGGCATAGCATAGCGTGTCATAGCATATCATGGCATAGCATAGCGTGTCATAAAGATATCGTAGCATAGCATAGCGTGTCATAGCATATCATGGCATAGCATAGCGTGTCATAGCATATCATGGCATAGCATAGCACCGAACAACGTCGGCTCGCCCACATAGCACCGAATATATCGGCTCGCCCATATATCCCGCGTCCGGCATCCCGCGTCCGGGATGATAAGCCACCGACTGTGTGGCACGAAAACATAGTTCCCTTTAATTTCCATGTATCCCTACCCCCCACCCCATGTACATATACATTTTTCATATACATATATCATATCATATCGTATCATGTCATGTCATGTCACGTGATGTCATAGACGTCCCCCCCCATCTTCAGTATCATCATTTCTATCATAGAATCATAGTAGTCATTTTAGTCATAAGGATTTTTCAAAAATTGTAAACTTTGATTTGGAGAAGAGTAAATATTTTAGAAAGCATTTACAAATTTTTAGAAAGGAAAACAAGTCTTGAAATCGATGAACTAGTTAAAACAACTATTATTTTGTAGTCAGAATAATAACCCAAAAGTTTCCTTTAGATTCTACTTCACAATACGTCAAATAGAACAATAAAGAAAATCCGGGAACAAAGGGCCCACCTCGGGCCAATTGAGGTGGCGTATCAAATTTACGTATATTATAATTCATGGCGTCCCTTATGAGATTCTTGGAGTAATCGGTCCTATTTGTATAGGTTCTAGATGTCTAGGAAATTTCTCCAACAATTTGCGCCGAATTCAATTTCATTGAATGAATAGTGGTTAATTTCAATCTTGGATTTCGAGAAAAGGAACGGTCCCCGAGGCTCGTATCCACCTTAGTACGTCTAAGACATGCCATAGAAAAAAAGGGTGAAGCCTTACATACCTCTTTCCACTCCTTTTGCTACTTCAAATTTACGTTGCAATCTCGTCAAAATGCACGAATTGGTCATGTTTACCAAAACTCTCATTAGTACACTTAGAGTTAGAATCTTAAGGAACCACTTGGCTACCGAAATTTCGGCAGCACTTCCTCTGTAAATATACCATCCTCAACATTCAACATAGCCAAATTCTCATCAATCACAATCCGGAATTCAACCCGCCAAACTATTAATCATAATTCAACAATCACACTAGCAATTCACATATTCCATTCAAAGATACATGATCTCAATTTACTACTTTCTTCAAAACCTTCGACTTCAATGGACACAACAAGCAACCTTATAATATATATCCATCAACATCACACTAATATCATTACATGCCATCCATGCAAGAACATTATTTTTCAATATACACAATCTCCCAATTGCCAATACTTCACCAAACTTATCAAGTCTTTAGTTGCGATATAACATCTACATTACAACGACTAAGACATTAATTACAACTTTTCATTATTCTTTCGCAACTCACCAACATACATAAATATACATCAAATACACCCGGCCACATACACACCACACATTACACGGCCACACACTATAATTCCCAACTTCCACTAATTCATTCAACTTTCTACTTCTAATACAAATCCCACCATGACTACAACTAGATTACCACATAAAATTCAATTCATATTTCCTACACACATATATATATATACACGGCTAAGTACTATATTTCTCTCCTTCATGAATTTCATTCATTCTAGCATACCACAACACATATAAACCATATATAACACACAAAAACCATCCATAACATAAAAAGAAAGTTTAATTCTTACCTTCTTCCTTAATTCTTCAACTTGCTAGAAACTTAAACTTGCATGAACATGTGTTCTTCTTGCTTCAACAACCACTTACTTTGCTTAGGACCCTTCAAGTAGTAGGAAAGTAATTTTGAAGAAATTTTTATCAACTTTTTTGAAATTTCTTGGCCGAATGGCCTTGGGTTTTTCTCCTTCTTTTTTGTTCTTGTTTTTCCTTGAAATTTCTAGAGAATTATGGATCAAAGATGACTTAGTCATCTTATTTATTGACCCGACTTAATTCAATTTGGGCTTGGACCTTGCGTGGCCGATTGGGCCTTTGATTTTCTTTTTAAAAAAATTTCAAGCCCACTTATATTTTGGGCTAGTTCTTGTAATTCATGAAAACAACATTTTTTCCAACTTCCAAATTTGCCGCCGTCTTTCTCCATATTTCCACGAGTCATATTGCGAATTTCCCTTTATGCCCTTTGGCCTTCCCCATTAATTCAACTTCTAAATTTTTCGCAAGCAACTCCTATGCCAAACAAAATAAAATGTGGCCTTACTTATCGTCTTCCCGCGATTGTCTTGAATTATCCGATTGCATAAAATGCGGGATATAACATATCCTACCTTACTTAGAAACAATTCACGACTAATTTTAGGATAGTCCAACAGGCGCAAGTCAACAATATAAATCACATATAATTAAGTCCAAATACACACCATTGCTAAGTAAAACCTCTAATCCGCCACTTGCCAAGTTTAAACACATTCAATCCAATCCATTCAGTCACAAATACGACACCGAGCATCTCAATATCAAGACATAATGCAATACAGTGCAATAATGATATGAATACTTCGCCACCAAATAAGAATGGAGTATATGTACTCCCAGGCGGAAATATCGACGTCTCGGTAGCACAACCCACCGACTCATGCGAAGTCTAAGTGCCACCCGTCTCGGATCTTTGCCCGACGGACAGGCCGGGACACCTGGCTTCTCGCGAGTGAGTCTCATCGGCACCACTCTTGGGGACCCGCGGAGTCCATGCACTAACAACGGGCCTTACGGGATATCGTCGACCGGCCTACGCAACAACGATGCGATGATCATCGGACATCGGCCATCTCACAATCACTTAAGTAAAAGAGTCGGTCAAATATCAGTTTCCCACAATTAACGATTCTGGAATTGAACCTCGGACATTGGCCTTTTCACATTCACTCAAGTAAAAAAGTTTATCAAATATCAATTTTATACAATCAACGATTCCGGAATGGATCTTTAGACATCAGCCTTTTCACAGTCATTCAAGTAAAGGAGTTTACCAAATATCAATTTTATACAATCAAGGATACCGGATCATCTCCGGGTATCGACCATGCATCATGAATATGAAAGAAATCAAACATATGTCAAACATCAAAAATCAAGTTATATCACAAGTATAAAAGGGGGACGAAAACAAAAATT
>NC_081347.1:33400323-33509009 GCF_029784015.1 Lycium ferocissimum | reverse complement strand
GTGCACCAGACAAGTTGAGATGGGGAAACAAAGGCACATTCACAGTGAAAGAATGCTATAGGCAGCTATGTTCTCATAATCAACTGCCTGACATATGGCCATGGAAGCTAGTATGGAAGACTAAACTGCCTATGAAGATTAAATGTTTCAGCTGGGTTATACTAAAGAATGCATGTCTTACTCTGGACAATCTGAATAGAAAATGCTTCCAGTTGGACAACATATGTTATTTCTGCAAGAGCACTCAGGAGACAGTTAACCACCTCTTTCTACATTGCCCACTAGCTTATGGCCTTTGGAACATGTTCCTATGTATTTTTCAGTTAAGCTGGGTGATGCCACAAAGTTTGAGAGAAGCCCACATGTCTTGGAGTTTATGGATAGTTGATAAGACCATCAGGAAGGTTTGGAATATGATTCCTGCTGCAATTTTTTTTGGTGTATTTGGACTGAGAGGAACAAGAGATGCTTTCATGATACCTCACTTCCTATTCAAGCTCTTAAAGCCAAATGCTTAGTTAATCTTTTTTGCTGGACAATGTTGTCCCCAGTATCTAATACTGAACATTTCTTAGATTTTATTAGTACTCTAACTTTAGAAGGAACCAATGTATAGGGGCATGCAAATCTTTTGTTTTTTTTGCCTATCTGTAATTACGCCCCTGTAATTATGCATCTACTTGATGCTTTTCTAATGAAACATCTTACTTCATCAAAAAAAAAAAAACATTGAAAAAAAAAATGATTTTATAATGTTAGATCCAAACCTTCAAAAGTAATTCTCTAACACATGATACACATCCATAACTCCATGTAAGAAAATGGAGCAAAATCCACTGGAAGGAATCCTTTTCCTATTGAAGGGTGGCGGGGAGACCAGTCAAAATTTGCCTTTATCCTTATAAAGTTTGTCAAGGCAGGCTCGCAACAGCTATTTTGTTTCTCTATGATAAGATCTAGGAAATGTTGCTGTCTTTTCTGTATGGCTCCTTGTGTGGTGTGTCAGGGTTATGTTTATTACTGATGTCCATCTTCAGATTGTTAGACTGTAAAAAAACTTAATGCATTCTTATTCTACTATTTGACTGAGAGGCATGCCATCTTTTGACAGACCTATCTGGCATAGACTTGTTTGTGGCTGATCTCGAAGCGTTGGAGACATATCTTAATTATTTCTACTGCATATCGAAGCGATGGACCAAGCCACTTCCTGAAACATATGATCCGGAACAAGTGTCGGAATATTTCAATTTGAGACCCCATGTGGTGGCTCTTCGTCTGCTTGAGGTAATTGAGAGCATTTATTTATGACACTTCACTGTGATTTTGGTTCATCATTTCTGTTCAATCAGTCAAATTTCGGTTGATGGCCAACAACCTATTTGGATTTCGCCACACTATGTCTAACTGAATTTTGGCCACAACCTGTCTTTTAGAAAGATATATTTCAGCTTCATGCACTCTTATATTAGGAAGAAACTTAATTTACAAACCTTGTGGGAGCAATTTGGCATGAATTGGAAGTTATTGTTTTTGGTTCGGTCTTTGGGCCCAGGGGTATCTGGCAGTTATCCTAGAGTTCTTTTCAAGTCTAGACCTCAAAACATACGTATATACCTCATATGATATGATTAATTCATAGCCAATAGTTCTTTTCGTAATTGTTTTACTGCATGCACATCTGAGTATGTGGTTATCTTTACAGTTAATAAAGCTCTAGCCCCTTGAAGTAATTTTATTAGTCTCCCATAACTACCTTGGTCATACATTAACATTCAAATCCTGAAGTGTCTACACTTTCCTACTATTAGTTTGAGTAGTGATAGGGCTAAATTGGTCACTGCACTATGTTCCTCTTCCTTAATATTGGCTGTAATCAACCAATATTGTCTTAACTTTTACTAGCCATTTTTAACTTTGAAGGTTAGCAATTTATATTTTTTAATCATGTCCCAAAGGGACTAGCAATCTGCATTTGGCGTAATTAATTAGTGTATAGTGGAATATATTGTAACACGCGTACTGTGTGCCTCAATTGTAGTTGACAATAAGAACTGTTATATGTTGAAGCAGGTCAAACTGGGAGCACTTGTATGAATGTATACAATAGCTTGCAACTAATATCATGGTAAAAATGACGGAGAGGCAATAACTTTGGGCTCATGGCTTATGTCTGGTTTTGGGCATATTCTCCACTTGTATTCTTTTCTTACAAGTTACAGCTCATCACTCTGTGAATCATTTCTTATTAACTTATCTGATTCCTCTACATAAAGAGCTGTTAACAAGGTTAATCCGTAAAACTGCAATCTGATGGGGCTTTATGTTTTGTAAGGTATTTGTTGCCTTCACTTCTGCTGCCATCCAAATTAGAATATCAGGACTTCTCCCCACTTCAAATGAAGATGTCGAGAAGGAAACGTCAAACTACATTCTTGGGAAGGTTTTAAAGGAAACAATGCTAAACCTTGGTCCTACTTTTATCAAGAGTAAGTATTGAGGACTACCGTAATTTTAGGTTGTTACTGTCCTGTGCTCTCAATAAATTATTGCTGTATTCTCTTTTTCTTGTTTGAAGTCATTCAATGAATTGTATATTTAAGTGTATTTCATTCCTAATCAATAGTACCAGTTTAATATTATTTTCTTATTGTGCAGTTGGTCAGTCTCTCTCAACAAGGCCTGATATAATTGGTTCTGAAATTACAAAGGTTGGTCGACGCACATGCCATCTATACTACTTTTTTCGCCATAATTATTCTATCAAGCTTCATAGTTGATATGCATTAATTTTATACGAGTAGTGCATAGGATTTATTTGTTGGACTTCCTCTTTCACTCTTGGTAGTGTTGTTATATGTAATCTCCATTTGTATCATCCAACTGAATTGATGTCACAGATAATCTAATATTTGTAAGTATTAAACACTAAAAAAGGTACAATGATAAGCTATAAGGAAATTTTAGTGCTCAAGAGAAATCATACATGTGGACGAGAGAATAGCTTAGTTATAAGGACCCTTCACCTCAAACCATAAGGTTGGGGGTTTCAATCACCGAAGGAGCAAAAGTGCGAAATGGCCACTGTTCAACTCCTGAGTAAAAAGAAATTATACATGTGGGAGGATAGTTAGGAACTTAGGATAGTCTGATAATATAATTACTGAAAATCACTTATGGAAAAAAAAAAAAAAGACATGTTTGAAAGTTGGTTCCGAAATAGCATGCAAGTAGGGATGGCAATAGGGCAGGTTAGGGCGGGGCAAGCCTTGACCTGCTAAGATTTCGACCTGCCCTGCCCTGCCCTGTTTAGCTTTTTTCAAAGAAATTGCCCTGTCCTGCCCTGCCCCGCTAAGCACTGCCTTTATTTTTTCACTTTGAAGCATGACATGTTTTCTTGAAAACAATTAGATGAATGATTAGTTCCTAAAATTGGATTTTTTTTTCTTTTGACCATTCAAATTTCAAAATAGAACTAGAATTTACATATTTTACTATGTTTAGCATGAGAATACACAAAACCATCTTTAGTATAATTAAATAAGCTTGAAGGAATGTCTGAGTAAAAAAAAAAAATGATTTGTCTTAATTACTGAAGACAAACTTGTTATGTAAGTATAACTGGCAAGTAGTAGTATTTCACCTTTTTGTAGATGTCTTTTTAGTGATTTCTTCTAAATGAATATTGTTAATCGTAAGATCAGTTAATTAGGCGATCACTTTTGCGATAAATAGGAAAGGTTTTGTACAAGCTTAAACAAATAGAATAGTTCTATTACTGGGTTTACTTCGTAAGTTTAGTTTTATAATCAGTATTGATTTTAATTTATGCCAGAAGTCACATTTTAACAAAAAAGAATTTAATAACAGAAATGAGCAATCTTACAAACTTCCAAGCAATCATGCTTATACTTTTAGTAGTAAAGAACGACGCTTCAAAATGTGGATTCAAACTAAGGAACAAGAATAAAATAGTCATTTTTTACCCAATCCACTTATAACCCATTTCTTGCCCTGCCCTGCCCTATTAAAATTTTCAAAAATTAAATTTTGCCCTGCCCTGCCCTGCCCCGCCCCGCCCTACCCTAATTGCCATCCCTACATGCAAGTATCAATATGAACTAAAGTTGTATCTTTTGCTTTTACTTCGGTAAAATCTTAGAACAGAATCTTTAGGATACTGGTTTATCCAGTTCATTATCCTCAGTTTTAAGTTAAATGGAAGACATACTAGTTAAAACCTTCATCTCATGCACGGACCAAGTCACTTCAAATCTCATATGCACATAATTTTGCCAAAGTTGTTAATCTGATACAGCTGAAGAGGTGCAGTGCAAGTTAACATTACGAAGATGATAGTGATTAAACGTGTAAAGATGACTCCATGTTACGTGAAATTTTTCTTTAGTCTGAGGTCATTTTCTTTTAATGCATCCATGCTTGGTTGGCCATTATCTTTATGAGGACTAAAGTCGAAACCTGAACTAAGGACCTACAGCATCGCTAGCTGGTTCTCAACATAAATTCCTGCATTAGAAATGAACATACTTCTTTGATCCTAATGGTCCATTTGAGTAGATTGTTTTAACATGAGCCAGCAGGTATATTTCTTCTTGTTGTTTATCGTGCCAATACCGGAGCTTATTCCACATTATTCAAAAAATAAAAAAACAATTCCTGCTATGCGTTTATAGTATTTCTATTTGAACTAGAATCTGTTGAAATTATGAAAAGCCAGTGACTTGGGTCACAACTCCGCCAACCCAATAGCCGGATGCTTCCTGCTTTCAAGTCACATAGGTAGATTAGTGGGGTTCTTTGTTATAGTTTGCTTTTTCTTGATTAGTCTTTCCATAGAAATCCCTATTGGTTATGCGGCAAGAATCTATAGTGCCACACCTGCCAGTCAGAGTTCTGTATCCATGTTCTTTCACGTTACCATGAAACATATAAAGATGGTAGATCATGTTCTATTTTCATCTTTGCTTTGAGTGGTGATTGCAGGCGCTGTCTGAGCTCCATGATCGAATTCCACCTTTCCCCAGGGATGTGGCCATGAAGATCATCGAGGAAGATTTGGGTTCTCCTATTACGACATATTTTAGCTACATCTCTGAAGAACCTGTTGCTGCAGCTTCATTCGGTCAGGTGGCTTTTATCTCTGTTTTGGAGATGGTTTTAATATTTTTCATTTGAGGATATTTCAGTATGCACCCTTTTACGTAACATTTTGGATATGTGAAATGTGATTGATAGTACTTAATATCACAAAATTGTCTATTCATAGTATTGTCTTTACACGCTGTAGGTGTATAGAGGGAGTACTCTCGATGGTTCAAGTGTGGCTGTGAAAGTTCAGCGACCAGACTTGCGCCATGTCGTAGTTCGGGATGTATATATTCTTCGTGTTGCGGTCCGTGTCTAAATTACCTGTTCTGATTCTTTTTTTCGTGTATCGTAGACTTCAAGACTAACCTTGCAATTGATTGCTTCAGCTGGGACTCGTGCAGAAGATAGCAAAAAGGAAAAATGATCTTCGTCTCTATGCAGATGAGCTTGGAAAAGGGTTGGTTGGGGAGTTAGATTACACCTGCGAAGCTGAAAATGCCATGAAGTTTAAGGTATTTGGTTGGTTTTTGTACCACCTCCTCCCTCCATAATAAATGAAGAAAACAAAGAAAAATGGAAGAAAAAAGAAAGGGAGCAGGCTGTTAGAGAAAAAACAAAAGCGTCTGTAAAAGTATAAATGAGGTCCAACTAGCATTTACAGATGCTTTTGATGGCCTTAAAAGTTAACTTCGTACCCTGATTGTGCCCCTTGTGTGTGTCTGCAAGATTTATTAGCTTCACATAATCTTCTTCACTATTGGTTGATGCATTGTCTTCAAATTTAGGATGATGTCTCAATTTTCTTTCGTTCAAATGTGGTGATTGTTAATTTAACAAAGACAAGCCTATGTCTGACATTGATCTGCTCCTTGTCATATAAATAGAAGCAGTTGTTCATTCTGATGCTTTGACTGGATCACAGAAGTAAGATAATAACCGTGACCTTGCTTTCCTTGTTATTGTTAAGTTGATTCTGAGTGCACATTGAAGTTGTTGTTTATTTGAAGCAATTAAACAACAACCGCATACTGTTTTGCCATGAAATTTTTGTGGTCCAACCTAAATTGCTTGATTACACATGAAATTGTCTTCTCCGAGTTTAATGCTTTTCTTCGGGATCATTGGTGAGCTCGTTTCTGCATTTGTTCTTTCTTTTCTTTTTCAACGAGTAACTGAGACTATGCTCTAGCTATGAGACTGTTTTGTACATTTGTTTTTTTTCTTTTCTTTTTTTGATTAGTAACTGAGAATATGCTCTACTTATTTTGTCTTTCACCTTATTGTCAAACATCTACTGCAGGAAGTCCATTCTACATATTCTTTCATCCGTGTTCCAAATGTTTATCAAGGTCTAAGCGGAAAGAGAGTTTTGACTATGGAATGGTTGGTTGGTGAGAGTCCAACTGATTTGATGATGTTATCCACAGAGGATTCTGTTGTTCATCAATCAACACATGGAGAGGGGTGCCAAACCGAAGCTAAACGACGTCTGCTTGATCTGGTGCATTTAGTTTTGCTCTTTAATCATTCTTTACTTCACTGGGAACAAGACCTTATTTTAATCCTTATTGTGAAGCTACTAAGCATTTACTGAGGTGCATAATTCAAAGTCAACGTCTTATATAATATAATAATTTTTACAATGTTTAGATAGTTGTGGGAAATCGAAATCAATAGAGAGAAGGGAGTCGGCAAAAAGATATCTCCGTGCTTGATGGATTATGGCAAATAACAATATGATTAAAAGAAATTCTCAAACAACAATGTGATTAAAAGTTGGTTGCGCTATGTACCCAATACCAGCTTGATTTTCCTCTACCAATCTGAAAAGAAAATGGAAAGCAGACTTGAGTTGTTTTCTTGAAAGATTAGGGAACTATCTTCTTCTGCAAGGCATGATGTGAGATGCATCTATCTAATATCATTGATCATTTTATGCTGATAGATTCTTCTCCATCAACTACTACTGTAGGTTAACAAAGGAGTACAGGCATCATTAATTCAACTCCTTGACACTGGGTTACTACATGCTGATCCACACCCTGGAAATTTAAGATACACATTGTCAGCACAAATCGGGTATCTTTACAGTTTCTGCTAAGATAATCAATTTTCTATTTGACACAAAGGAGTTAGAATCTTGTACTTATTGCTCTTGTTGAACTCTCCCTTGTTGTAGGTTTCTTGATTTTGGCTTGCTTTGTCGGGTGAAAAGGAAGCATCAGTATGCTATGCTTGCATCCATTGTGCACATTGTAAATGGTGATTGGGGGTCTCTTGTGCTTGATCTAATTGAAATGGATGTTGTTAAGCCAGGGACTAATTTACGCCTTGTCACCATGGTATTATCTACATAACGTATTTCATCAATTTTTACTTTTCAATCTTATGGTGTTATGGTGCAAAAAAGTATCTGCTTCACATTTCAAAGCCAGCTGGTTTAAGCTCTAACAGATATCAGCTTTATTGCGTACTAACATCACCAACTTTTTGAAAAATTACCCAGGATTTGGAAGATGCTTTAGGGGAAGTTGAATTTAAGGGTGAAATTCCTGATATCAAGTTTAGCCGGGTAAGAATTATAAATTTATGTGCAGTAGTACTTGTGTTGCTTTCTCATGTTACATGGATGGTCCCACTGGACAGAGCCTGGTTGGCTTGTATTATGAAAATAGTTTCTGATTTTATGGAGTAGTAATTATACATACTGTTTAAAGTCTGTTTCTTTTGCAAGTAATAGCTCCAAAATTTTATCTTTTCATATGATAGCTGAATACTTATTGTGATTAATAAAACTGATTAGACCCAAAAAAAGAACTTAATCAATCAGGTGAGATAATCCAAACCAAGCAAGCATGAAAGGATTATATGGAACTGCAGTGGAAGAGAGGTGTTCTCTGTTAAAGCGTGCTACAAATACATGCACATGAAAAACAGCATCATTGATGAATGGCCATGGAAATTAGTTTGGAAAGTCAAAATCCCAACCAAAGTGGCTTGCTGCAGCTGGGTAGCTCTTAAACGAGGTTTGACACATGAAAGTTTAATTAGAAGGGGCATCCCCCTCAGCAGGAGATGTTACCTGTGCCTACAAAATCCCGAGGACTCCTGCCATTTGTTTCTGCATTGCCCAGTTGCAGCAGATATATGGAATATGTTCCTCTGTCTTTTTGGCATTCAGTGAGTTGTGCCTTATAGCATCAGAGAAGCTACAGAAGTTGGGACAATGGAATGTAAGGAACACAATCAAAAAGTTTTCGTAGACTGTTCCAGCTTGCAGTGGTGTCTATAGCTAGTAAGGAATAGCAGATGCTTCGAAGGAAACTCTTTTCCTATCATACTTTGAAGTATAGATGTCTTACAAACATTTTTTGCTGGAGTAAGCATCATACAGTAAATAATTTTGATCATCTTTTTGACTGTGTTAGCTCCTTAGAAGCCATATAGGATGATCACTGTTCAGGAGCTACTTTTTCTCTTTTCTATCCTTTTGCTTGTAATTTTCAGGCATCTACTGGATGCATGTTTAATGAAATTACATATTACCTGATAAAAGGAAAATCCTAACCAAGCTGCTCCATTAATTTATAGCATTTCCCCCAAACATATGGTTTAGCCTACAATAATTAGTCAGCTTAGTAGCCAAGAACATTTACTATTCCCTCAGTTTAAATTGTAATTGGTCTTCGGTAAGTGGAGGGTAAGGCCAACTTGCTACCACTTCAGATTTGATTGGTTCTGAGCGAACATTGGGTTGGATTAGATTCTTTGTCAGCGTACAATACATTGGATATAAGACTAGATAAGATGACACTTGAACGACTTCAACTTGTGCTTTAGAACCTAATCAATCTTTTAATCCCAAAATGTACTTGGCTTCCAAAACTATCTCCTTCATTTAAATTGTGAAGTGGTTATTCCTTTCCCATGAGAGACGAGACGTTAGGTGATTTCTTCCTATTTGTCTAAGCTTTGGTAGCAGAATTACCGGTACAGGTGTTGGTCGGAGGTAGCACGTACTTTGGTGGAATAGTCGAGGTGCATGCAAGCTGGCCCAGACACCTCCGTTACTAGAAAAATTATAAGTATCAACTTCACATTCTGCAGAATAATAATAAAAAGATAAAGAAAAAAGAACTTAGTGATAGCAAAACAAAATGGAGGACGAAAATGACAAAAATATAAGAAAAGAAATTACAAAAAATGGAGGAATAGAATGATATCTTTCTTCTTTTTGTTTTTTTGGAGGGAAGAGATATCAGAAAATGGAAGATTAGTGCAAAAAAAAAAAAGTTAAAAATTGCCACGGCGGTGGTTGAGAAGGAAATTGGTGCAATAGGAGTTAGGGAGAATCTAGAAAAATAACCACACTGAAGATAATCATTGGCATCCTGATGGAACCTCACCTTCAGTGTGGTTATTTTTCTAGTTTTTTTTTTTTTTTTTTTCAGTTTCAAAAAAAGAATCTAGAAAATTAACCACACTGAAGGTGAGGTTGCATCAGGATGCCAATGATTATCTTTTGGGGTGACAAGTTGGGGGGAGGGGGAAGATATGACAAGGAAATTGGTGCAACAGGAGGTAGGGAAAGTCTAGAAAAATAACCACACTTAAGATGAATGATTTATCTTTTGGAGTGACAAGTTGGGGGGAGAAGATATCCTTCCATGAGATTACTCTACTGACTATAATTGGGGGGTGGGGAAAGGAAAAAAAATTAAAATTAAAAATTTCCACAGCAGTGGTTGAGAAGGAAATTGGTGCAACCGGAGATAGGGCAAGTCTAGAAAAATAGCCACACTAAAAGGTGAGGTTGGTGTGCTAGTGAAAGTAAGGAGGGATCAGGGAAAAATACCTAATATCTAAAATGACAATCCCTTGATACTAATGCCTTCCTCTTCCTTGCATTAGCAGCAATTACTTTGATATTGGCCATAACCGGAGTGCTTAAAAATCGTAACAAGTATTGGCTAATTCTTTTCTAACATTATTGAGAGCCATTATTGGTCATACCTGCTTCATTGTACTGAAGTGCTTTTCTAGCTGGTGAATTAGAAAGCTCATATACAATGTCATTATTTTCCCTTCCTGCATCCGTTTCCGATAAGCTTGACAAGATTCGAAGGGATTTCTTATGGTGAGGGAACAAGGAAAAGACAGCTTTCAACCTCGTCAAATGGAATACTGTTATTCAGGATAAGGAAATGGGAGGTTTGGGCGTTAAAAAGTTGACACTTCACAATAAAAGTTTATTGTGCAACTGGCTTTGGCGTCACAATTCAGAAGAACCCCTCTGGAAATCTGTTATTTGCTCTAAATATGGTTTATTTTCAGCGTGGACCACTAACATCCCTTCTCCACCTCTCGGCTTCGGAGTCTGGAAATATATGTGAGCTTTATGGGATTTGCTGGGGGATCACTCTTCATTCAGGGTGGGTAATGGAAGGAAAATTAGTTTTTGGCATGATGCGCGGCTTGGTCATTCTCCTCTGAAGGATTTGTTGCCCTTTCTTTTCAGACAAGCTTCTAGACCCCTCTTGTCCATAGCAGATTCATGGCAGAACCAAGGGTGGTTCATCCCACCAGAAGGAACTTTAATGACTAGGAAGTTGAAGAATTCTCACGGCTTTTGGAGCTACTCAACACTTCTCCTCCTCTGGGCTCAACTTCAGACTCTTTTCTGGAATTCCAACTCTAAAGGTCTCTCCTCGGTTAGAAGCTGCTATCGCACTCTTATCGGTACATCTTCACAATCCCTTTGGCCTTGGAAGACTATTTGGAAAACTAAGGCGCCTCACAAAGTCAAATGTTTTGCTTGGTTGGTAGCTCATGGAAAATGGCTTACTCTTCACAACTTGCAAAACATTTTTGTAATTGTTGGAAGCGAGGCTGAGATGGTTTGGGCATGTGAAGAGGAGAGGCACAGAGGCTCCAGTGCGGAGGTGTGAGAGGTTGGCTATGGACGGTTTCAGGAGAGGTAGAGGGAGGCCATAGAAGTATTGGGGAGAGGTGATTAGACAGGATACGACACAGTTTCAACTACCGAAGACATGACCTTAGATAGGAGGTTGTGGAGGACTCAGATTAGGATAGAAGGCTAGGTTGCTTATCCTTTCACCATAGTAGTTGTAGTTTTGCTCATTCATTTATTGCCATTTGATTTCTGCTTATATTTGTTGGGCCTCTGTACTTTGATTATCTTATTTATCTATGGTAGTTAATGCTCCTTTCTACCATGACTTTCTCGCTTTTGTTATTCCTCGTTTTCATATTGTTTTTAATATGCTTGGCCCTATCTGACCTTTTGTCTTGTTTTCCTCTCTTGAGCCGAGGGTCTTTCGGAAACAGCCGCCCTACCTTTCAAGGTGGTGGTTAGGTCTGCGTACACTCTACCCTCCCCAGACCCCACATGGTGGGATTCCACTGGGCTTGTTGTTGTTGTTGTTGTTGCTCTCCATGCGGAAGGGATTGGGAAGATGCGAACCACTTATTTCTGCAATGTAGCTTCACTAGTCAGATTTGACATTTTATTCTGTCATGTGGGTATTAACTGGTGCATGCCTAGGAGCACGGTTGATTTTCTCCTCTCGTGGCACAATTGCACAAACAGGATATGCATAAAGCGCCGGGTTACATCTGGAAGTCTATCCCAGCGGTAGTTTGGTGGGTCGTATGGGGAGAGAGCAATGCTAGAGTTTTTGATAACAAAAAGGACAATGTAGTTAATCTAAAGCACAAATGTATATTTTTGCTTACTTTTTGGTGCAACATAACCTCGGTAAATGTTTTAGAGCCGGAGGCGTTGGCTGAGTTTTCTTTGTTCTTTACACTCACTGTAAAGTTATCTTTTAGATGTACTTCTATCCAGCTTTTTCTTAAAGTTGGCCCCCTCTTCACATCAATAAAATTATTTCAGTTACCTATCAAAAAAAATATTAGAAAGCTCATCCTCGATCATATCAGTCTGGAATTTTTTTCTTTTATTCTTTTTTTCTTCATAAATGTTGAGTCACATATCAGATGAAGCTGTCATATGCTCTATAAGATCATTGGTATACACTAATGTCATTTGTTCCTTCCTGAATTTTCAGAGCGTTTCATTTGATTTCAGCACAGGCTTAATATAGTCTTAAGTAAAATGTTGTTATAACAGTGAAACAACCAAGTATATCTCTGCTTCTTACCATCATATTGTTATATGGCTGATTATTGTGATGTGTGTTTGCAGGTTTTGAGTAAAATCGTGTCTGTAGCATACAAGTATCATTTCCGCATGCCACCATACTTCACCCTTCTGCTTCGTTCTCTTGCCTCCTTAGAAGGTAGATAAGTATATGCCCAGATCTTATTTCTTAACAACTAACTTTTTGTTTTTAATAAGGATATGAATTTTTTAGAATCAAAACAGCGCAAAGATTGTGCTGGTGAAAGAGCTTTACAATTCGTGCATTTCACTGGTCAGGTTGTTAATATCATTTGCATCTTGTACAAATACTTGACTGAAAAAAAATTGGGAACAAAAAAGATTTATACTTGGGTTAATTACATTTTCCTTTTTGCCTTGAAATCTTTTGAGGTTTCTTTCTGTCCATACTATCCACCAGATGGTAGACCATAGATGGAATAGATCCAAAAGTTAGTTGCCTTTTTACTGAGTCCTTTCCAGCCCCAGCTTTGCAAAAACTCCAGGGTGATTTTAGGCATTATCCAGGTAGTTCCCCTATTGTTGATTAACATGGTCCTGATTTGGCTAGTGACTTCGCAATGAAGGAAAAGATTGTTTTGGTGGACTGAGTAAGACATGCCTCTCTAGCAACTAACCAGGCGAAACATTCAACCTTGTAAGAGCTTTGTAATGTCCATGTTTACGATTAGGGTTGAGAAATGGGAATCGATTTGGGGGTAACTGAATTTAGGAGGAGGGCACGTGAGAAGCTCGTGACGGCCACGCTGTGTTCCAGCTGTACGCCAACTGTTCGCCAGCTGTTTAATGAAGGGGCCACGTGAATAAAAGTGATGGACAGGATTAGTCTAATCCAAGGGTGTAGATTCATTTTCCAAACCAGCTCAATAAATATCTCCCACTGAATTTGGGAAAGTCAGTTAATCATTTTCCGGTACAAATCCTCTTTCTAAAATCTTCTCTCTGAATCTCTCTCTCTCTCTCTCTCTCTCTCTCTATCCTTTCTCACCCATTTCTTTTTCTCTTATCAGGTTGATTCTCATCCAAGTAAATGGTGATGGAGATTGTACCTTAGTTTTCCTTTGCATTTCCAATTTCAGTTGTAACAGTTGGATTGGTGACTAATAAAATCCACAAATTTGCCCTAATTTCTACTTTACAATTCCGCAATTCATAAGAATATTACAATTGGTATCAGAGCCTAATCCTGGCACCATGACGATTACAGAGACTAGAGCTAAGGCTACAGAAGAAAACATAAAGAAATTGGATGGACAATTACAAAATCACATCGCAGAATCGAATTCTAGGTTTGATGAATTAAGCAAAAAACTCGATCTACTCATGGAAAGGGTGATTCCTCCTCAGAATGGTATACTTGGTAGCGCACCAGGTGATACAACCCAATCAGAAGGATCTGGAAATCGAGGTAGAGCCATGGAGTTACAAGCAACAGAGATGCCTTCAACACGAAGCAACCACCTTCCTAGAGTTGAGATCACATACTTTGAAGATGTAGATCCTTGTGCTTGGTTGTGAAGGTGTGATTGATATTTCCTGTACAACAAAATTACAGATTCTCAGCAGAAATTAGAAATAGCAATTCTTCATCTTACTGGCAAGGCTGAAGCATGGTTCTTCGCCTACAGTGTGAGCAAGAATACCATTAGCTGGAAGGAGTTTTGTGAAGAGTTGTGTAAGAGGTTTGAGGAAGCAGATAATAGTAACCTCAATTTGGTGGGGGAGTTCAAAAGGATAGAACAGAAGAGTACAGTGAATGAATACTTAGAGAAGTTTGAAGACCTAAAAACCTGGGTAATGATTAGGAATCCTCATATACCAGAAAGGTTTTCCTGGAATTTTTCATTGAAGGATTGAAGGAGGATGTAAGGAATACTGTGAGACTGTCAGATCCCCAAAGTTTCAGTCAAGCTATTGACAAGGCTAGGCACCAGGAAAGAGTGGTTGCAATAATAAGAGGAACAAGAATCCTTGGAACAAGAGTATAACTCAACCATACAGTTCAAGTTCAAGTAATAGTACTGTAAAAACAGGAGGAAATTGGTCCAGGGAAGGGCAGGCTAATGTAAGTGGAATAGGGCCAAGAAGGAATCATAACTTGTGCTACAAATGTGGAGATAGATATTTCCCAGGACATCAATGCAAGAGTAAGCAGTTGAATGCATTAACTGCTTCTGAAGGGCCAGAAGGAGTTGCAGGAGAAGCTATAGATGAAGGGATAGAGGCAGCATTACCCTTTAATGAAGAAGTAGTAGTGGAAGAAGCCATTAGCTTACATCCTCTATCAGGAGTGGAAGTTCCTAATACTATTAGACTCAAATACATATTTGATGCTCATAGAGGGATTAGACAAGGAGATCCGTTGTCTCCTTTTTGTATTCATTCTTGCCATGGAGGGTCTAAACAACATGATAAAAATAGCCAAATCAAATGGGCGGATTTCAGGTTTTGAGGTAGCCAGAGGAGGTGACCGGAGTTTGGAGGTGTCTCACCTTCAATATGCAGATGACACTTTGTTTTTTTTGATGCAGAGGAGGACCAGGTTAAGTATCTGAGACTCATTTTGGTCTATTTTGAAGGAATCTCAGGACTTCATAGCAATTGGAGGAAACGCCATATTTATCCCATTAACTCTGTCCCTAATTTGGAGTGTTGGTTTCAATTTTGGGAGGTGAAGTGGGTCAGTTACCTACTGTCTATCTTGGGATGCCGCTGGGTGCAAATTCAAAGTCCAAAGAAATATGGGATGCAGTTTTGGAGAACTGTGAAAAGAAGTTGTCCAGATGGAAATCTCAGTATTTGTCTCTGGAAGGCAGGCTTACTTTGATTAATGCAGTGCTTGATGCTCTACCAACTTACATGTTATCTCTATTCCCTATCCCTTCTGGAGTGGTTCAAAGACTGGATAAGATTAGAAGATCTTTCTTCTGGCAAGGGAACAGTGACAAAAGAAATTTCCACTTAGTAAAGTGGAAAGAACTGATTACTTGCAAAAAACAGGGTGGTCTTGGTATTAAAAATCTGAAGAATCATAGTAAGGCATTAAAGTGAAGTGGCTATGGAGGTATTCCAAGGAGTCTCAATCTCTTTGGGTAAATGTTATCAAGATAAGGTATGGGGAACTGGATTGCTGGGTCACCAACGAGGCAAGTAATTCATATGGTGTGACCTTATGGAGGTCCATCAGAGCTTGGTGGCCTTTCTTAAAGAGACACTCTGTCATTAAAGTTCAGAATGGTAACAAAACACTCTTTTGGAAAGACAAGTGGTTGGGCAGTAGGAGCTTGCAGGACTCCTTTCCTGATCTGTTTATTCTGGCTCAACATCAGAATAAGACAGTGGCTGAGATGTCGTCACCTCAAGGTTGGAAGCTGATTTTCAGGAGAATGATGAATGACTCGGAAATTCCCAGGTTGAATGAACTTTTTAGCCTTCTGGAAACTTTTCAAGGGGTGCAAGATGGAGAGGACTGTTTGTGGTGGACTGGACATACCAAAGGGCAGTATATGCCATATGGTCAAATCTGGGTACAAGATTATGAACACAATAGCTTCACAGACTGTTATTTGTCCTTGGAAACACATCTGGAAAGTAAAGATACCACACAAGGTTGCTTGCTTTACTTGGTTGCTAGCTAAGGAGGCTGTGCTGACACATGAGAATCTGATGAAGAGAGGCATCACCTTAGACTCACACTGCTGTTTATGTGGGACTGAAGCTGAAACTGTAAGACACTTATTTCTACATTGCAAGGTCACAGGCCAATTATGGAAGATTTTTCTCAATCTCAGGGGCATCTCTTGGACCATGCCTAGCAAGATTGTTGAGACTCTTTTTAGCTGGGAGGAGGCTGGGATTGGGGCAAAGAGCAGAAGAAATTGGAGGGTCATCCCAGCATGTATATGGTGGACAATCTGGAAAGAAAGGAATGCGAGATGTTTTGAGAATACAAGTAGTACAATTCACATGATCAAGCTCAACTGTGTTATGCTACTTTGTTTTTGGTGTACAAATGCATACCCTGAAGATACAGAGACAATCCTAGATGTTCTTGATTCATTTTAGGATTGCAGCTATGCTTCAGTGACTCTTGTTTAATTTTTTTTTTTTTTTCCTCCTTTTTCTCTTGTAAAGGGGTTTTCAGTACTTCCCAGTACTGGTCTATAATACAAAGTGTTACCTGTTTCAAAAAAAAAAAAAAAAAAAGAGAGAGAGAGAGAGACATTGTACAGGTGGAAAAAGTATATAGAATATGATTGATGAGCGTAAGCTTGCCCCCCCAAAGATAAATATTGTCTTTTCCAGTTGGAAAATTTCTTCTCCACTTTCTCACGAATCCTTCCCATATGGATAAAGATTAGAAACTCCCGCCCAGTGGAAGACCAAGACTTTTAGCTGGTAAGATACCTATGTTTTAACCATTAACCAAACATGTGAGCTAGCTGATGTAAATTGGACACCTCATTGACGGGATATAAGAGAATTAGAATAATTGATATGGAGACCTCAGACAACCTTAGAAACAAGGATAATCAACCTTAGGAATAGGACTTCTTGTTAATCAGCTTCACAAAAATCAGTGTTTCATCAGGTTAGAGAATGTCGGTAAAATTAAGAGGGTGTTTGGATTGGCTTATTTTAAGTGCTTATTGGCTTTTAAGCTCTTTTCTAGTTTGTGTGGTGTTTGGTAAAGATAAAAAGTGCTTAAAAACAGTTACTTTTAGGCAAGAAAAGTACAAAAATAAGCCAAAAGCCAAAAGTTGGGTATTCCCAACTTATGACTTTTAGGTTTTAGCTTATAAGCTACTTTTAAAAAGCCAATCCAAACACCCTCTAAGACTCCTGTCTTCTAGATCTGGCTGAAAAAACCTTTGATCCAATTTAACTGAACGGCTGTGAATAGCCTCCATTACAAAGATAAAGAGAAAAGGGGATAAAGGGTCCCTTTTTCTTAATCCACTATGAGCTGAGAAGAACCATGGAGAGCGCCATTAATGAAAAAGAAAATCTGACTGTGGAAATGCTGAAAGAAACTCGCTGATCCATTCTGATCCTGTCATGTTATGTAGGTTTTACCATGGAGCCTTCTTTTTCCGTTTTCGTGATCTGTGCGGAAACAGTCTTTTATTTTAATGTCTTCCCCATCTTTGGCTTGCACTATTATGGAGATATACTTTTACTACCTTTCGTTTCTGGTTTTTGGCAAATGTCTGCCTTTTTGTTTTCTCACTGAATGAAATTTGTGTGAATTGCTTATAGTCTTGTAAAAGAACCTTTACTCCATCTCCATAAGATTCTGAAGATACTACTTGCTCTTTTTGATGATACATGATACTGGTTGAGAATCACGAAGTAATTTTGTTGCCTGATCAAATAAAGGATTTTAGTGGTGAGATAAGACACCATGTTATAAAGTGAGATTTACTTATTTCTCGGGGATGAGGATGCAAAGATTAGGGAAATTGGTTTAAAGGGTGGTTCTAAGCAAAGTCTATGTTACATGGATCTGTTTATGGTTATGTATGTGGTAGGGATTAAGTATTCGGTATGAGCATGTCAAGTTTTTTGACATTTTTTACTTCAATTTGAAGAATTCCCACAAAGTACCCACACTTTCTCACACTTCTTTGACCCGAGTACATCAAAGTAAAAGAAGGATCCATGTAAGATAAAAGCAAGGGCACCAAATGACCTTAACTTTTGACCATTGTGCAGCCTTTGAAAAGTGTATGCCTTGAGATTAAGGTCAAAATAATCTTATTTAGTATTACTTGAAATTGGTTCGATAAGTAATTAAAGCAGGCTTTTAACATTAATGGAAAGGGGTCAATTTTTTTGGTTTTGTTACAAGTATCCCTTCTTATGAAAAGCAGTAATCTTAATAGCTATGTTGTTTAAACATTGCCTACTATATTTACAGTGTTGTTATTTCGACATAAAAGTACATGCTAATTTAATGAAAAAGTACTCCCTCTGTCCAATTGATGTAGCGTACTTTCCTGTTTCGTCTATCTCAAAAAGAATGTCATACGTCCTTATTTAGAAACAATTTAATATTAACTCTCCATTTTACCCTTAATGAGATGGTTTATAGCCACACAAATATCTATGGCTTGTTTTAGGCTAAGTTGCGAGGACTCTTCACTTTCATTGCCGCACCCGTGTCGGATTCTCCAAAAATGCATTACTTTTGGAGTGTCCGACACGCACCCGTCGATATTTTTGAAGATTCCGAGCAACATAGGTTTTAGGACACAGTTTCAAAAGTCCTTGGTTCTTTCTTTAACTCTGTGCCAGTTAAACACCGCCACATAAATTCGGATGGAACGAGTACTTGCTAATTTCATGCTTGTTCTGCCTCAATATATTTGTCACTTTTTGTTTATTGAGAGTCAAATTGATATAGTCAGCATAAATCTCATTATCCACTCACCTGCATGGAGAATTTCTATCCCTTCTTTCAAGCGCTGAAGTGCTTATTTTGTTATAGTGTTTCTTTCTGTTACACCTAAAATTTATTCATTGATGCTATTTCATGTGTTTCTATTTGAGGTCATAGACAAATTTAAATTGCAGAGATCAATTCTAAGAGGGAGGGTCTATCGGAAACAACCTCTCTCCCTGCCAAGGTAGGGGTAAGGTGTGCGTACACTCTACCCTCCCCAGACCCCCCTTGTGGGATTACACTGGGTATGCCGTTGTTGTAATTCTAAGAGGGAAAGACAAAGAAGTAAAGAGGGTGAGCTTAAAAATAAGTTACACTAGGGGACAGACAGATTCTAGTTAGGCTAACTGACAAATGGACAAACTATGAGTATTTTTTTGGTTATGTAGTTAATTGGACATATATTACGGCGTTTCTAAAAAAAGGGAATTTAGACATTAAAATAACATGAAAGTACCTTCTAGGAAAAAAAAGAAAAAAGGAAAAAGGAGGAGCACGAGAATATGGGTGAAAGTCAGGAGATCACTGAGACTATAATGGAATAATCTAATAATAATGTCATAATATTTAGAATCCAAGAATTAGATTTTTTTTTTTATATTTTATGTATTCTGGAATTGTGGAACTAGGCGAACTGAGTTTGCGGATTGGGCTTCGCCTTACAAATCTGGCTGAAATTTTTAATTCTGTGACTCCGAGGATCCCTGAAATTCAACTTTCTGTCACCTGGGTTTCGCTGTTCTTCCAAATTTTAGCTTCCAATTTTAATCCAAAACTAGTTCTAGTCAATTCCAAAATATCTGAAATTTGATATTTTTTTTTTGGTTAACCGAGTCACGATTTTATAGCCACCAGAAATGGTACAAAGAGGAGGACTAGACCTTGCCTTCTCAGTACAGATGAGTAGTGAAACTGGAAGTAACTAAGAACAATAGTTACAACTGGAAAAAATTGGCTCACACAAAACCATTGGTGGCGATAAAGCTGAGATTGACCTAAGGTGGTTCAAACACAATATGTCTTGGTTTCTCCTCTTGATATTCAACTACTTTCAACTATTTTTCAACAATGCCGAATCACATCCAATCAAAAATTTACAATTGAATTCAAATTTTGATCAAAACTTATGCTCCAAGCAACTCAACAATGGTGCAAACTTTCTGTCGTCTTGGTTTTTTAATTTTTGTTTTGTAGTTTTTGATGGAATCAAAAGATATAATCAGTATTTGTAGAAACAGAACACTAGCCTATGCTCTGATATCAAACTGATAGCGGAAATTAAATAACAAAACACAAAATAGAAATAGAATAAGTAGAAGATATAAACTAGACGCAGCTTTGAGTATAACAGACATTGGTAGAAGAAACCAAATACCTTTTATAATAGGAATCAAATAACACCAAGTTATATGGAACCATCAAGAGGCATGATTTCTCAATGAAGTACCATTGCAAGTTGGAGATCTACAAAGGCTCTCAATCTCACAAAGGAGTTCAAATTCAAGCCTCCAAAAATGAAGACATAAAAACTATTTATATTTAAGAACTAACAAATGACCTAAACTACCTCTAAACTAGTAAAGCTAAGAATTAACATAATTTGAAAACTTTATTACATTCTGCGATTGCGGTTTCTGCAGAATCAGCTACCTCCGCAATCGCGAGTGGAAGTCGCGAAAGCCGTCTTGGGCAGTCAAGCCTTCTTTGATCCTTTGAGGCGTCTTTGCTCCCTTGAGGCTTCTAATTGCCTTAAATCTTGATATCCTCCTTTCAAATATCTAGTTTAGCATATTGTGGATCTTGAAAGCTTCTTGAATGGATCTCCCAAGGCATCTTATGCTACTATTGAGTAATTGGAATCTCCTAAGCTCATGATGGCTTCCTTGGATGCTATCAAATAACAATGTTGCTCCCTCTCCCAGTCTGAATATGCATGGAGTTTTGATGGTGCAACCAGCTTCTTCCTTTTTTCATCTCGAAAACCGCACTTAGGGCAGGTTCCTTCTTGGATTGAATATTTAACAGTATACTTATTGTGTTCCAACAAAACAGTATAGCTGTAACTTCCTCTTATTCTGTTCCAACAAAACTGTATACTGTAACTTCCACTCATCTTCTCAGGATTGGCAGTGGCTGGAGATCCAAGTTTCAAAACTTTTGAAGCTGCATTTCCCTATGTTGTTCGGAAGCTTCTCTCTGATAATTCTGTTGCTTCGAGGAAAATTCTACATTCGGTACTTTACAGCTTTATATATTTGGTCTCTAGTCATACTGTAATTGACCTTAATGCTGTTCCCCTGACATATCAAAAATGGTGTTCACCAAGCTTATTCTGTTTACTGTTTTATCTAGTAGTTGGCTTGTGAATGAAATTATGTTGACTTAACCTCATATCTAATTGGGGAAAATCAACTTTAGCAAAACTTAGGCATATCGTAAATGTTGTTTTAAAGGGAAGTAGGTGAGGGGTTTTTTCTTTTTGCAGAACCTCACGTTATACTCGTACTTGATTCTTATACTGGAAACCTAAGTTACTCGGAGTCGGCAGTTTGGGTGCCGTACCCGTGTCGACACGACACTGACACGGGTAAGGGTATGGGATCTGTGTCGGATCCGGGCAAACGAGATCGGGTGTGTTGACCAAAATTTTGGGGAAAATTCAAGATTGGAAGAGATGGGAAACAGAATACCTTCAATTCCGCTGCTATGTAGAACAGAGACATGGGTTGTGTTGTACTGGGAAAAAACAGAGACGTGGAAAAGGTTTTATTGGGGAAGAAGATTTAGAGAAGAACGAAGAAGAAGACGCAGATGCAGAGACGAACAAAGAAGAAGAAGATGTAGAGAGTAAAGGCAGATTGCAAGTTGAAGCTTGAATTTCAAGAAGTGTAGTACTGGAATCTTACCTCAATTTGTTGATTTCACCGGATTCAATAGATCTATGGAAATTGTTGGCTGTAGATCGGCGTCTTCACAGCTCGAAGAAAGGAAAAATTCAGCCAAGCAGCTGCTACTCTCGCATCGCCACTCTGGGAGGACGACAACTCCGATGGGTTGTTACTGTACTGGTGGTGGTGATACGGGCTTGTCGTTTTTTCTTTTCAGATATTTTTTGAGATGGAATTTTATTTTATTTTTTGGGGATTAAACTTCATATATATTACAAATAAGTATATGCTCTAAGTAAGCAAATTGTATTAATTAACCTAATTATGCTATTTATAAATGTTTTCTTGGAAAAAAGGGATAATATCTAAATTAATTATTAGCATGTTAATTTTTCATAATTATGCATATTTTTTATAGCTATATTTTTATATTTAAAACTTATTTTTAGCCGAATCCCCGCACCCGTACCCGTACCTAGATCCGTCTCCCCGAATCCTAAAATTTTGATCTTGAAGGATCCGACCCTCGGATTTGTACCCGTGTCGGACACCCGCACCCGAGTCCGAGTAACTTAGTGGAAACCACTTCATGCTTATCTTACCTTGAGATTTTCTTCTCCTTGTTCTGTTATACAATTTGTTTTGTTTATTTTTACCGATAGAGTGATAGTGCTAACAAAAAGATGACTTTTAGACTTCTGGATAACCACCCTTTTATTCAATATTATGTTTCTGTTTCCTATTCAGGTGGTATTAAACAGAAAGAAAGAATTTCAATGGCAAAAGCTAGCTCTTTTCCTAAGAGTGGCGGCAGCTAGGTACCATGACATAGTCCTTTGTTCATTGTACACTTGTTTTTTGTTTTTCTATTCAGTAGATTTTTAAGTGAATGTTAGTGTTGGTGAGGTGATTAGGCGGGACATGACACAACTTCAGCTCACTGAGGACATGACCCTTGATAGGAGGGTGTGGAGGTCGAGAATTAGGGTAGAGGGGTAGTGGGCAATCGGGTGCATTTCCTTTCCGTTCCTGGAGTTTTAGCATTATTTTTGTATTTTCTTATTTTTAGATTTCTATTACTATTTGTTGTTTCTTTAGCCTCGGTTATCTTATTATCTTGCTATTGTTTTTGCTTGTTGCTACTGCCTATTTTTCGTCTTTATATGAACCAAGGGCTCCCGGAAACGGCCTCTCTACCTTCCCAAGGTAGAGGTAAGGTCTGCGTACACACTACCCTCCCCAGACCCCACTTGTGTATGTTGTTATTGTTGTTTCTTAGTGTGTTTTAAATGCTTCTTCCTATGACATCCTCTTCTGTTACTTTTGCAAAATGGAAGAAAGAGACAAAATTTTCAATAGATATAGGAGATCCAAACTGCTCATTGTTGCTATCTGACCTTCTCATTATCTTTTGTAATGTCTTTCTACTTCTCTTTCTCAGTTCTTCATATCTTCTTTCATATGAGATTAGAGTGCCTGCTTTCTTTTTATTCTTTAACTGCTACCTCGAAGGATGTAAAAAACTGTTATTCCATGTATCCAGTGGTGAAAGGCACTCTGTGTCCTTGGGTCTTGAGAGCAGTATTATGTCTTTGAGTGAATGGAGATGTTTTAGCAGGAGAATAAGGAGGGAAGAGAAGGAAATGAGTCATTTCGTCTTAATCCTTTCTTTCACTGACGAGGAATCACAAGCTATGGTATTGGCAATATTTTTAAGAAGCCTGAGGAATGGGACAGTGGACTATTAGAAAATTAGTTTCCCTGAACTTTAACATCTCTCCAAGCAATATTAGGAGAACTGCACATTTCGTACATCATTCAGTTAAAATTTGATGCATTCCCTATTCAGTGAGGAAGTCTGAAAGAATAGGCTTGATGCGCCTATTTGCTGCTGCATTTGGTTGCATCTTTTAGCTGCTCTTTCAGACATGACCACTATTAGAAGCTTTTTCTCCTAGTACGTTTTGGATGTTGACTGCTAATTCTTTCCAGGAAAGGGTTGAACACTATCATGGCACCAAATCCTCAAGCATCTCTTGCTTATTTGAACTCTATCGTGGCACCAAATCCTCAAGCATCTCTTGCTTATTCTTCTGATGGAGCTGCTGGTGTATTTGACGTTGCAAACTTGGTGTTGAGAATACTACCATCTAAAGACGGCATTGTGCTGAGAAGATTGCTAATGACGGCAGTGAGTACCTTTGCCTGATATACTGCCTTTGACCTGATATTCTTTTACTGTTACTTAAATATGACAATCCGTTTCTTCTAAAAGAATCAAAGTTTTGCAAACTATGGGCCTTAAATGGGATCCGGAGAGGGGTTGGGGGTTGGAAGTAGATTCTTGCATTGGGCCTTATGGTTTGTTTATCTAAATTCAGAAATGGAATGGTTTGTTTATCTAAATTCAGAAATGGAATGCATTGGGCCTTATGGTTTGTTTATCTAAATTCAGAAATGGAAAATTCCTTCTCATTATATGTGCTTGGTGTCTTGAGGAAAATGTTTCTGTGAACATTTTGGAGGTGAATAATTATGTTGACCTAGTGTTCTAACACTGGAAAAACTAATCCATATCTACATATTGTGTTGCAACTTGATATCCATTTCTCTGTTGTAGGATGGTGCTTCATTAGTTAGAGCATTTATTTCCGAGGAGGCAAAATTCTTTCGTCAACACCTTTGCAGAATTATTGCTGATCTACTGTCCCAGTGGATTTTTGAAGCACTTGGAAGTAATGTAATTAGCTCCCAAGTGCAGCTAACTGGTGCGCCCAATGTAATGCTAGGATCGTCTTCTGCGGCATTCTCACGGGACTATGATTGCAAGTCAACCCTCCAAGATTGCCGGCTTAAACTGATTCTCTTCAAGGTGTTAGGTTCTGCAAGAAAAAGTCCAGTACTGATGATGAGGTTTTTCTGCACTTCATGGCTGATTTTTATCAAAGCATCAGCTTTGGCTTGTCATCGGTTTTTGGTTTGTCTCTCCAACGCTTACCTGGATCGTGTTTCACTTGCTCCACGGGAAGTTGTAGTTGGCGCATAAAGTTTCGGTTGGGCCACAGGGACTTGAGTTATTCAATACCCTCTTTTACAAGTTAGAATAAGGAGATTGCAACAAACCACATCTTACAAAAGCCATGAATACCAAAATCGAGTAGCCTAGCAAAGTGGATTTTGTTTACTTGCTTTGAGCTAAAATAGAAGTGAGCACTTGCAGCAACTACTTGATGTACAGCTTAACGTGGCCCTCTATCCCGGAAACACTCAACATATATTATGACTCGCACTTTGCAAGTTGCATCAGAGGACTACCCTTGGCTCTCCAGGAATTATATGGTTGATGTTATAGGAAATTGTATAGCACAGGTGATTGTAAACTTGTAATCTCCTTGTGCATGTACATCCTCATTCTTATACTTGCTGGTTCGAAAGATTTGTACAGACAAAGAAAACGAAGAAGGCTTCTTGTACTATATATCAAAAATGAAGAAGGCTTCTTGAATATTGTTAGATTGAGTGTTCTTTTATGGGAAGAATACCTAGTTCGGCATTCAGAGATGTTCATTTAGGGTCTGTTTGGAAATCACTGTGTAATTACTACTTGATCTAGGAATTACACAAAATAGTAATTAAATGACCTGGTTGTTTGCCGCAACATAATTGAAGCGTAATTTTTAGTGTCATGCTTGGCTGCAGAAGTGTGATCGCATATTTTGATTCTTTTATTTTGAATTAAAGTTAATTATAGAAAAAGTATTAAACGTTTTTTATCAGGAACACAAATAAGTATTTAAAGAATAAGAGATTAAAAGTGAAAAAAACAAAGAATTTGAAAGTTCATCTGGTAGTTACATCATGCAACTACCACCTTTTGTGAATTGGAAAGTATAATTGTTTCTTATTAATTACACTGAATTTCATGCCGACTTACTAATTGCTTGATCGAATAAATCAGGCAAACTATGTGATTTAGGACACTTTAGTCTGGTAATGTCCCTAGGAATGTAAATGATAGTATATTAAGCTCTAGATAGCTATGTTTCACAGTTAATTGCTCGAAAATTGAGCTGGTGCTCCCACAACCATAGAGGGGAATGAAGAGTAGGGTTGCCAATTTGAATTCGAACAGTTAGCGAGAGAACTAGGTAGTAAGTATTGTGTATTTGGAGACTACAGTTGGATGTTTGGATGCAATAGCAAATACTTTGAGATGTAAAAAGGGAAGGGGAATTATTCAGCATCATCTCAATTTATCACTACATTCTTACGATATAAACATATCAATGGACTTTCAGTAGTTCATCAATGGAATGAAACAAGTACCAATGTCCCGTAGATGGATGTAAACTCGGAAAGATCAGTTGATCATATAGAGGATAGTGTCCATGATAAGGTCACGATGTGATGTTGGATAAGGACAAGGCGGGTAAGGTTATCTCTTGTGCCAAGATCCGAGGTTGCACGACTTCTGAAAGGTGTAACGATCTTCCGACCCATCTACCCCCGTTGACCCTTCCCTGAGCCCTATTAGTTCGATTTTGACCGGCAGGGATGGGTGGCACGGTTCCCGAGGTAGTCAGGCGAGATTTATGATGACTTTTGTGAAATAGAGCCTTAAAGTGAAAAAAGTTTGACCAATAGTTGACTTTTGGATAAACAGACCTTTTTCGAAAATCCGTCGATTCCGAGGGCTCCGAATGGTCGATTATGACTTAATGGAGTCATTGGTTTGGTTCTCGAAGGGTTTGGGGTATGATTTGAGTCATTGGTGGAGAAACTAGTTAAGTTAAAGAGTTACAGTTGACTACGGTCAACATAGGGTCAAGATGACCCCGTGTTGATATTTTGAAAATTCCAACAAGTTCGTATGATGATTTTGGACTTGTTCGCAAGTTTTGGTGAGATTCCGAAGAGTTTCGGATGGATTTGGATTGTGTCGCGCTCGTATTCGATGTTTTCGTCGTAGTTTCTTTGGCCATAAAGGGTGCCATATTGATCAAACGATCTTTGTTTTGTGTTTCGATTGAACCATTAGATCCGTATCGTAATTACAAAGCTATAGCAAAAAGAATCGTCGCATTTCGCCTTTGTATGAGGAAGTTATCGTCATTTTAGCGCGGACAACTGTTGTTGTACCTGGTGTGTCTGCTGGGGCGGACTTCAGGTCTGTTGGAGCGGAAATTGGTCAGCTGGGGCGGACTTCTGGTCCGCTGGGGCGGAAATCTCTGTGTATTAAAAAGCAGACTTCGTTCATTTCGTATTTGGAGCATATCTTGAGTTCTAGAGCTCCGTTTGAGGTGATTTTTGCCGTGTTGTTCTCGTCTCAACGAAGGGACGTTAAACGTTCTGAGGCTCTCCGAAGAGGAAAGGGAAGGCTCAACTGAATTAGTTCGTGGCACCTATTCGACATCAAGGTAGGTTACGACTTACTTTTTGGCTAGACTCCAGTTAGCGAAGCATATGTAGAAGTTAGTTATTGACGGAGAAAGCATGTTAAGCCTTCGAGTATGAAGTTAGGATGGATATTCTTAGGATTGGTATTGCTGACTGATTTGTGGGCTTGTTGCCTCTTTGTGGTTTATTAGCTTGTTGTCATGTGTGTGATATTGGACATGTACTAAGTTGCCATATTGTGATTACGATACGATTGTCTCTCACTTATATTGACATTAACATGGATAGAGGAAAGGACTTGACTTGATATTGATATTGTGATATGTGTCCACGTGTAGCACGATTGAGATTTGAATATGATTTACACTTGAGATTGATACATGCACATCATTCATACACATTCTACATGATTCATTGACGTGAGTTGTGATTTGATATTAATAATGATAAAAGGGAAAGTGAAACATTCGAGGCTTCTTATTATGGTGTTTGCTATGTGCATATTTCGTATGACCTCTCTTACATATATATTTGGTGTTACCTATGCGGTCCGAAGAGAATTGTTTCGGACGTGGCATTGTACAGAGTAGGGAATAAGTTCATATTGGTAATTGATTTACGGATGTTGTTATGCTTATTCACCCTCTGATTATTATTGAAATTGGCATTCATACATGCATTTCATCCTGCATTTCTCATGACACTTCGATATGAACAGTGATTGGTAATAATGGTGATGAATATTAAAGAAACATCCGGAGTTATGGAAGGATTGGACATAGTAGCCATCTCTGGGCTGTGTGCGGAATGGCTATATGTATGGAGGCCGGAGTGGCTGGGGTGGTGTAGTCATCTATGGGCTGTGTGCGGAGTGATTGGTACATGAACTTCCCGGGTCCCCCATGGGTCATGACTATCGGGATGTGGAGGTATTCCGTATGTAGCATATGTGTAAAATATGAGACAATTGGCCAGTGCATTGCATTGCATCGTACACGCATTCATATTACATCCATTCACATCTCTGATTTTGGTTGTTGTATCTATTGTATTGCATGGTGCGTTTTAACCTTGATTCCTTGGTTGTTGATTTATTTGAGATGTTGCGTGCTTGTTAATCACTTACCAAGACACATGATGCATTCGAGGGCTAGAGGTTCCGCCTAGGTTATGACTGTAGACTACTGAGATCTAGTGTGGTTCATATTATTGCAAGACTTATGTGGATGTGCGTAGTGACCTACATGGATGTGCTTAGTGACTACATTGAACTGTTTATCTGCCTATCTTTCAGTTTCTTTCTTTTATATATGTTAGCTACTTGTTGTCGGCCTATGATGTCTACCAGTACGTGTTGTTTGTACTGATACTACTCTTGCTATATCCTTTTCGAGGTGTAGAGTTGTTCCAGGTACTTGAGCGAGATTTAGTTAGCCTTTAAGGATCTCACGGAGTTCATCTAGACTTTTCTGTTAAATTCTCATTCTAAACAGAAGTTGTATTCAGGTTGTGGTTGTAACTTTTATTCAAGTTGTATATTTAGAAGCTCTTGTACAATTCAGACCATATTCCTTGGGTAGTTTATGTATTTTCACAATTATTACCTTTATATGAGATTTGAGACTTAGTAGTATTTATATTATTCTTCTGCATTGATAGATTGTATGTTGGGTAAGGGAAGGGTTCGCCCACCAGGGGGGAGTGTGTGGGTGCCCGCTCGACCCTCGTTTTGGGTCTTGACAAGTTGATATCAGAGCCCTAGGTTACCCAGTCTATAAGTACAAGAGCATGTCTAGTAGAGTCTTGCGGATCTGCGAGGCCATAGGACATTTAGGAAAATTCCAATTCTTTCATTCCTTTGTGCTACTTCATTCGAATTGGTATCTAGTCGATTTCAATTGGTATTTGAATATCCTTATCTTATTCTCTCACGAATGATGGAAACTCGTTCTTAAATTCTTATGCGAGTGGTTTTGTTATGATGTGGCTTGGTATGGTACGAGATGTGTCATCCTGATTCGGATGCGTGACCAAGTTCAGTTTCTAGATATAGCTTGAGGTTTCAGCTGCGTGGGATCGTGATTAGACTCGTTTATTGTGGGGGGTTTCTTGAGAAATGGGAAAGATGGTACAGAGGGTCAAATGATCTCCATGTTTTCAGCGTTGGGTTGCTCGGAAGTGGCAACAGTGCATTTGTGGCCTAACAAGAGTGATTTGTTCGATGATATTGTCACACCCTTAATCCGATAGGGTGTGATGGGCACCCGACCCTTACGTAGGGCCGAGCGAACCCGCTGACTCTCGTAACACTCATAATCATACTGGGCTCTTAAATCATAACATAAATACAATCATGAAAGGTTTTCGGAAACCAAATATGCTTTTCATACTTTTTCAAATCAAATGAAGCCTATAGTCATATAAATTCGTAAAATAATGCGTAACAATACATCGGCTTATGGAGCCGCTTACAACAACCGACATACTATACACATGACTCTGCGTACGTAAAGTCTCTAACATGGAACATGATACCATAACGTAATACGGCCGACTCGGCGGCACTCGGAGAAAATGGAGCTCGCCAATCCCGCTGGAACATTTCTAGTACTATCTTCGGCTCATACGGGTGTACACGCGCGGCATGAAACGCAGCCCCCGAAGAAAGGGGGTCAGTACGGAATATGTACTGAGCATGTAAAGCATGAAATACAGTAAGCGGGATCGTACTGAAATAAATAATATGAAAAATCATAAGACTTGCCTTTGAAAACATATATCATGCATGTCAATGTCATATAATCATAGTATAAACATATAGCGTGTCCCGGCCCTCTAGTGAGGGACTCGGTAAGTAAAATCATGTCATCATGCCATCATATTTATTTATATATATATATATATATATATATATATATATATATATATATATATATAGCGTGTCCCGGCCCTCTAGTGAGGGACTCGGTGAATAGAATCATCATATGCCATCCGGCCGCCATCCCCATATCATCACATCATCATATATATATATAGCGTGTCCGGCCCTCTAGTGAGGGACTCGGTGAATAATGCGGTGGAATGTGCACGAATGCGTGTCCCTGGCCGGGACTCGGTGGAAGACATATTGAGCTTCGCACGAAGCGGTAGTGAGAAACTATATGCACATAAATCATTTCAGAGACTCAATGAAGTAATCTAAACGAATCGTCATTTGAAAATCGGGACAGTAGTTATATCAAATATCTTTCGGACGTTACTCGGAAACATATCAAACATCATAAACATATAGAAGAACCATAGGGATCATAGTCATACGTCAAACCAATCCGAGTCCGCCTCGGAAAGTTACGGACCTTATTCACTTTAGGACTTTCTACGGACATATCGAAGCAATCCGAGCCCTTCTGTGAAAGTTACGGTCGTTCGTAGTTACGGAATCATTTAAGAACAAAACTCTTTTGAAAACAAAAATTTTATGCAAATTTTGAAACCTAGTCATTCAAAAACATAAGAATCATAATTCGACTACATTAAGAATACGAATATCAAGAAACAAATAAGAATCATAGACATGCTCGGATTGCAAGAATAGAGTTACCTCGGGACTCGTGTCATAACTTACTTGCACTAAGACATGCCAAAAGAAAGAAAGGTTGAGCTTACATACCTTGTTAGCTTCCTACGCTAGTCAAGCTTCAGTCTCGGGCTTCCAACCATCTACAACAACGTCGTTAGGCATCAACCATTAGTCGTAAACACCGAAGAACTCAATTCCAAGCCATCACTTGTTCACAGAAATTTGGGCAGCATCTCCCCTATACATTCAACAACCCCGAGAATTCAACTCGGCCAAATCAACAACAACCATACCAACAACCATACTAACAACATCCATAAGTGATTCAAAACGCATTCTAACGTTAATAATTCCTTTCTACACAATTCGACAACATTTCGTTTATATTCAAATAAACTACATACGATCATTTCAATACCAATGCTCACATATTCAATTACTAATCCGCAACCATTCCAACAAGATTTAAGAACATTCCGGCCAATCCGCACAATATCCAAAACAACCCAACCCATAGGCCATTCCACCCGAAATCTTCCAACTACATTAGGAACATGGATGACACATTTTCTTCTTCTGAATTCATAAACTATATCAACAATTCCATACGTTAGCAACATCATTTTCATCAATTCAAGCAACTATATTGAAATCACATTATCTTCTAGTTCAGCCCACAAACAATTACAACTTCACTTTGAGTCATCAAACCTTCATTTTCATCACATAATCCACAACAAACGACAACCAAAATACTACATAGAATTAGTTTATCATGTTCCACCAAAAACAGCCCCTACACGGCCAAGCTTCAACATACATACTTCCATGAAGTTCATTCATTTCTACACATTCTACCACACGCACAACTATCCATAATACACAAACCAAACATGCTAAATAAATTAATTCTTTACTCCTATATAACCTCACATACACACGGCCACACACAACACACCATAATTTCCCGAATTTTATTCATTTCTACACTCCACAACATCCACCACCCTTGCATAACATATGAAAATAAGGATTAAACCTTACCTCTTCCAATCAACTTCTCCACGGCTAGAAGTGGTCATGACATCAACGAACGATTTTCTTGTTCCAACAACTACTCCACGTTGACGAGGGCCTTCTAATTAGTAGAGAGACAAGGAGAAAATAATTTCCTTGATCAAAATTGAAAGACACCACTTTCGGCCAGCCCTTGGCTGAAAGTCTCTCTCTCTCTT
Organism: Lycium ferocissimum; assembly: GCF_029784015.1. Classification (NCBI taxonomy): domain Eukaryota; kingdom Viridiplantae; phylum Streptophyta; class Magnoliopsida; order Solanales; family Solanaceae; genus Lycium; species Lycium ferocissimum. The sequence continues at coordinate 33,477,151 of NC_081347.1, read as the reverse complement.
TTCTCCATCTTTCTTAAATTTTCCAAGGTTTAAAATGATGAGTAATGCCTTGTTTTGACATCACTTATATATATATATATATATATATATGGCACATGGCCGGTCATGCCCCTATATTTTTTCTCCAATTTTCTAGAATTCTCTTAAGTGGTCAAAGATGAATTCTAGTTTTGCATGGTCACGAATTATATACATATATTTATACATGCCCCCCTACAAATATGAAATGAGCACATGGACCCCTTGATGGCTTGAAACCATTGGCTAGCCATGTGTGGGTCCCACGGCCACATGGCTAGTTGTGGCTATTTTATGAAATAATTTGTTTCCACTCTTGGCCCTTAATTTTCCTTAGTCTAAATTTACCCTTAATACTCCATACCAATAAAAGATGAATATGCAACTTATGCATTCTAAAAAAAAAAATTATAACCTTGTCCCTAACTTTCCGCCATTAACTCGGAATATCCAAATGTACAAAATGCGAGGTATAACAGATATGATTGGTTTTGGGAAAAGTTTTAACTTCGTCAGGGTATTATGATGGTGTGCGTGGGATGAGTGTAAGTTCGGTAGGGATCATCGGATTTGGGCAAAAGTATAGTGATGGTGTGCGTGGCACGAGTGTAAGTTCGGTAGGGATTATCAGATTTGGGCAAAAGTATAGTGACCGCATTTAATAAAGAAGAGAAGTTGAGAATAAGGACATGAAGGGCGATTTTTGTGGGAAACACGTAGCGAAGTAAGATTTCTTAGGGTATTTTGGTATGAGTACTTTTCGTGTTAATAGGACAGAGGCATAGGGAAGAGGATTTGGATAGATTAATCTCTGCTATTAGGAATGGAAAAATTGGTATCTAACATGCTTGTTAGGATAAGGTTGCAATTTGTACGAGAGTGGATTTCATAGTCGGGCGTGAAAAGTTAAGTTGGGCTTCAACGTGACTATACTAGTGGTTATGGGTTCCTCCAGGGAAAAGCTTATCGGTTCTATATCGGAAAGCAAGGTCACTTGTGACGAGTGGAGACTTAAGATATTGGGCAGCTGTGGTCCTGGTCCTTCAGTAAAAGGTGTGTTCATCCGGTCTTCGTGTTTAGAGGAATGGTAAGGGGATTGTGGAATCAAGAGCTAGTTGATTTGAGAGTTATGTTGCGGGCATACATGGTAGGATAGACATAACGGTTCAGTGTTGAGTTGGTATGTGTGGTTATGCTGTGGGCCAGTGGGAGCCAGTGGTTGATTAATAAAATGACTCTAGTGCTAGACAAGTGTAAAGTTTTAGCACTCAAGGAGCTATCGGTTGTTGCATATAATATTGGATTAGGGTTGAGAGACTTGTACCTATTGTGTAAGTTCGGCTAGTTCCTACCACTACTGGTGTTACTATTCTGTTGAGTTGATCGAATGAAAGGGTAATCGCGCGAATGGTTAGGTGTGTTACGTTCGACAATTGGGACGTTCGATGTGGTAAATCAATGATGAGGTTCAAATTAATTCGAGTTGTAGAGAACATTTCGGAATTTGAGTTAAGGGAATTTGAGCAAAGGCACCTTGGTGGAGGTATGGGGGACATTAGTAGGACTGGGTATGTGATACGCTGGATTTAGAGAGTATTCAATTTTAGAGTTGAGTGAGTTAAGGAAACTCTAGTGTGTGGTATACTACTATCTCCAGGATTGACTCGGCTAGTTTACAAGACTTATGATTATGCGATATTCTATTGAGTGGGTTCGAGAAATGGTTAAACGGTGATGATGATTGTGATTTGATTGGAATTGGGGAATTGAAGAGTCAGGAAAAAGTATAGTTGACCGAGAATCGGTAAAAATAAGGTACATCTTTGGGATTACTTGGGTCAGTATAGGTTGTGGAGCTATTGTCTTACATATTTAAGACGAGGTGCGATCATGAGTACGCTTAAAGAAGGGAGTCTACAGAAATTATGGAAATTATGGAAATTAGTTAGTGTGGTTTAAGAGAAAGAAATTATGGAAATCCCTATAATGTGAAGGCTAGAGTTATATCTTCGAGATGAGATCGTATTCGTGGAAGTGTAGTATGTTGTGGGTACTACTGATCGGATAGCTTGGGTGAGCACTTTTGGATATTAAGGACTTGGGAGTAGTTGTGTGAGGTTTAGAGCGGTAGTTGTAAGATTTGATACTTTCAGAATTTTTATGGGCATATCGAGGTGTTACAATGGGAAATTCAATGGTTAAAAGGGTATTATATGAGGCTATAGGATTTTCGTTGAAAAGTTCGGGGTTGTAGCGCATTTGCATATCGGGTGAAGCTTGAGATCATAAGGTATAGTTCTCCGGTAATAAGTTGACAACTTGGATAGGACTCAGCTTTTGGATTCGACGGTGACAGACATGATTGATTATGCATGAGGAAAAGATTAGAATTGGCCGCCAAAGATGTGTGATAGGACTGTGATTGGTTTCGGCAAGTTTGGAGTCAGTTCAGGTAAATATTGGTGGTATTCAGGGGTTGTGCATTCTTTTCAGGTCAAAAATGTTCGATTAGAGCTTGATGGACTATGTTTATATTTCCAGGAGGACTTATGGGTTTCCAGTAAATCACCTTTATAGATTCGGTAAGTTTCAGTTTAGATTCGAGGTATGACAGGTTTACCGAGCTTTATCAGGGTTGTGAGTGGACTTGATGGTATTTATCGAGAATAACTATTCGGACAGATATAATGGTTTACGTCAATACTTGGTAATGACTTGAGGAGGTACTATGTGTCACACCCCGACTTTATTAGGGTGTGATGGGCACCCGACCCCATATTCGGAGCCGAGCGAACCCGCTAACTCTTATTACACATATGAACTTATGAATCCGTTAGAAAGGAATACATAATTTTTTTTTCATAAATAGAATTTAACGTCATATAGGACTCGTGACACGGAACATCATAGCATATCGGTACATTGGAGCCGCTTATACATGACAACCCAATACCCACGACTGCGTACGCAAAGTCTCTAACTCCGAACAAATCATCGTGGCACATATGCTCGACTCGGCGGCAAAGACTCCGGACAAGTGGAGCCTACCAACCCCGCTGGACATCTTCTATGCTAGCTTCAGCTCATCTGGGTTCACCTGCGCGGCATGAAACGCAGCCCCCGAAGAAGAGGGGTCAGTACGAGCAATGTACTGAGTATGTAAGACATGGATGGTAACATAGAAAGAGACATAGTCATGCAACAACAATATGGAGATGTAAAGCGTATCCTGTACATATGAGACGTATCACGTATAAGAGAGTAAGCTATGCATATGGAACATGTCATGTGCAAGGCTGTAACCTGTACGTATGGAACATATCATGTAAAGTCAGAACCGGTACATAGGGATCATATCTTTAAAGTCGAACTCGTACATATGAGTGCCCACCGGGGGCGGATGCCATGCATGCTTGTTTGGTCATATGGTATCATAGCGCCGAACAAGCCGGCTCATCCACATAGCGCCGAAATACGTCGGCTCGCCCATAAATCCCGCGTCCGGGATGATAACGCCAGCTGACCAGGTGGCAATGAAACATGTTTCCCTTCCCATTCCCCACATATTCATGTATCCCATCCCCCCAACCCATATACAGGTATGGCATGCATGAGAGCCCAAAGAAAGTCATGTACTCGTCGGAGGGACGTAAGGTCGGAAACCTCCGATCGCATTATGGAGTAATCATGGCTGCTTTGTCTCACCTTGAAGGATCGATAATCATAAGGCGAGACTACCAACAGAGAATAACATTAAGAGAACGTAGAACATGTCATTTCGTACCATATCGTTTCATATCATGTCATATCATAGCGTATCGTGTCCTGTCATAGCATATCATCTCATATCAAATCATGTCGTGTCATATCATGTCATGTCATGTCGTGTCATAGTCATTTTCTCATATTTGACATCATCATGATCATCATAGAATCATAGTCATTGTTTTAGTCATAAAAACTTTCAAAAGTTTGCAAAACTTGGATTTGGAGAAGAATGAATATTTTGGAAAACATTTATGAACCTTTAGGAAGAAAATCAAGCCTTGGAATGACATCCAAAAATTTCCTTTAACTGTAGTACGGAAATAAGCCAAATGGAGCCATAGGATGAAATTAGGGAATAGTGGGCCCACCTCGAGTCAAATGAGGCGGCGTACACAATTTACGTATAATACGTTTCATGGCATGACTTGTGAGAGTTTTAGGATAAACGGACCCTATTCATGCAAGTTCTAGGTGTTTAGACAATTCTTTCAACTATTCATGAGCATTTAATTCAATTCTACTGAATGAATAGTACCCAATTCAATCTCGGATTTCTAGGATTAGAGTAGTCCCCGAGACACGTTTTCAAGCCTATTACATCTAAGACATGCCAAAGAAGGAAGGTGAAGTCTTACATACCTTTTTCCGCTTCTTACGCTCCTCCAAACTCAAGTTCCAAATCCACCAAAATCTACAAATTGGTCACATTTACCAAACGTCAATTTGAGCATTTAGAAGTTCAACCTTAAGGTAACACTTGCCTACTGAAATTTCGGCAGCATTTCCCCTGTAAATACACCGTCCCGAGAATATGGCTCGGCCCAAACCAACATCAACAACAATCCGGGAATTCAACCCGGCCAAATTATCAACAATACCAACAATTATTCTAACAACACTTCAACACTCAATTCAATTCAATTCAATTTACATAACCTTCCAACAACTTGATTAACATACTACTTTACCCGAAACCGTCCATTTCAACAACAACCATTTATTTCATTATTATTCAAATATGTTAACTTCAACGACAACCCTCATTCTACATCACATGATTCATAACGTCAACATCTAGAACGCCACATAAAATCAACTTACCATAACCTACCAAAATGCCTACTATTTGGCCATAACAACTCCTTTCATATTGTTGTGCATTTTTTCCTCCATCTCTATACATCACAACAACAACACAACATGCTATATATAAAATTCCTTCATTCTTTCCCATGCAATACAACACAACACAACACAACACCACACAACACAACACAACACAACACAACACAACACAACACAACACAACACAACACCACACAACACAACCCAACGGCCACAATTACAACCACACGGCCACCACTCCTACATACATGTTTTCATGTTTTTCATTCATCTTTATACACTACCACATACTTAGGCATCCATAACATGAAAAAAAAAGGTTCAAACCTTACCTTTTTCTTTTAATTCACCACTTGGCTAAAATTACAAACTTGCAAGAACATGTGTTTTCCTTGCTCCAAAGGACCCTTCACTAAGCTAGGAACCCTTCAATGAATTATTTAGCTAGAGAGAATAAGTTGAACAATCTTTCTCTTCTTCCCCTTTTTTTTTCTTTTCCTTACTACCATGGCCGAATGGCCTTTAGGTTCTTTCTCTCCTTTTTTTTTTCTTTCCTTTTAAATCTCTAGAGTGGTATAAAAATTATGACCAATATCTCATATATATACATACTTCATCCAAGTGGGCTATGGCCCACTCATCACATGCATGTCACATGGCCCTTCTCTTGAATTTTCTAGAAAAATACACAAGAATGACTTGTTTGTCATCTTTCATCTTCTTTTCTTTTTCTAGAAATTTTTCTTGAATTATTGCAAAGTTACCACTTTGCCCTTAGCCTTTCCACGATTTTACCATGAGCCATTTCATGAATTTCTCCTTTCACCCTTATTCTTTCTCAATATTCCATACCAACAATATTCCCGATTAATACTTATAACCAACTTACACATTAAAATCACTTGAAAAATAGTCTTTCTTCCCAACATTCTACGACCGCCTCGAAATATCCGAACGTGCGAAGTACGGGCTATAACATCCTCCCCCCCTTTAGAACATTCGTCCTCGAATGTTCAATTGACCTTATGGGCGTCATAATACTCCGGGAGGGTTCCTTTTATAGCTGCTCTTTCCTTTATGCCCGTTCCTTATCCTTTACCTTATTTTCCTTATAATCGAACTCCCTGACCTTTTCATGAGTCCTTGCTCCATGTCATAGGTTCCTACTTTGCTGTGTCAGCTTGTTATCCCTGTCCTTTCCAGGTCATTTCTTTTCTATTACTGTTCATCTCCACACCTTAACGGAAACCATGTCTGGGTACGCAGTCTTTACTTAACGATTCAGTGTAGCTATAGGCTACTTCTTTACTCTCATGTCCGTCTCTTAGTATAATCATTGTTATTTCGTTTATACTTTTTTTCCCAAGTTTCCTTGCGACATGCCAACATACTTGAATTCTGATTCCAAGCTAATCGATTTCCCTCTTTGGCACTAGATAGTGTTGCGGTTCCTTTTTAGGTCTAATATAATATGGTCTCCCCCCCTTTTTTAAGGGGCTCCTCATACCAACAATCTTTCTATAAAGTCTTCGTTTATACCACTGTTTCTCATCTTTCTTCTAACTCCGTACACATCCCTAAAACTTCTTATCCTAGATTTTCTTTTACCTTCCATCCATGTCATCCTTTTATCCACATTCCCATCTCAATCTATAATAGAATAATAATAGCTTACTTTGCAACACTTGTACCATTTACTCTTGCTGTCACTCGAACTTCGGTACCTTTACTCGATTGATGCCTTTTGTACCGTAACTTCGGTTCTTGGAATTCACATGTCCACCGATACAATCATATTTGGAATATCCTACACCTTCATATATACATATATATAATTACCATTAACTAGCCCACAAAATACGTCCAACGCTGTTCAAGCCTATCCTAATTTCCAGGGCTGTGATGCACTTTTTGTCTCTTCACCATTCTAGCCTACCTCGTCCTGTATGTCCTCTTATAGTCTCCAACCATTCCGTATACTCTGATTTCCTTAGGTCACTCTTAGCTTCTCATTTGTCCCTTGGATCTCACTTTGTAAAACTTTTAGTTTACTTCCCAGGGGGGTCACCCATCCTGAAATTGCTCCCACCTGAGCACGCTTAACCTCAAAACTTTGGTGGGGTTCGGTGCCTTAACACTGATATTTTCGCGTCCGCTTTCCCACATGGCCTTTTACTACTCGGTCTGAAGCCAATCAAAACTTTATAACTTCCGAGACATTTTCGTAATACGTCCTTTCTTCTACAATGACCGTTTTACCCTTTACCAGTCCCGATGATCACTTTCCGCCTGTGTCTATAACTATTTCCTATCTGGCTCCCAGCTCCACGTAACAAAGCAAATATATCAATCCGGTCTTACCTCTTTTGACTTCCATATCATCATTCGCCCTTTTCCATCGATACCGGCGCTGCGTGTCATCGATTAGTATAAGGGATTTCATTTCCTATGACTTGGCGCTATTGCACGATTTAATGACAGAAAGAAGGTCAATAGTTCCTAGATGCCCCGCAGCCTCCTGTCTCGAGATGTGGCCGGCTTCACACCCATAAACAGGACTCTACCGGACACGACTTTGCAGACATCCCTTAGACCGACCTGCTCTGATACCACTTTGTCACACCCCGACTTTATTAGGGTGTGATGGGCACCCGACCCCATATTCGGAGCCGAGCGAACCCGCTAACTCTTATTACACATATGAACTTATGAATCCGTTAGAAAGGAATACATAATTTTTTTTTTCATAAATAGAATTTAACGTCATATAGGACTCGTGACACGGAACATCATAGCATATCGGCTGTTGGAGCCGCTTATACATGACAACCCAATACCCACGACTCTGTCTGCAAAGTCTCTAACTCTGAACAAATCATCGTGGCACATATACTCTGACTCGGCAGCACTCCAGGACAAGTGGAGCCTACCAACCCCGCTGGACATCTTCTATGCTAGCTTCGACTCATCCGGGTTCACACCCGCGCGGCATGAAACGCGACCCCGAAGAAGAGGGCCGTACGAGCAATGTCACGAGTATGTAAGACATGGATGGTAACATAGAAAGAGACATAGTCATGCAATAACAATATGGAGATGTAAAACGTATCCTGTACATATGAGACGTATCACGTATAAGAGAGTAAGCTATGCATATGGAACATGTCATGTGCAAGGTGTCGTAACCTGTACGTATGGAACATATCATGTAAAGCTGTAACCGGTACATAGGGATCATATACTGTAAAGCTGTAACCTGTACATATGAGTGCCCCTGGGGGCGGATGCCATGCATGCTTGTTTGGTCATATGGTATCATAGCGCCGAACAAGCCGGCTCACCCACATAGCGCCGAAATACGTCGGCTCGCCCATAAATCCCGCGTCCGGGATGATAACGCCAGCTGACCAGGTGGCAATGAAACATGTTTCCCTTCCCATTCCCCACATATTCATGTATCCCATCCCCCCAACCCATATACAGGTATGGCATGCATGAGAGCCCAAAGAAAGTCATGTACTCGTCGGAGGGACGTAAGGTCGGAGACCTCCGATCGCATTATGGAGTAATCATGGCCGCTTTGTCTCACCTTGAAGGATCGATAATCATAAGGCGAGACTACCAACAGAGAATAACATTAAGAGAACGTAGAACATGTCATTTCGTACCATATCGTTTCATATCATGTCATATCATAGCGTATCGTGTCCTGTCATAGCATATCATCTCATATCAAATCATGTCGTGTCATATCATGTCATGTCATGTCGTGTCATAGTCATTTTCTCATATTTGACATCATCATGATCATCATAGAATCATAGTCATTGTTTTAGTCATAAAAACTTTCAAAAGTTTGCAAAACTTGGATTTGGAGAAGAATGAATATTTTGGAAAACATTTATGAACCTTTAGGAAGAAAATCAAGCCTTGGAATGACATCCAAAAATTTCCTTTAACTGTAGTACGGAAATAAGCCAAATGGAGCCATAGGAGGAAATTAGGGAATAGCGGGCCCACTCGAGTCAAATGAGGCGGCGTACACAATTTACGTATAATACGTTTCATGGCATGACTTGTGAGAGTTTTAGGATAAACGGACCCTATTCATGCAAGTTCTAGGTGTTTAGACAATTCTTTCAACTATTCGCGAGCATTTAATTCAATTCTACCGAATGAATAGTACCCAATTCAATCTCGGATTTCTAGGATTAGAGTAGTCCCCGAGACACGTTTTCAAGCCTATTACATCTAAGACATGCCAAAGAAGGAAGGTGAAGTCTTACATACCTTTTTCCGCTTCTTACGCTCCTCCAAACTCAAGTTCCAAATCCACCAAAATCTACAAATTGGTCACATTTACCAAACGTCAATTTGAGCATTTAGAAGTTCAACCTTAAGGTAACACTTGCCTCATTTGAAATTTCGGCAAAGATTTCCCCCGTAAATACACCGTCCCGAGAATATGGCTCGCCCAAACCAACATCAACAACAATCCGGAATTCAACCCGGCCAAATTATCAATAATACCAACAATTATTCTAACAACACTTCAACACTCAATTCAATTCAATTCAATTTACATAACCTTCCAACAACTTGATTAACATACTACTTTATCCGAAACCGTCCATTTCAACAACAACCATTTATTTCATTATTATTCAAATATGTTAACTTCAACGACAACCCTCATTCTACATCACATGATTCATAACGTCAACATCTAGAACGCCACATAAAATCAACTTACCATAACCTACCAAAATGCCTACTATTTGGCCATAACAACTCCTTTCGTATTGTTGTGCATTTTTCCTCCATCTCTATACATCACAACAACAACACAACATGCTATATATAAAATTCCTTCATTCTTTCCCATGCAATACAACACAACACAACACAACACCACACAACACAACACAACACAACACAACACAACACAACACCACACAACACAACCCAACGGCCACAATTACAACCACACGGCCACCACTCCTACATACATGTTTTCATGTTTTTCATTCATCTTTATACACTACCACATACTTAGGCATCCATAACATGAAAAAAAAGGTTCAAACCTTACCTTTTTCTTTTAATTCACCACTTGGCTAAAATTACAAGTTTGCAAGAATATGTGTTTTCCTTGCTCCAAAGGACCCTTCACTAAGCTAGGAACCCTTCAATGAATTATTTAGCTAGAGAGAATAAGTTGAACAATCTTTCTCTTCTTCCCCTTTTTTTTTTTCTTTTCCTTACTACCATGGCCGAATGGCCTTTAGGTTCTTTCTCTCCTTTTTTTTTTCTTTTTCTTTCCTTTTAAATCTCTAGAGTGGTATAAAAATTATGACCAATATCTCATATATATACATACTTCATCCAAGTGGGCTATGGCCCACTCATCACATTCATGTCACATGGCCCTTCTCTTGAATTTTCTAGAAAAATACACAAGGATGACTTGTTTGTCATCTTTCATCTTCTTTTCTTTTTCTAGAAATTTTTCTTGAATTATTGCAAAGTTACCACTTTGCCCTTAGCCTTTCCACGATTTTACCATGAGCCATTTCATGAATTTCTCCTTTCACCCTTATTCTTTCTCAATATTCCATACCAACAATATTCCCGATTAATACTCATAACCAACTTACACATTAAAATCACTTGAAAAATAGTCTTTCTTCCCAACATTCTACGACCGCCTCGAAATATCCGAACGTGCGAAGTACGGGCTATAACACTATGGTTGCGAGAGGTCTTTAGAGTGATCAGGTGGTTTCCTATGGACTTGGCTCGGCGAGGTAATCAGTAGTTATGCTTCCAGTATTGTGATTTGAGGGTTTAAGAAGACATGGAACTAGCTCAATCGGCTGTGAGTAAGATCAGTTTGATGGAATTACTTAAAGTTGCTCCGATAAAGCAAGAATTCTTTCTGGCAAGAGTAAGTCATTGTTTAGGGTTTGTGGTTATGTTTCTAAGAAATCGTGGTGCAAAGAACGACTTTAAAAGGGTGAAAGAAAGGTTAGCGGAATCAGAATATCTTCCTGGTTCTGAGTGGGCTATGGTTGTGTCCATATCTAAAGGTCTGTGTTGTTTTGGGAAATATTGGCGGGACCTATTGATTGCGTTCACAGGTATGGTCTTATCGAATCAGAGAATTTAAGCGAAAACAATACTTATATTCGGGGACCAGTTGTGAGAGAAATTTGAGTATGTGAAATATGGAGAGCTAAATTAAAGGAAGTTTGACTGATAAGGTGAACGGGTAGTGATTTTGGCGTACTTCATGCCGTGGGGGCTTCCATGTTGTTATATTGAGGATTCCTTTGTTACCGTCAGATTTTGTACTCTCTTCCTTCGTTCGAGGACGAACGATTGTTTAATTGGAATCTGATGTAACGATCTGTTTGGTCGTCATAGTGCTTCCAACCCATCTACTCCCGTTGACCCTTCCCCGAGCCCTATCAGTTTAATTTTGACCGGCGTAATGGGTGGTATGGTTCCCCAGGTAGTCGGGCGAGATTTATGATGACTTTTGTGAAATAGAGCCTTAAAGTGAAAAATGTTTGACCAATAGTTGACTTTTCGGTAAACGAATCTTTTTCGAAAATCTGTCAATTTCGAGAGGTCCGGATAGTCGATTATGACTTAGTGGAGTCATTGGTTTGGTTCCCGAAGGGTTTGGGGTGTGATTTGAGTCATTGGTGGAGAAACTAGTTAAGTTAAAGAGTTAGAGTTGACCACGGTCAACATCGGGTCAAGATGACCTCGTGTCGATGTTTTGAAAGTTCCAACAAGTTCGTATGATGATTTTGGACTTGTCCGCAAGTTTTGGTGAGATTCCGAAGAGTTTCAGATGGATTTGGGTTGCGTCGCGCTCGTATTCGATGTTTTCGCTGTATTTTGTTTGGCAATAAAGGGTACCATATGTCACGACCCAAAACAAGGGTCGAGTGGGCACGCACACACTCCCCCCAGGTGGGCGAACCCCTCCCTTACCCAACATACAATCTATCAATGCGGAGGAATAATATAAATGCTAAATAAGTCTCAAATATCATATAAAGGTAATAATTGCGGAAATACATAAACTACCCAAGGAATCTGGTCTGAATAGTACAAGAGCTTCTAAGTAAACAATTTGAATAAAATTTACAACCATAACCTGAATAAAAGTTACAACCACAACCCGAATACATCTTCTGTTTAGAATGAGAATTTAACAGAAAAGTCTAGATGAACTCCGTGACATCCTTGAAGTCTAACTGAATCTCGCTCTAGTACTGAACAACACACACCCCAAAAGGATGTAGCATGAGTACTATCAGTACAAACAACACGTACCGGAGCAGGTAGACATTATGAGTCACAACAATTAGCTAACATATATAAAAGAAAGAAACTGAAAGATAGGCAGATAAGTAGTCCAAATGTAGTCACTAAGCACATCCACATAAGTCACTACGTACATTGTCACGCTCCAAAACCCACCCTAGACGGGACCGGCATCCGACGTTATTGTCACGACCCAACCCCGTAAGCCGTGACTAGTGCCCGAGCTGGGCACCCATACGCACTCAATAACCGAAATCGACATACAAAAACAATCTATACCGACATAGAAATCATACATGGTTCCAATACCGTCACATACAAACATAGAAATCGCACAAAAGCCGGTAAGGTCATCATCATATATATATCGTAACAAAAGCATACATACACGCAACCGACAAAGTACCGGCACGGCGGATGGGCCGCCTAAACACAATTACTCAACGTGCGTCCGAATCCGAACCGTACATAACCCACATCTATGTCTACGGACCTCTAATACAAAACAACGGAATCGAGATGACGGGACGGGGCCCCGCCGTACCCCCGAATAAACATAATCATATACATCGGGAGTAGTATATACCCAAAATATCGGCTCCGAACAAGTGCGAGCACTCGAACGAACGGTGCAGGAATACTACGCCGGTGGATCACCAAAACGTATACCGAATCTCTACCGCGGGCATGAAACGCGACCACTCGAAGAAAGGGGTCGCACGGAATATACCGAGTATGCAAAGCGAAGTACAAAAAAAGTCATAACCGAAGTGAAGTGCACCGAACACGAGCATAATAAGCCGAATACCAAGGTACTTACATCTGACCTCCAAATTATACATAAGCGGTACAGAAGACAAATAGGATAATCAGAATGTTAAAATGCTTCGCTTTCTTTTGAAAAATATTTCTGCCTCGTATATATGGGAAATCAAACATACCATACGAGGCGATATTATCCGATTAAGCGAGGAACGTACGGCCCGATCCATATATAACATAATAATCATAACGTACCGTCATATTATCATACATCACACCCCATATCATATTGTATCATCACATCATCACATATCACATACCACATATACACACACATACCGCGGCCAGAACCGACAATAATATCACATATACGCATACCGCGGTGAGAGAGAGAGAGAGAGAGAGTAATATCACATATACACATATACACATATACGCGTATACGCCAGAACCCAATGTAATATCTCATATGCACATACCGCGGTCGGGTACCCGGCGGTGTCTACATCACATAGTGCGCACGATATCATAACCGGCCCCAGGACTCGGCGAAAGAAGTAATAACGAATGCACAAAGCTGAGATTCATAAGTAACCAAATACGGTTTAAAACATTTTCAAAGATTTAATAAGTTAATCAAAACGAACCATCGTTTATAAGCCACAACAGTAGTCAAATCAGATTTCCTCCGATTGTCATTCGGAATATATCAAACCGAACTTCAGAAATCATAACCACGTATCCAAATCACATGCATAAAATCCTCATTTCAGACTTAACGGATAAATAAGTAATCATACTCGGGGTCGGAAAAATAGTCATATTGAATTATTTCAAAAGCCATTAGAATTTACAGAAGAAGATCGCGGGACCCACGGACGAGCGTCAACCCAATCCGGGCCCGCCTACGAAAATCATAGTTATCATATATTATCAAATCATTACTACAAATTCAAAAGATCGGCAAACTGATCGTACTTGAAATCGGAATATTAGTCATGCCATATCCTTTCGAAAATCGTCAGAAGTACATAAGGAAAGTCGCGGGGCCCACGGAGGGGTGTCGACCCGAGTCGGGCCCGCCTATGGAAAACATAGTCATCATATATCATGGAGTCATTTTTGAGCATATCGAAGCGATCCGGTTACGTCGGGAAAGTTACGGGCTTTCGTAGTTTTCGGAATCATTTAGGAACAACACTCTCTTAAAATCAATTTTTATGCAACTTTTGAAAATCAAGCATACAAAAACATATAAACCATAGTTTGTCCACACAAGGGTGCCAACATCAAAACAAATACGACTCCCAAACATGCTCGGATTTTAAGAATGGAATTTCCCCCGAAGCTCATAACATATCATAACTTAGTCGTATCTAAGACATGCCAACAGACAGAAGGTAAGCTTTACATACCTCGTACGCACTCAACGCTAATCCAAGTTCAAGCTAAAGCCATCCTACGCCTCGGGCTCTCCAAGGTCTACAAACAAGTCATAATATGCCAAACATTAGCTATAGGCATTTTCGGCATTTAATTCCAAATTTGCCCTTAATTCTACGTAAATTTGGGGCGGCATTTCCCCGTAAATAGGCCAACCCAGAATTTAACTCGGCCAAATCAACAACAACGACAACAACAACCAACCTAGCAACATCAATAAGTAATCCAAAGGCAATATAACATTAATAACTCTCTTTTACATCATTCGGCAACTTTCAATATATTCGATTCAACGACTTGCACTCAAGCTAACATCAATGCTTATACATTCAAATATCAACCCGAGTCCATACTAACAACACTTAAGAACATTTCAAACAATTTATACAATATTTCCAACAATCCAACAAGGCTCCAATTTGCCCAAAAACTGCCCCAAACCCGAGAACAACTATGGTCCATTTCAAACTTCCGAATCATGATTTGTATCAACAATCCACACTATAACGATATCATTCTCATAAATATACAAATTTCATCAAATGCACAATAACCTCCAAATCAGCCCATACATTTACAACATCAATCTTGAGTCATTAAAAACTCATTTCCAACATAGAATTCATTACGACAACCACTAAAACACTAAGCGACATTAATGCGTTCTTTGTCATATAACATGACCCATTTTCGGCCACACACCAACATGCACATATTGATAATTCTCCCTCATTTCTTCACACTACAACAACTAACATACTACATAGAACTTAATTTATCACTTAAACACAACACAACATAACACAACACACACACCTACACGGCTCAACACTACATTCACAACCTCCACTCCAACATGCCATATTTAATGAATTTCCTTCATTTTAACATACTACAACATGCATACAACCTTTATAACACATAAACAAGATCAAATCTTACCTTTCTTCCTTCAACTTCACAATAGGCTAGGGTTTCCAAGGATGAAAACTAGCAGGTTGATCGCTCCAATGAAACTTCCACGCTACTTAGGGACCTCCAATTAGTGGTTTTGCATCAACAAAATATTTTTAGAAGGGCTTGAATGAAAGTTGGTTTTTCCTAGCCTTGGCCGAGAGCCTCCTTTCTCTCTTCAACTTCTTGCTCTTTTTTTTCTAAGTGTTGAAATGAATAATATGACTAAGTGATCATCTTTTAAGCTCCCACAAGAGTTGCACATGTGTATATGGACCACACATATGTGTTGGAGCAATTAAAATTGGACACAAAATGTGTGGGGCCATCCAACAAGCCACACGGCTACAAGGCCAAATATTGCATGATTTTCAACTTCCAATTATATCACTTTTGGTCCCAAATTTTCCTAAGTGTCCCATGCAAACAAATTCATGAACAACTTATGACTCAAAATCAAATCGAACGTCAAAAGTCTCAACTTTGTATCCCGGAATGGTTTTATCTCCAACCTATCATAATGTGCAAAAATGCGGGATATAACAGTCATGAATAACATCGGAAGAACCTAAAAGATGCAATAACAATACTTGAACCCGCCAGGTTTAATATTCACCTCCAACAGTTTATAAAATAAATGTAAACAAATCATGAATATATGAATTAAATCAGCGGAAGTCTTTATTAATTAAATACTTAGTCAAACGTAATAATGTGCTCGAGAGTTAATCAATAACTCAACAACTACCCACAAGAATGTATACTATAGAGCTTCTAAGATAAAGAAATAATAGTTTGACTCATCGGGACGCAGCCCGAAAAACTAATATAATGAATAAACAAATAAATAGGGTGTCCCACGAATGAACGTGTGGGCTCACCAAATCAGCAGCAATGACAAGTCCTTCCTAAACGCTCGGAGTATCAAGAACCTGCTCTTCTCCGTTACCTAACATACCATAAAAAACAACAATGGTATGCCTGAGTACTTCGTACTCAGTGAGTGCCTCGGGGACAATAAGTAATTACGAAAATAGAGTACAATAATACATAAAGAAATAAGTCATGAAAATCATGTGAAACCAATATAAGAACAGTTATTCAGTTTGTGTATCTCAATAAGAATTATCAAAACCGATTATAAGGCCTCTTGTCAAGGTACAATTCAAATATGCCTTTCAATTGATCATAATTAACAACAACAATTCCATGAGAAAATAAGAATACCACACATGCCAATATAGGCCCAAGAATCAAGCACATCGAAGGGATGGCCGTAGAGGTTCCCTAGTCACAGCACACCACACTGAAATATGTAATACTCGGTGGCTATCCTTCCTCCCGAATAGCTAGGCATAAACCGCACTTCGGGTAGCGAACCCGGCAGTGGACACTCTTCCTCCCGAATGGCTAGGCAATTACCACACTAGGATCCATAGTGACTACCCTTCCTCCCGAGTAGCTAGGCCAAACACAACAATCAAATTCCTAGCATGGAAGCTGAATTATAGCATATAAGCTAAATCACAATTATCTCAATGTAGTCACACCATCCATTAGCATTAAGTTTGAAAATGTTTCCACTTCTTTAAACAAAGTTCAATTGTCATAGTTTCTCATGAAAACCTCATTACCAACCATTAACCCTTATTATTGATCATCTCTTATAGAGGAAAAATAGTTGGGATCATATATACATGTATAGGGTATAGTACAATTAAGGTCTAATGTGGGCTTGCCCCCTCACACACAACAACCATGATAAAAACATGAATTAGGGTTTCAAAATATGAGAAGTTCACCTTTCTATTCAATAAAGAATTTTTGAAAAGAAGTCATGCATTCCAAAATAAGATTTTCAAAAGAGACATACCTTAATTAAGCCTTGTGTAATTCAACAATTTACTTTTACAACGAAGAACATCCAAAACCCTAGCTTGAGTCACCTTGAGAAGGATTACTTTGCAAACCCTAGGTTTTTCATTCAAGAATCATGAGTTTAATGCTAGGATTGATTAATAATGTTAAAGATGTTCTTACCTTAAGGTTTGGAGACTTGGAGAAAAAGTTTTCATCCTTAGGGTTTATAAGAATGAGAATAATTCATAAAATTAACTGAATCCCGCTATTTATTTACAAAGCTGGCGGCTGGTGAAATACGGCCAGAAATATGGACCGTATGTCAAAATACGGGCCGTATTCTGTGGCCGTATTTAACAATAATGAAAACAGTGAGCAGTCTCAGGGAACAGGTGAAATACGTCCAGCCGTAAACTCTGGTCGTATTTTATGATAGCCAAAAACAGTAAGCCACCTAAGAAGGTGGGTGAAATACGCCCAAGGTATACGGACCGTATTTCAAAATACGGGCCGTATTCTTGGCCGTATTTTACATTTGACAAAAACAGTAAAGTCCAATTCTCCAAGACACTTTCACACTTAACCCGGATCTACGGAGTGTTACATACATCCACGTAAGTATTGCAATAATGTGAACCACACTAGATCTCAGTAGACTACAGTCATAGCCTAGGTTGAACCACTAGCCCTCGAATCCATCAAGTGTCTAGTAAGTGATTAATAAGCACAGAACATCTCAAATAAATCAACAACCAAGGAATCAAGGCTAAAATGCACCATGCAATACAACAGATACAACAACCAGAATCAGGGATGTGAATGGATGTAATATGAATGTGTGTGCGATGCAATGCACTGTCCAACTGTCTCATATCTTCACACATGCTACGGACGAAATACCTCCACGTCTCGATAGTCATGACCCATGCGGGACCCGCGATGGTCATGTACCAATCACTCCGCACACAGCCCATAGATGACTACACCACCCCAACCACTCCGGCCTCCATACATATAGCCATTTCGCACACAGCCAAGAGATGGCTACTATGTCCAATCCTTCCATAACTCCGGATGTTTCCTTAATATTCATCACCATTAGTACAAATCACTGTTCATATCAAAGTGTCATGAGAAATGCAGGATAAAATGCATGTTTGAATGTCAATTTGAACAATAATCATGACGGTGAATAAGCATAACAACATCCGTAAATGAATTACCAATATGAACCTATTAGCTACTCTGTACAATGCCACATCCAGAACAATTTCCCTTCGGACCACATAGGTAACACCAAATGTATATGCAAGAGAGGCCATACAGAATATGCACATAGCAAATACCATAATAAGAAGCCTCGGATGTTTCACTTTCCCTCTTATCATTATTAATATCAAATCACAATTCACAACAATGAATCATGTAGAATGTGTATGAATGATATGCATGTATCAATCTCAAGTGTAAATCATAATCAAATCTCAATCGTTCCACACATGGACACATATCACAATATCAATATCGATGCAACACTATTAAGTGAAATCATATCAAACCCAATCGTGCTACACATAGCCACATATCACAATATCAATATCAAGTCAAGTCCTTTCCTCTATCCATGATAGTGTCAAGATAAGTGAGAGACAATCGTACCATAATCACAATATGGCAACTAAGTACAAGTCCAACATCACACACATGGCAACAAGCCAATAAACCATAAAGAGGCAAAAAGCCCACAAATCAGTCAACAATAACAATCCTAAGAATATCCATCCCAACTTCATACCCGAAGGCTTAACATGCTTTCTCCGTTAATAACTAACTTCTATATATGCTTCGCTAACTGAAGTCTAACCGAAAGGTAAGTCGTAACCTACCTGGCTATCGAGCTGGAGCCATGAATTGCCTTTCCGGAGAGCTTCTGAGTAATCAAAGTCTATCCGTTATTGAATTTTAAGTTAGAGATGAGGAACAATGATACCCATATTGCTATACTATCGTTTGAATAAAAAACAACTAAGTAAAAGGGGGAAAACGGGCCCACAAGGGTAAAATGAGTATTTCAAAGGTGGAATAGGTAACCCAAAATTCTAGAAGTTCAATTCTACCCCCAAATTGGTAAATTAACTCAAGATTAGGTCAATTTCACCATTCAAGTCAAAACCCCCAATTTGGGTATAAACCCTAACTTTCAGTCATTCAGTTCTTCAACTATAATGGAAGATTCAAGCTTATGGTTCGCTAATTCATCAAATTTCATGCTTAAACTAGTCAAATCCATCAACAAATCTCATTTTGAAAGACTAAAACTCACTTAGTGAAGTAAACATCAAAACCCATCATCCTTCTTAAGTTCTAAAGATTTTCTATCATGGATTCATGCTTAAAGAAAGTAAATGAATGAAATATAGGTTAGAGAACTTACCCTTAAGAGAGAGCTGGCTGAAACCTCATCAATTCACCTTAATGACACTTAGAAACAATAAATGTAGGGATAGAAAATGAAAAGTTTTAACTACGCATTTGTCACACCCTTATCAGGAGTATGACGGGCTCCGACCCGTAGGCCGGGAACCACCTGACTTATCCGTTACTTTTAACATTATAAACCATAACTCAAAGAACACCGCACGCGCGAAAGGCCCAACATAGAAATATCCGATCATTCAATGATATATTCATATGCGGATCGACAAGGTCGCCACAACATAACGTATATCATAAAGGCGGCAAGGCTAACGAAAGTATCAAGAGCTCAAAATAAAGTAGACAAGGCCACCAAAATATTATACAACAATATGAACCGGTTGGGCTATAAAACATCTAATGTACACACACATCTATGAGCCTCTACATAGAATACGATGATCATAAGGACAATACCAAATAGTCTACGGCCCGAAGTAAGTGGAGTGCTCGTGAGAATCCGCCCGATAGAACACCTACGGGTCGATCCATCTCTCCCGCCTACCGCGGGCATGAGCGCAGCGTCCACAGAGGGGACGTCGGTACGAAAAATGTGCGAGTATGTAAGGCATGAATAACAACATAATATAGATATGGAAGGTAACATGGAATAAGAGAGATAACATGTACATCTGGATGCCTCATAAGGCGGATGTCATGCATGCTCAGCTTTTTAAAAAAACTTTTTCTTACATACATATATATAATATCATCATCATAATGTACCCGGCCTTTTCAGGACTCGGTGTGTAACGTACCCGGCCCTTTCGGGACTCGGTGTGTAACGTACCCGGCCCTTTCGGGACTCGGTGTGTAACGTACCCGGCCCTTTCGGGACTCGGTGTGTAACGTACCCGGCCCTTTCGGGACTCGGTGTAGTAAAATACATACATACATATATATATATATATATATACATATATAAATATATATATATATATATATATATATATATAAAGCATGCATGAGAGCCAAATAAAAGCTATAACTACTTCGGAGTGACGTAAGGTCGGTAACCTCCAATTTTCATTATGGAATTATCATCATCGCTATATCTCACCTTGAAGGAACAATTATTATAAGGTGAGATCAACAACAATGAATAAAATCGAGAAAATCATGAAATAATCTCAATAATCTCATAATAGTATTAACATCATAAGCTTTGTAATTTCTAGAATTAAAATCATCATCATCATAATCATCATAGAAACATTCTCATCTTTAACATTTTCATTCATGTTGTAAAAACATGTCCGTTGTTGTTGTCATAAAAGCTTATGGAATCATAAATCTTTGACTCGAAAAATAGGGACATTTTGGAAAATATTTATGGATTATCAAGAGAAGTCATGCCTTTGAATCATGAACTCTATGAATCATGAATTTCTAGCTTTTGAGGATAAGAATATTCTTGGAAAACATTTATGGATTCACATAAAGGGATCATGGGACATTTGGAAAACACCTATTGGATTCATAATAAAGGAATCATGCCTTTAAAAAGAAAGGGTTTATCCATACATACCTGTTCAGCCTCCAATTGTCTACACTTATTCGTCCGAGCTCGCAAGTCTCCATTTAAGAGGATTCACACAATCGTTAGACTCATCGTTATACGCTTGTCTTAGTCCTTCAAATAAATCCATTTATAATTTGCCGAAATTTGGGCAGCACCTCTCCTGTTTATATGCCTAGCCCGAAATCACAATGCCAACACAACAACAACTACAACAGAACCACATCAACAACATCATCATCAATACCAAAATATTTCATAAAACATCCCACGCGATGTTTGTCCAATTTCTCAACCAACAACTTTATTATACAACCATTTCATCACTCTATCTTCGTAAATAAACCAAAAGTAATATTAATAATGAGAGATTCATACCTTATTTTTTGTTAAAACAGAGATATCTTCACCAGCCACCTTGAATCCGCCGCAAAACCATACTAGAATCACATCTATGCGTTTATCCGAGCTTCGATTAATACTCCATCACTTGAAAATTGCTTACTTTTTGATTCCCTCACTCCCTCTTCAAATTTTTTGGGCAAATCTGGTGAAAAAAGAGGGTTCTTACCCTTTTTATAAGGGTCAAATTCGGGTCGGGTTCACTGTAGTATTTTACTGTATCAGCACTGTAGCAGTCGGTTACTGTAGTAGTACTGTAGCACGCGTTTTTGCTCTGTCAACTGAATTTGTTACGTCCATAATTCTCTACTCCGATGTCCTATTGACGAGCGATTTATTGCGTTGGAAACTAGACTCGATGAACTTCATTTTAGGCTTCTGTTTCACTCCAAAACACTTCATATGCTAAGAGATATTCGTCCCTCAATTTGGACCAAACTTTTCATACGAAATTTTACCCATCCTTTCTCCAAAGTCGTACTACTCCCCCTGCATGATATTTATCATTTATTATACTTGATAATGGCCATGTTCTTGTGTTTCAAAATAGTCTTTCCCGATTACGACTTACGAGATCGTAATTCATCCTTTACTTCATTGTTACATACTTCCCATGGCTTGTACCTTTCAAAACATCATGGGACGTCTCCGATACTCCATTACTACAGTGATGTACGTGGCATGCTCATGCTCTGAAAGTGCGGGGTGTAACAGCATTAAATAGGATTCTGGTCCACATCGGTTGCTGCAGTGGTCGGCTGTCCGCTATAGCGAAACCGCGCCAGCGGCTCAACTCCCGCTACCGCGAGTCCGCTACAGCGGATCCCTATCCAATGTAGCGCCTAGCAATGATCCACACAAACTCGCCATAACGGACCAGGCTTCGCCAAGGCGGGTCCGCTGCAGCAAAGAGGGTGCTGCTACAGCGGGCACCAGACACCAGAAATTTTACTGGTTTTTCACCAACTCAAACCCAAAAGCCGACAATCACCCAAGACCTCCCAGATACAAACCAGATATGCAACTATACATAAAAACGCGCTACAAACTAACACGTGGTCTCAGAATTTCCAACGGAGGTCTATTTGATCGGGTCAACACCCTGATCAAACACCAACTATCCAGCCAATAACCCAAAACACTCTTGAGTGCCTCGAGAATTGAACTAAACATCCCAACAAGTCCTAATCGACCATCTGGACCTCTCGGAATTAATAGATTTCCGAAAAAGGTTCGTTTATCCAAAAGTCAACTATAAGTCAATCATTTTTCACTTTAAGGATCTATTACGCATAAGTCATCATAAAACTCACCTGACTACCTCGGGAAGTATGCAACCCATCCGCGCGGGTCAAAATTGAACTAACGGGACTCGGGGAAGGGTCAACGAGGGTAATAGGGAAAAAGTGATATAGCGACCAGTTTGGTCATTACAGCATATCAATCAACTAACCTTTTTTTTTGTGTTTTGATTTAACCATTAGATTTGTATCGTAATTACGAAGCCATAGCAAAAAGAATTGTCGCTTTTCGCCTTTGTATGAAGAAGTTATGGTCATTTTAGCGCATACAGTTGTTGTTATACTAGTGTGTCCGCTGGGGCAGACTTCAGCTCTGCTGGAGCGGAAATCTCTGTGTATTAAAGATCAGACTGCGTTCATTTCATAGTTGGAGCATATCTTGAGTTCTAGAGCTCCGTTTGAATTGATTTTTGCGGCGTTGTTCTCGTCTCAACTAGGGGACGTTAATCGTTTTGAGCCTCACTGAAGAGGAAAGGTAAGGATCAACTGGATTAGTTCGTGGAACCTGTTCAACATCGAGGGAGGTTACGAATTACCTTTTGATTAGACTCCAGTTAGCGAAGCATATGTAAAAGTTAGTTATTGATAGAGAAAGTATGCTAAGCCTTTGGGTATGAAGCTGGGATATTCTTAGGATTGGTATTGTTGACTGATTTGTGGGTTTGTTGCCTCTTTGTGGTTTATTAGCTTGTTGTCATGTGTGTGGTATTGGACTTGTACTTAGTTGCCATATTGTGATTATGATAATATTGCTTCTCAGTTATCTTGACATTAACATGGATAGAGGAAAGGACTTGACTTGATATTGATATTGTGATATGTGTCCATGTGTGGCTCGATTGAGATTTGATTATGATTTACACTTGAGATTGATACATGCATATCATCCATACACATTTTGTATGATTCATAGACGTGAGCTGTGATTTGCTATTAATAATGATAAGAGGGAAAGTGAAACATCCCAGGCTTCTTATTATGGTGTTTGCTATGTGCATATTTCACATGGCCTCTCTTACGTATATATTTGGTGTTACCTATGTGGTCCAAAGGGAAATTGGACGTGACATTGTACAAAGTAGGGAATAAGTTCATATTGGTAATGTTGACACCTAATTTTTGACCTCCCATAAATTATTTTGATTACTCGGAGTCCTTGGATAATAAATAAAATAATTTTCACACTCACAGAGAATCTGAATGATTTTTACATAAATATTCAGACTAGCATTTTACTTCTCTAAAATTAATAGAGGAACCCTAAGGGCTCTATTAATCATTTAGAAATTTACCAGCATTTTTACAGCATGTATGAAATACTTTTATAATTAATCAGCAGCAGAACAATTTTAAACAATTGTTCATTTAATTAATAAAATAAATAAAAATCAAATAAGAAGGCGATTTATCTTATTTTTTTATCCAGGGAATTTAAGTAATGAAGAGAATTTACAATTTTTGCCCCTCAAGGTTTGAATTTTGTATGTTTGCATAATTATGTTAAATTGGCAAATTTGTAATTTAGTTTTAACTGTTGTGTGTTGCATAAATGACCGCCTCATAATTAACCAAGTCATGGTTTAATAATAGCTAGGGTCAATTTTGCAAAATTTTGAATTCCTAATGGCTTTAATTGAAATGTCCAAACCATGGGCAAATTAATTAAGGTCATTAATGCAAATCAGTCTTAATTGGTTAAATTAATACCAAAATGAGGCTACATTTGCAATGATTAATTACGAGGGTGTCTCTGCAGTTAATTACAATGACAGGTTACAATTGCAACCCTCATTTAATTGAGGGTCAATTGAAGGCCATATTTGCAAAAAAAAAAACTTTAAAGTCGCATTTTTTTACGCCTTTGTTTGACCACATTTTAATCAAATTTTGTTATAACTAGTTATTTTAAATACTAACCTATTTTACTAAAATGCCCGTTTTGCCCCCACAAGTGTATATACGCATGATATACACGTAACATGATATACACAAAATAGTTTTAGATTTAATAAAAAAGGAGGGCCAGGTCCAGCCTACAAGGGGCTGACCCGGCCCAACAACATTATAATACTCCCTTTCAAAATATCAAACCCCTAAGGGGGGGTCATTACACTTTCGCGGCTAGGGTTCTGAAACCCCTTCGCCGCCGCCTCACCATCCTCCCTCTCTCCTGCTGTCCTATCACTGGTTTTAAGGCGGCGTAGGCGTGTGAGATGCGGTAATGGTAGGGAACACGCCTCTGAGAAACAATCCTGTATATCTTTATATATTTTTGATTTATAACTGTTGAGACGCGAAGCAAGCCGTTGATTACTTTTCCTTTTTCGATCTGGATCGTTTAATGCTCGATCTGAGATAGAACTTGTAAAATATTGAAAGTCCCACATCGGTTGAGAAGGGTTGAGTGTAAATTTTGGGGTTCTATTTCCATACTTGTCTCAAAAATAAGTTTGGAAGGTTGAATAAAATTCGAAAAAAATACAAGCTTTAAACTTGAGATCTCCTTCGAGAAAAAGCTTATTAGTTTTAATTATATGGGGGGTTTATTGAACCCTTTTTCTAGTCTAAAAATTTTCGTATTTTGTTTTCGTGTGGTTCTTTGTGGCTGAGGTTGTGAGATTTGGGAGCTAAAGGGGCTTTCAAGTTCATTCTTGGCATTTGGCTGCACAAAAAAGAGGTAAATTTTTATCTTGTTATTTTTATTTTTTAGTTTTCCTGCTAGTTTGCATTATAGTTATTGTTTTAGTTAGTTTGTAGTTTGTTCTGGTATTTCGTGTCATTATAATTGATGTTTGGTTGATTGAAGTCTCTTTTAGTTGACAATGTCATAGCTGCTTGTTTAGATTGATATGATTATGCTGGCTGATTAGTTTAAGACTTATGTTAGTCTACAATGTCATGGCTACTTTTTTAAGTTGATAGGGTTAACGTTGAGTGGCTTTTGAGACTTATGTTAGTTTAAGATGTCATTGCTGCTTTGTTTAAGTTGAATTTGATTAATGTTAGTTGATAGTTGCTTGTCTGGTTAGTTGTAGTTTCCTCTAGCTTACACTGCCATGACTGTTTGTTAAAGTTGAATCTGATCAATGTTAAAGGGTTGGTTTGAGGTTCATACTAGTTTATATTGTCATAATTGATTGTCTTGAGTTGAACATGATTAGTATTGAACCAGAGCTTTGCAATTTTGCTAGCTTACACTGATATAGTTGTCTGCTTTAAATTTGGATATGGTTAGTGTTGAGCATGAGCTTTATGATATGCTGTTAATCTCATTTGTCATTATTGTTTCCCTCATCCGGATATGACTGATGCCATGTGAACCTCTGGTCTGATTTTAAGCTTGCACTACTATTGTTGTTCAGATTAAAATGTGACTAGCTGCTAATAGGATCTCATGTCAGTAGTAAATGCATAAGTCATGAATGTTTTCCTTGGTTGATACGAACCAGTACCAGTACCAGTGTAAGTCTGTTTAATTCTGAAGCATAGATGATTGTTGAGTCAACCTGACCAATTTTGATTGTTAACCAATGTGAACTTTCCTAATTTGAACTATTGCAAAATGTGCCTTGAAAACAACTCTGACTAGCATTGATAGTGACCTAGTAAGCCATGTTTGATGTGTCTTTCCTTTATAAAGCATGACTGCTCTTGTATCCTCTGAAATTTCTGAAACTTGGACCAAACCTGCACTTCAAAGTGATATCCATGCCACCTGCTTATCTGTTTATTGTGTTAAATTTCTTGCTCAAAACTGCCTATAATGACACTTCTTAATATGTGAAACATCAATACATGAATAAATGTCTTACTATGCTTATCTGTTTATGTACAACATCCAGTACCTGAAATCCTTGTTCTCTTCACATGCTTGCTTACTCATTTGTCATGTTGTCTTAATGGAACAATTGCATACTTGACACTCTATTTGTTGTGCACTGTTTGACCCTTTTTTGAATCAACATGCCTCTCATTCACCCTATTCTTTCGACTCTGCTCATCTGAATCCTCATTATAACTTGCCTCTGCTTATGCCATGTCTATCTATTCTAGATTTGCCCATACTTGTCTTTATCTGCATGCTGCACCCTGATCTTTATGTCTGTTGGCATGACTATGTGTATGAAATCTGCTTTGCTTGCTTTGTCCCCAGCCTGTGACTTGCCCTTGCCTAGTCTATGATCCATGCTTAGTCCCTAAATCTTCTGCATATTGCAGTTTGTATTATCTCAAATGTTAGGCATGTGTGCTAATTTCTCATGACCTACTTGCTTCCTCTACACGCTACTGCTTGCACTATTCCCTATTATGATTTTCTTGCCCTCTCTACACCCTATTGCTTGCATTACTTCATCCATAGTCCTAGGTTTAGACCCCTTACTCTTGATTGCCTTTATGCATACCACTGCAACTTGTATTAGTCCATCCTTGATCATATCACCAGGCCTTCTCATTCTTGCTTACCCTGCTCTATATGCTGAAATGTGCAATACTTCATCAGATGTCCTTTCATATCACTTGAACAATTGCACATTGCCTAGCCTGCCACTCTATGTGTTTGTTCTTGTTGACACTATGTGGAGCTATTCCTATACCGCTGTTTATCTAGATGCAATATACAGTTTGTCATGTACCATGCACTTTGCCTTCTTTGAAAGTATTATGTGTTTGGTTCTGTATGTCCATGTTAGTTAGGAATGATAGTTTAGTCTTGTTTGGCCCCATCATGCAATACCTGGTGTATCCCTGTGTTATGTCTTCATACCATGGTCTCTGTTTGATTTACTTGGCTTACCCCTCTGTTATACCATTGATCATCCCATTAAATTTCTCTTTTGCAATTGACTCTCATTCATGCTGCACTTCCTGGGTAATTGTATGCACTCTCTGTCAGCCGTCTGGTTGTATGACTTAGTTTATCCACCTCAACTTCCATACTTGCATGAATTGCTAAAGTCTCATCTGACCACTTCATGGTTACATTTTGCATATACTCTTATCTTTGGGGGTACAATATACTATTGTTGCTGTCATGAACATGTTTGAGTTACTCTATAATTCTGAGTTCTGAACTCTCTCTTGCCCTCTTTTGGATATGTTGTTTGAGATGGACCATGGCAGTTTGGGGTCGTCCAAGCCTTTTCCGGTGTTAGCCATGCCTGGGGTTCTCATAAACCCATTGGAACTTGTGTGACATCGGGAATACGGGGCAAGGACCTAGTCCTCATGCCATTTGAAGTCTCTAACTGACAAAATCCAGTTGAGGATGAGGATGGGATAAGGGCAGGATTCATATAAGTATTTTTGCTAATATATACATATTTAGTTTAATTATTAGGGTGATAAGTTCAAGAATATAAACTAACCGGGTTCCCCTTTCACTTTCTCCCCTCTACACTTGCATGACCGCTCGGGTCGGGACAGCCCACCTATTGGGCCAAAGGCCTAATAAGAATCTTATTTCAAAATAAAGACAATCGAGTCCGCGAAGATAAATAGCGAGGCACGCAGAAGGCCCAACCATGGGTGAAAATGGCCAATTAGGGGCTTGGTACACCCCTAGTCTATCCCCATTCCTTTTTTCATTTCCATGTCTATTCATTTATGTGGTTTGATGTATTTGCAAATTTGTATAAACTCATATAATAGTGGAATATGTATGGTTGAATTAGCCGTCTTAGGAACAACGGTTCATATGTCGTTTAGATACTCTAGGTCCCCTAACGGATTTTCAAAAAAACCACGACCAGATTCGGCATTTCAAGACTAAGTATTAAAAATGGACTTTAAAACTGTTTTTTCAAACATTAGATGGGTAAAAATAGACCTTTTATACTTAAAATAAAATGGCAAACGCCCCTTTTGATTCTTTATAGGAAAAACGTACATTTCTAAAACTTGTCACTGATTCAATAATTCTTAAACTGAGCAGATATTGGATCAGAAAATTGGATAAAAATTTAAAACCAAAACAGACTTGGGCTTCATTTTTATCAAAAAAAAGCGAGATGGTGAAAGACCAAAAGGACGGGTTCATATAGCCAAGATACACTTCTGTTATAAAATAAAATGCCCTTTGCAAAAATTTAAACCTTCGTATATACAAAGTTCCGAGTAAGGCTGAAACATACCAAAACGAACCAACCCGAGCCAGGATTTGAGTATGGCATGAACTATATAAATCAGAAACAACAAAAACGTCTTTTCTATACTTACAAACAAAAATATACTCCTTATACGTCAAAAGGGGTTACTTGTACACGGATAATATAACTTTAAAAACTACGATGCCTTGTATATAAAGGGGATATATTCAATTTTTTTCTAAAAGATATGCAATCCTACAAATGGCAAGATTATTTCGAGAATAAGCACTAAATATACAGTTAATGCAAATACTCATACATTGGAATTCGAAGGTCAATCGTATAGTACGGATCCTTAATACTGGGGTGCCTAACACCTTTCCCAGGAGATCATCAGAACCCTCACCTAGAACTCTAGATTACGAAGGATTTTGCACTGTATTTGAATAAACCCTTCAAAGCTAATTTTTCTAATTTCCTAAAAATTAGGTGGCGACTCTTTTAAAAAATAAAGTCCGAAAGAGCACCTACGAGTTCGTAGTAGCTTTTATGCCTTAACCCGCATAAAAAGTGAACTGTTACAGGTAATTGATTTACGGATGTTGCTAAGCTTATTCACCCTCATGATTATTATTGAAATTGGCATTGATACATGCATTTCATCTCACATGACACTTTGATATGAACAGTGATTGGTACTAATGGTGATGAATATTAAAGAAACATCTGGAGTTATGGAAGGATTGGACATAGTAGCCATCTCTGGGCTATGTATGGAATGGCTATATGTATGAGCACCAGAGTGGCTGGGGTGGTGTAGTCATCTCTGGGCTGTGTATGGAGTGACTGGTACGTGGACTTCGCGGGTCCCCCATGGGTCATGACTATCAAGACGTGGAGGTATTGTGTCCGTAGCATGTGTGGACGATATAAGACAGTTGACTAGTGCATTGCATCGCACACGCATTCATATTACATCCATTCACATCCCTAATTTTGGTTATTGTATCTTTTGTATTGCATGGTGCATTTTAGCCTTAATTCCTTGGTTGTTGATTTATTTGAGATGTTGTGTGCTTGTTAATCACTTACCTAGACACTTGATGGATTCGAGGGCTAGTGGTTTCTCCTAGGCTATGACTGTAGACTACTGAGATCTAGTGTGGTTCATATTATTGCAAGACTTACGTGGATGTGCGTAGTGACTTATGCGGATGTGCTTAGTGATTGCATTTGGATGGCTTATCTGCCTATCTTTCAGTTTCTTTCTTTTATATATGTTAGCTAATTGTTGTCGGCCTATGATGCCTACCAGTATGTGTTGTTTGTACTGATACTACTCTTGCTACATCCTTTTCTGGGTGTAGAGTTGTTCCAGGTACTTGAGCGAGATTTAGATAGCCTTTAAGGATCTCAGGAGTTCATCTAGACTTTTCTGTTAAATTCTTATTCTAAATAGAAAATGTATTCAGGTTGTGGTTGTAACTTTTATTCAAGTTGTATACTTAGAAGCTCTTGTACTATTCAGACCAGATTCCTTAGGTAGTTTATGTATTTCCGCAATTATCACCTTTATATGATGTTTGAGACTTATTTAGCATTTATATCATTCCTCCTCATTGATAGATTATATGTTGGGTAAGGGAAGGGTTTACCCATCGGGGGGGGGGGGGGGGAGTGTGTGGGTGCCCGCTCGACCCTCGTTTTGGGTCATGACAAAAGGGTGTTCTTTCTCTCCTATGGATTGGATGTGCCACGATGAGGATTTGAATAGTTTGAGCTTGGTGACGTGACTGTCACATGGATAAAGCATTCATTTGACGGAATCCACGCGATGTATGATGCTTATTGCCACCTGAACTTATGAGCACCTAAGCTGAGCAGGATAAGCTACAATAGCAACTCAAATGATGTGTTTATGGCTTCAGGTTATAACAACAAGACCATTAATTTTTTGTTCTAACGCTTAATTTTGAGAGATGAGGCTTAGTACGCATCATATTTACTATTTGGAACTGGTTTAAGGGGTCCGGGTTGGGATCCGAAGAAATAGGGTGAATTTTTGGCAAGAAATCCTATTTCAGCTGTTGCAGATTTTTTTCTATTGGTTCATCACTTTTACGAAGGGTAGCTCTCATTTCGAGCCCGCATTTGAGACCAATAGGTCGCTTTTGTGAGTTCTGTGGGGGTGGAGGCTGCTTTTGCGTAGGACTAGCACAATCGCGGAGTCACTTTTGCGACCAGGGTATCGTAATTGTGACGAACCCCTGTAGTATAAATGGGTTGATTTTGGAATTTAGGCATTTTAACTCCATATTAGGACGAGCTAATAAGCTATAGGTTGAGGGGATTTTTTACTTGGGTTCGACATATTTCATCAAGGTATCGTTTATGAGCCTAATCTAAGTGTTTATACATGATTATATGCTTGATTTAATGCCTAAATCACTGAGTTTTAAGGGAGAAATGGGGGGTTTCCCCTATGTTTAAGAGTTGGAAAATTAAGGATTTAAGGATCGAATTGATGTTGGATTTTAAAACTAATTATAGATCTAAACTCATGGAGTTATGGGTAACTTGAAATATAATCAATTTCAAATTTTGACCAGGAGGCTTGAGTTTGACTTCAAATTAGTCTAATATTGCAATATGAGTATAATTAGACTCGTTTAACCTCGCAGAGTATTATTTTAAATAGATTGGGTGTATTTAGAGGCTACAAGGAAGAAAGGCTACTCTAGGAGGCTAGAGTGCTTTAGACTAAGATAAGTTAAGGCTTTACTGGCCATGAGGGAGTTCTTTCCAATTTTACTTAATGGTGATATACTATGTATATGGGGGAACTTATAGGCGATGTGACGAGTGCTTATGTACATTTGGAAGTTACATGTTGGGGTATATGACATACTTTGCCTACTTGTATATGCTTTTACTTGTAGCATGATTAGCTGAGCACACTTTGATGCTAGAGATCGTGTTATAGGCAATATTTACATGCTAGTGTAACATTACGAGATTTCTTGTATGTCGAATTGGGTTTAAATTGTTTGATCATGCACTATACGTAGATTTTAATTCCTTACGTAAGTTATTCGCATTTCATACATATGTTGAGCTGATGAGTCAGTGTGACCCGCGAATTGGGTGTAAGTGGTTGAGCTGATGAGCCAGTATAGTCCACGACTTGGGTATATCGATTCTATTCCCACCTGATATGCATTTGAGCCGATGAACTAGATGCGATTCATGACTTGGGTGTTAGGTGGTTATGGTGTGTGGATATGACTCCGTCCTCTGAAGTTATTGTACTTTTGTGGACACTGCAGGCAGTGCGCGCGCGCTGTAGTGAAAGGAGCAATGATTATGGAAAAAGTGAGGGAGTTATTTTCATGTGCATTTTGATTATTAATCCAAGTTATTTGCATATTGTATTAAATGTTGTATCTCTGCATGCATAGTTATGATATTCAGGTTGACTTTTCTTTTACTACTTATTTCTTATATCTATTTAGTACACCCTCTATTTCAATTTGTGTGTCTTACTTTCCTCTTTTGGTTTGTTTAAAAAAGAATGTCTCTTTCCTTTTTTGGTAACTCTTTAGTTTCCAACTTTCCACTAGATTAAAGGGTATTTTGGTACATTCTAGATATCTTTAATTTAGGACCACAAGATTCAAAAGTCTTCTTTACTTTCGTAAACTCCGTGCCAAGTCAAAACTAGATTAATACTTTTGAAAGGCGGGAGTATATGTTATCTACACAGGTAAAAAAATAGGTATTTTGAAGCCAACCCTTGCCACTACTTTGTTGGGGTCGGTCGATGGTACTTACTGGGTACACGTTGTTTTATGTACTCATGATACACTTGCTGCACTTTTGTGGAGATACTGATTCGTGTACTAATGGAGCTCTTGCACGGGCTTAGGATCTGATTTGGAGATTTCAGAGTGAGCTGCCTGTTGGCAACACAATGGAGCCCTTCTCTATCTCTTTTATTATTGTTCTATCTTTCAGATAATGTACATTGATCGGCTTCTAGAAACACATCTTTTTAGACACTTTATGCCTCTCATTTGTTACTCTTTTCTTGTGTTTTAACTACATTTCGACCACTTTATAGTTGTTATGTGTGTTTATTGTGTTTCGGTGATGATTTGATGGGAATCTCATGAGTTGATGCAAAAAGTGTTGAAATACGACTTTGAAGTTTGAGTAGAAGTCATTTTGAAGTATCCGGAATGAGCTAAACACCTGAGGGCCAAGTACACATGAAATGGAGCAGAAAAAGGGAAGTGTCGCTGAATATACAAGGGCATACCCGCTCCCTTTGTTGGGTAGTACATCGTGCCCTTGCAAATTGGCAAAAAAATGGACATCACAAAAACACACGGGCACGCCGTGCACCCTTGCTGATATGCGGCCTGTCCTTACAAAAATAGCCCAGTCCAAGTCACTTTTGGACTTTATTTGGAGATCCGGCCCATGATCCTAGCACTATAAATACGTATTATACACATTTTTAGAGGAAGAAGAAGACCTTGGAGAGGAATACAACTCAAGGACGGCTAAGCACATCATCATTGAGCAACGATTCACACAATTTATCATCTCTTTCTTCTAATTCCTTAGATGAACGAATATAAATTGTGTATGTTGACACCCAATTTTGACCCTCGATAATTTTTATTTAATTAGTCGGACTTCTTAAATCACAAACGGAGTAGAATATGTACTTTTCAAAGTCAAAAGGATTTTACAAAATTGCGTTGGTGACATTTTGCCATTACATTTGGCAAAATATCATAAGGTATATTAGTGTATATTTACCATACAAATTATGATTTTTAAACATATTTATCAGGTTTTAAGGCCAAACCAGTGGAAACAATTATTTAATTAAATTTTTAAAACTATTCAGCGTTAAGTGATGAATATTTTAATCCACTAAATCAAGAGATAAAAATAATTAAATAGATAATCAATTACATTTCAACTTTTGTTTTAATTTGATTCTAGTCTCAATTGATTGCCAAAATGATTATAACTGAAATGTTTTAATTGACTTCTGCACAAATTGGTTGCAATTGAAACGGTTTTGGCTATCCTTTAAATACAACTCGTAGCCACATTTTAAAAAAATTGACCATTTTCATTTAACTCTATTTATTCCTGTGAAATTGGGCCGAAACCCAATATAATTTGTCCAAGCCTAATCCAAATGTAGTGCGCCAGGCCCACTCCCGCATTTAATGCGCGAAAACTATAACCCTCCATTTCATTTTTTCCTTTTTCACGAAAAGGGCACGAGACCCTAGCGGTAGCTCTCGATCCAGCAGAAATTCGCAATGAGATAGGTCGCTTTTGCTTTTCTCAGGCCGCGTCTAGCCATTTCGAGCAATGCTTTTAATGGGTTTTCTTTTCTCCATCGCATGCACGCTAAAACAGAGGTAAAACCCCATCCTCTCTCCTTTCCTTTGTACATTTTATGCCCAAACAAGGACGAAACCGTTAAGGGGTTTTGTCTTGTTCTTCATGATTTTCATTTGTTTGTAAGAATTCAAATGGATTCATAAGGAATCCCTTTCAACCCCTAGTCCCACACCTCATTGAAGAGAAAATCTAGGGCCTAGAACCCCTACTTCATTGATTTCAAACAAGTCTTCATCAAAGCACTAGGCTAAATTTTGATTTAATTAGGGAATTGGCTTTAGCCGAAACCTTTACCGAAATGAAATTAGGTCTTTTAGTTCTAAACTTTTTCTCCTTGTTTCTGGCTGAGCTTTCGTTGTGTTGAGGAGTCAAGAAGAAATTCCCAACTTCTAATCTCGATAAGGCGGCATAAAAAAAGGTAATTTCCTCTCCATTTTACTTTTAATAAATTTTTTCTATTTATTAAATGATTGATGTTTAGTTTAGCTTAATTAGAGTTATTTAGTTTATTTAGTGTAATTTATAGTCTGTTTAGTTAAGCTAGTAGTTAATTGCTTATTGATGTTTGGGTATTAGCTGCTAGGATTAACTGTTAGCTTAATAATGTGATTAATCTTTTGGTTATTAGCCTTTGTTAGCCTAAGTGGTATGATTAGTTCCTATTATGTTAATTGTTAATCAAATTCTGGCATTAGTTTAATCAGCTTAAGGGATATTATTTGTTTAGTAATATGTAATCTCTGAGGATTAGTCCCAATTAACTACGACTGATGTTAGCCTAAGTGGTATGATTAGTTCCTATTATGTTAATTGTTAATCAAATTCTGGAATTAGTTTAATCAGCTTAAGGGATATTATTTGTTGCGTAATATGTAATCTCTGAGGATTAGTCCTAATTAACTATGATTGATTATAAGAAATGGGATGATTCAGTACTTAAGTAAACGTTTAGGTTTATCCTTAGTTGCAAATGATTAGTTGGTCTTATTGTAGCTTCAATTTCCTTAATCTCTACTAAACCCATTTCCATGGAAGAATCCTTAATATACTACTTAAATCAAGGAAATAATTAATAAATAATGGATGGAATCATTGATAAATTGTTACACCCCGTACCTTCGAAGAAGCACTGATCAAATTTGAAACATAAGTACGTTGAGTTATGGTTAAGTAAAACCACTTTGGAATGTAAGGAGCAAGCATTATTAAGTATATTTAATGAGTGAAGGATGTATATAAGGTATACCGGAAGGTTTTATAAGGAAATGAGTGGAAGTAATGGAGTAGTACGACTTTGGAGAAAGGATGGGTGAAGTTTGTGTGTGAAAATTTAGGTCCAACTTGGGGGACGCATATCTCTTCGTATATGAAGTGTTTTGAAATGAAATAAAAGCCTAAAATGAAGTTCGTCGAGTCTAGTTTCCAACGCAATAAACTGCTCGTCGATAGGACATCGGAGTAGAGAATTATGGACGTTACAAATTAAGCTGACAGAGCAGAAACGCGTGTTCTGATGCGCTACGGACCGACCTTCTACGTCTGATCGCTACAAAGACCGACCTTCTACAAAATGCTACGATGAACCCGACCCGAATTTGACCCTATATAAAGGGTAATAACCCCCTTTTTTCATCATATTTTGCTAGAAATTTCCGAAAATTGAAGAGAGAGAGAGAGGGAATCACAACATAAGCAATTTTCAAGCGACGGAGTATTAATTGAAGCTCGGATAAACTCATGGATGTGATTCTAGTATGATTTTGCGGTGGATTCAAGGTGGATATTGAAGATATCGCTGTTTTAACAAAAATAAGGTATGAATATCTCCTTATTAATATTACTTTTGGTTAGTTACGAAGATAGAGTGATGAAATGGTTGTATAATAAAGTTGTTGGTTGAGAAATTGGACAAACATCGCGTGGGATATTTTATGGAATATTTTGGTATTGATGATGATGTTGTTGATGTTGGTGCTGTTGTAGTTGTTGTTTTGTTGGTATTGTGATTTCGGGCTAGGCATATAAACAGGGGAGGTGCTGCTCGAATTTCGGCAGATTATAAATGGATTTATTTGAAGGACTAAGACAAGCGTATAACGATGAGTCTAACGATTGTGTGAATCCTCTTAAATGTAGACTTGCAAGCTCAGACGAATAAGAGTAGATAATTAGAGGCTGAACAGGTATGTTAAGGCTTTCCCTTTCTTTCATTTTGGCATGATCCTATGATACGAATGAACAACGAGTAATCGAGTCTCCATATTACTCTACTCTTAGAAGTATTAGGAGCATCTCAGTTATTGATGATCCTGTACCCCACTATTATGATTATTTCTTGTTCACCACGGGTCCTATATATTGTATCATGATAAGGTTAGTTTATGTTTATGCATTACATTCATTTGCATACATGCATATTGACCCGTGACCCGCAGGCGTTATATACGCGTATATTATGTATATTATATATATATGTATGAGGTATGGGAAAAGGGCGAGGCGCTATAGACGCACACACACGATCGGGTAGTGCACGGGATGATGATTATGATGCCCGAAGATGATTATGATGCCCGAAGGAGCTGTATATGGGATAGGGATCGAGCGAACGTTCCTCGGCACTATGAACTATGTATTGCATATCATACTCCCTCGAGAGGCATTTTTAGTAAGCGAGAGATATACGATATGGTCGGATAGTAAGACATACGAGATGCATTCATACGTACATGTTCGGATAGTCGGACATACGGATGTATTCCGTCGATCGGCTTAGTTTATGATTCTCGGATTTTCTTCATGACTCCTATGTGTATGTTACTCTTCTGCCTTACATACTTAGTACATTGTCCGTACTGACTACCCTATTGTTCGGGGGGGGGGCGTTTCATGCCGCCGAGTGCGGACGCTCACTTGGTTATCCTCCGGATTAGGACTTCTCGCTTGTTTTTGAGAGCTCCATTGTTCGGGGCTTGAGCTATTTTAGTACTGACCCTTTTGACATAGACTTTGTTATACTCTTAGAGGTCTGTAGACATATGTGGGTTGTGTATATACGATTTTGTTAGCTATATCGATGTAGTTCGTCTTGGATGTCCCCGTGTATAGTGGCAGCCTTGTCGGCTTGCATATTTGTTATGTTTTTGTTAGCTGTGGCTTCTCAGGAGACAGGTTCTCTTTGATGTATGACATGATGAGTTCATAGCATGCTTTTACAGAGTGCCACATTATTTTCTGTTTCAGTCTGATTGTACCTAGCAGGTCGTATACGGGTGCCCAGCTCGGGCACTAGTCATGGCCCATCGGTTTGGGTCGTGACCAAAGTGGTATCAGAGTAGTTCATTCTCGGAGTGTCTACAAACCGTGTCTAGTAGAGTCTTGTATCGGTGTGTTGTGCACCACATCTATAAACACAAAGCTACCGGACATTTAGGATGTCATCTTTCTTTCTGATTATAGATTGTGCAGTAGAGCCAATGATAGGAAAGCTCGTTCTTGGTACGATTTTTGTTAAATTGCAAGATTTTATTAGGGAAGAGGATAAGTTCAGTTAATAGGAGCGTTAGTGAGACTCCGAAGGGGGACATGAGACTTGTATTACCCGTCGACTCAGGAGCGAGGATGTCAAGAGGTATAAGAAAGAGCATCAGCTATTCCATTGCGGCGGACCCATCGGAGAATGTGGCTCCAGTAGGAAGAGACCCGACTGGAAAATATGACAAAGACCCGTTTAAGGGTTCACGAGACTCCTGTGGACGAAGACGTAATTGAGAAAGTATGGAGCGGGGCACATCCAGATTTTTTCTATGTTTCAGCATTATGTTAGGCTAGCTTCTGATGTTAGTATCATAAAGGTACCTAGTTCTCTATCTTGGGATTTAGTTAACCAGGACTTACCCACAGATCGTGGGGGAGTATGAGATAGAGAAAGAAGAGAGTCAGTTAAGGAGCAGTGCTTTTAATAAGGACAAAGGGGCTTTATTTCTAGATATATCCGACCTAAGTTCTCCAGTATCTCATTTACAGGTATATGGCTTTTTCCATCAGAATTAGTTGTGGCTTAGATGTATATGACCTAATCTCAGGATATCATCGATCATTCATTACTCTGGGGCCTCAGAAAGTTGATAATGGATTGTTCTTACGAATAATTATAGTCAGGACATGCTTATTTCAGACATGGATTCTGAAGTGAGAATTTTAAATTTTAAGTCTTATAAGTTCATGTACTCTCCGAGAGATTTCTCAAGGATGGATGCGAAGTTGTAGTAGAACTAAGCGATAAGGTGGGACATAAGAATTTTAAGAAATTGAAGAAAGATGAGGTGATATTTCATCCCCTACATTTATTAGCGTATTAGATTGAAGCACCCGGGCTTATAGTATATTGGTCTTTAGGAGAAAAGAAACCAGAAAGAAGTTGAATAAAGGAATAAGGCACTAATGTTAGAAGGTGTAGTAGATACGAGTAGATAAGAGTTGCAGATACATATGGAAAAGGAGTGCGGTATGTGACCAAATAAAAGGATATTGGATGATTTGTATTAATAGTGTATGTAAATCAAGGCTTTATAGGCCGGAAAGTAAGGAGACGAGAACCGAGAAAGTGAGTTAATCGGTGAATTTGAGGCCCCTGGCAAGGACTAGATTATAGAATATATATAATTTTGACTAAGGATTTCAATATGGTTATAAGGTAGCTTGTGGGAGTTCTAAGAAGGCCCCCAGAGTAGATCCAGGACCCCAGGCTCTAGGACCGAGCAGGACGAGCCTTAGTTATTCTATGGAGACTGACCCCTCGGAGGACCCAGCGATGATTCCTCTAGAGTTCTTGACCCCCATAGAGGAGGACCACCCCAGAGGATGGTTATGACACAGATCCGTCCGAGTATTCGTCTGGGACACCGGACGAGGAGATTCCCGAGGCCGTACCAGCTGCTCCTATGGTAGAGCACTACGTCAGACCAGCCTCCCCGATGAGTGTTACGGATTACTCTAGCCCTCTATCATGGCCGTCGGTAAACCAGGAGTTGCTCGGTTATTTATATCTCTCGGACTCAGATGAGAGAGATGATGAAGGCCAGACGAGCGGATGGTGGGTAGACGATGACGAGGAGTACACTTCACCTTATAGTCCACCGGATCAGACTAGAGACCGATCGGCTACAGGTATATGAGTCCTTATTGGAATTTTCTATGTATGTGCATTTGCTGTAGATTATTATTTAATGGTGGCGAGCGGAAACCCAAAGAGGCCAATAACCGAGTATTTATAAGTAACGGTGACCAAGATGTGTTCGCTACCATTGGGAATCTAGATATCTAGGACAGAAAGTAGTCATACATACAGATGAAAGGTGAATATTGAGAATTAAAAAGGCCAAAATAGTAATTGTGCAGTCGGAAGAGTAAGAGACCCTTTCTAATTCGGAGGGAGATGCGTTACGAAAACGTTTTGGAATCTATCAAGACTTCAACTTGCTTTAGATTATGTGGTGAAGGTCATGCGGTGAGGTGGATACGATTATACCAAAGATTAACGTACCGGATTTCATCGTAGTTTCGAGGTTAAGCGTGCTGGGGTGAGAGAAATACTAGGATGGGTGACCCCTTGGGAAGTGTACAAAAAGTCCTATAAATTTAGAGATAAGAGGCAAATGAGAAGTTAGAGCAACCTAAGGGAGATTGGAGTATGCGGAGTGGTTGGACACCTTAAGAGGTCGCGTAGGACGAGGCGGACTAGATTGGTGAAGAGAAAGAAGGTGCATCACAGCTTTAGAATTAGGGTGAGTTTGAATAGTGTTTGGAAATATTTTGTAAGTGAGATGGTCGTAATTATATATAAATATACGTATGCATATGATATCCCATACATGGCTAGATCAGCGAGAATGTGTATCTCGGCAGCCAGCGTTGCGGTATATGGAAGGCATTAATCGAACAAGGTAACGAAGTTCAAGTGACAAAAAATATATGGTACAAATGTTACAAGGCATGCAAGCTGATGCTATTTTCACTACAGGTTAGGCTTGGAGAGTTTTAATGTAATGACATCTGGAAAGGAAAGAAAGTGAGTAGATGGAAGGTACGGAGATCACAATGTCAGAAAAAGTGAAAAGTAAGAAACATGAGTGAGTGAAGCCTCCAGGAGGGACGACGGGCAATCACGGGACTATTTGGGTAAAAAAAAAATTGAAGGTAGGCATGCGAATTGGATAAAGTGTGGCAGTATGGAACAAAAGAGGAATGTGTGGGGTCAGAGAATAGGCTTCGATAAGTGGGGCTAAAAAGATAGTGACCACGACGAGGAATATGAAGTAAGAGAAAGAATGGTTAGGCCTTGCGACGATGTTAAGATATTTCCAGCCCTCGAAAGGTATATAAAGGGATAAGTATGTGGTCAAATTAACACGGTTGCCTCGGACGTAGAGAAGCTTTCCAAAAAGATGACTTAAGAATAAAATGGATTTGCGCGTTTAAAGGAATATTTCACGAACTTCAGAGCCGATACTACAAATAACAAGAGAAGAAAGGTGCTCGAGGAGGAAGAAACCCAAGGAAAGTTAAGGGTGAAAGCAGGAAAGGTACACTAATGGGCTGGTCAAAAGGAGAGGAGAGAAGAAGAAGGGAAGAAAAGGAAAATTGAGCAATCACCAAGGACAAGCGAGAGGATAATTAACTAACAAAGCTAACCGGGAGGTAGTACATCAATGACATGGGATGAGGATAAGGAATACCGAGATTTAATTATAAAGGAAATAGAAGGATATATGGGAAATATTCATGAGTATGGACTAGCCTTGGCAGCAGGAAGGAGAAGAAAGAAGAGGGTATATTTGCAAGGAATTCATGACATGAACAAGAAGTGGCAGAACACTGGAAGAACTACAACGCATAGGTGGGACGCAAATAAGTAGTGAAGGAAAATTTTGGATAAGTAAGATAAGTGAATAAAAGGATTGATAGTGGAAGGGGAAGAGTGTAGTATATTAACCCTCAATGATATATTGTAGACGTAGAGTGAAATCGGAAACTCAAAGAGAATTTCAATGATAATAATTGTGGAGGAAGACAAGGGATAAAAAGAGCAAAGTGTGACCAAACGTTCCGTAAAATGTCTTGATGGATTCTAGTGTTCCCATTAACCCGTTGATTCGGGAAATGTTCAGTCATAAAAGGTAGAAGTAGAAATACCTTAAAGAAGGCAGCGAGAATGGATCTGTAATGCATAAGCGCTTCGTTCAAATGAAAAGCTCTCAATTAGCAGAAAGGAAAATAAGTCAAGCTATATGATGAGAGAATTCCGGTATTATGAGAGACCAAAGGAGTTGGAGGATCGTTAAGGTTGGCCGATGACTACTGATATTCGGGAGTTACTAGTGTATAAGAACACCCTTAAAAGGGGGGGGGGGGAAGAGCAACATCTAGTCCTGAAATGAGGTATAGCCCTGTTAAAATTCCAAGGAAAGAAAGATGTTAGGTTAAAGAAGCCAAAATTCAGGATGTAGTGGCATATCAAGAATGCATTGAGAGGGAGAAGAAATTAATTAAAGATAAGCATACCACAAAATAGGTATGAAAAGGAATTAAAATGGATCAAGAGAATATTTCATGCGGACGTGAGATATGACATTTCTAGACCAGGAAAATTTGTGTCGCACCTAAATAGGCAGCGACGTATCCTAAAGAGTAATAAAGAGAGTAAGAATGCTCTGCAAGCTAACTACAAAGAGAATGACGAAATGGATGATGAGTACAAAGGACACTTTGGGTTACCACGGAAGAAAATCTTGATATTAAAGGAAAAATATGAGAATCTTAACAAAGGGAGTAACCATAAGCAGTGTGGCGATCTCTAAAGAGAGAAAGAACGATGTGGGTGCAGATAGAAAGACAGCAGCATCACTAGAAATTAGAAAGTATATCACGGGTCACTAACCATGCGGAGCATAAGGGTATGTATTATAGAATTATATGAATCATCAGCGTAAGGTTATGCCCCGCAGATGGGAATGGACACACCGGAAAGTCAAGAAGGAATGACAGCTAAGTGATCACTGGAATGAGGAAGTCAAGGGTAAGTATACCATACCAATGTTGGAAAAGAAACTGTGGTAAAGTGATAATTGTCCTAACTTTATAATTATAAGTTATGTTGCAAGATTTGAGGCAAAGAAATTAAAGGGAGAGTTTGACAAGAGCTCGAAGATATTGTGAGCTATAAACCAGTTCGAACTATGATTATTGGTTCATCGCAATATATAATCCTGCTACGAGAAATAATAAAGATGGTGATGGAACATTAGGAACCGTTAAGAGATTGTATTGAGGATATGCTTATAACTGATCATGGAAAGGAATTAAGACAGATGGTTGAAGAAACGTAACCGTTAAGAATAAGGATTTGTCAGTAGCAGAGTACTGCTGAACAAGCAACGGGACATTAGTATAAGAAAATTTATGATGAATCGAAAAGCTTGGCTGATGAATTACGAGGGGAAAATCGAGCACGTATCTAAGATCAACAAGTACAAGTTGGGATAGCCAAGATAGCATCAGAGGAGTTAACAAAAGAAGGTGTTGTATTCGAGCAAGGGAGTTATTCGTTAATAAAGAAATGAGGAACGAAGAGGAAGGACGCTCGCAGGACGGCGAGTAACCGTGGCGTGGCTAGTTAAACCACAAGAAGGAAGACAGAATAAGAATGGAATGCTAGCTAACTTGTATACATGAAGATTGAAGACTGTACGACTCACAAATGAATTTGATAAAGAGCTAAGAAAGAGCAAGACAAAACAGACCAAATTATAGTATAAGTATATGGTAATCAAACAAAAATTCAATAAGGATATTGAGGATCGGCGCACTACAACATTCGAGGACGAATGTGTTTTAGGGGGGAGGGATGTTACACCCCGTATCTTCGAAGAAGCACCTATCAAATTTGAAACATAAGTACGTTGAGTTATGGTTAAGTAAAACCACTTTGGAATGTAAGAAGCAAGCATTATTAAGTATATTAAATGAGTAAAGGATGTATATAAGGTATACCGGAAGGTTTTATAAGGAAATGAGTGGAAGTAATGGAGTAGTACAACTTTGGAGAAAGGATGGGTGAAGTTTGTATGTGAAAATTAAGGTCCAAATTGGGGGACGAATATCTATTTGCATATGAAGTGTTTTGAAATGAAATAAAGCCTAAAATGAAGTTCGTCAAGTCTAGTTTCCAACGCAATAAACTGCTCGTCGATAGGACATCGAAAGAGAGAATTATGGACGTTACAAGTTCAGCTGACAGAGCAGAAACGCGTGCTACAGTATAAAGGGTAATAACCCCCTTTTTTTCATCAGATTTTACTAGGAATTTCCAGAAATTGAATAGAGAGAGAGAGGGAATCACAAAGTAAGCAATTTTCAAGCGACGGAGTATTAATCGAAGCTCGGATAAACACATGGATGTGATTCTAGTATGGTTTTGCGGTGGATTCAAGGTGGATATTGAAGATA
This sequence comes from Lycium ferocissimum, assembly GCF_029784015.1. Taxonomy (NCBI): domain Eukaryota; kingdom Viridiplantae; phylum Streptophyta; class Magnoliopsida; order Solanales; family Solanaceae; genus Lycium; species Lycium ferocissimum. Next base: position 33,433,160 of record NC_081347.1, on the reverse strand, counting down.
TCATTTTTTTAACAAAAATAAGGTATGAATCTCTCCTTATTAATATTACTTTTGGTTAGTTACGAAGATAGAGTGATGAAATGGTTGTATAATAAAGTTGTTGGTTGAGAAATTGGACAAACATCGCGTGGGATGTTTTATGGAATATTTTGGTATTGATGATGATGTTGTTGATGTTGGTCTTTGTTGTAGTTGTTGTTTTGTTGGTATTGTGATTTCGCGCTAGGCATATAAATAGGGGAGGTGCTGCCCGAATTTCGGCAGATTATAAATGAATTTATTTGAAGGACTAAGACAAGCGTATAACGATGAGTCTAACAATCGTGTGAATCCTCTTAAATGTTAAGGCTTTCCCTTTCTTTCATTTTGGCATGATCCTATGATACGAGCGAACAACGAGTAATCGAGTCTCCATATTACTCTACTCTTAGAAGTATTAGGAGCATCTCAGTTATTGATGATCCTGTACCCCTCTATTATGATTATTTCTTCTGTTCACGGGTCCTATATATTGTATCATGATAAGGTTAGTCTATGTTTATGCATTACATTCATTTACATATATGCATATTGACCCGTGACCCGCAGGCGATATATACGCATATATTATGTATATTATATGTATATGTATTGGGTATGGGAAAAGGGAAAGGCGCTATAGACGCATTACCACCTGATCAGCTGGTGCACAGTGATGATGATTATGATGCCCGAAGGGGCCTATATGATGATTATGATTCCTAAAGGGGCCTATATGGGATAGGGATCGAGCCGAACGTTCCTCGGCACTATGACCTATGCATTTCACATCATACGCCCTCGGAAGGCATTTTTTAGTAGGCATTTTATAGTATATGTTCGATAGTAGATATACGGACATGTTCGGATACAGTCGGATACATACAGATGTATTCCGTCAGTCAGTTTAGTTTATGATTCTCAGATTTTCTTCATGACTCCTATGTGTATGTTACTCTTCTGCCTTACATACTCAGTACATTATCCGTACTGACTCCCCTATTGTTCGGGGGGGGGGGGGTTTCATGCCCGCAGGTGCAGACGCTCAGCTTGGTTATCCTCCGGCTTAGGACTTCTGCCCAGCTGCTTGGAGAGCTCCATTGTTCCGGGGCTTAAGCTATTTTGGTACCGACCCTTTTGACATAGACTTTGTTATACTCTTAGGGGTCTGTAGACATATGTGGGTTGTGTATATACGATTTGGTCAGCTATATCGATGTAGTTCATCTTGGATGTCCCCGTGTATAGTGGCAGCCTTGTCGGCTTGCATATTTGTTATGTTTTTGTTAGCTGTGGCTTCTCAGGAGACAGGTTCTCTTTGATGTATGACATGATGAGTTCATAGCATGGTTTTACAGAGTGCCACATTATTTTCAGTTTCAGTCTGATTATATGACATGATGAGTTCATAGCATGGTTTTACAGAGTGCCACATTATTTTCAGTTTCAGTCTGATTATTTTCAGTTTCAGTCTGATTATATCTAGCAGGTCGTATACGGGTGCCCAGCTCGGGCACTAGTCATGGCCCATCGGTTTGGGTCGTGACATAAATACATAGATTATGGTTATGAACTTACCCCAATGAAGAATCTTGAATTTAGCACTTGAAATCTCTCAAATCCGAGTTCTATAGCTCCTAAAATGTGTTTAGAAAGATAAAATTCAAAATGGGGGTTTTAAGTCTGTCCAGGCCTAATTTCTTCTTTTCGAATGCTGTGCACTACACGAACGCGACCCTACCCGGCCAGCCCATCACGAACGTGATGTGTCCATCGCGATCGCGATGGAACAGCGTGACCCAGACCACACCCCTTCCCTTATTCACGAATGAGAGCCCCAGCCTGAGATCGCAACCCCTTGGCCTTGCGAAAATCTATCCGCATCAGCGAAACCCCTAGGCAGAAACTAGTGAGGTTCTGTCCCTTATTCAAAGCCTGTTCAACATTAAATTTTACACAAATCCATTCAACACAAAAACACCTGCATATAAAATCAAAGCCCGACAAGGGCGTAAGTCTAACAAATATCCAAAGCCTGACGAGGTCACAAAACCAACATTCAAACTAAAGAAAAACAACAAAAAACTAAAAGAAAACCATTATCCAAATGTCTCAAAACCAAAGCAGTAAAAAGGTGCAAGTGAAAGCCCAACAAGGGCTAAACCAGAAACTGTATGGGCTCAAGCCTGTCGAGGTGTACTCTGGGCCTCGTCCTCTTCTTCTGCTACTATCACCACCACCGGAGCCACGCTCACAGGATCCACCCTCGGCCTCGGATAGGAAGAAGTATCTCTCATTATCATCTGTGTCCTAGACCGGAAGCCGTACCTTCGAATTCAGCGACTTGAAGACTCCTTTGATGCCCCTCCACATCCTCACCAGCAAGTTTTCCCTCGATTTTCTCTTTTTATTCTCCTTGTCAAAATCCTGGCGGAGCTCACCGCTGGCCTTCGCCTTGGTAGTATAGGCCGTTTCGAGGGAGCTAACAGAGACCTTTAGCACTTTCTGCATATCTAGATACTGCGCCATCTCCTCCCTGGTGGACTGGCCAGTAGCAGACCCTGAGGGACCGACCTCTATGGGAGGTTTGGGAATCTTGGTTACCAGGTCCTGAATAATCTACAGTTGAAAACCTATCGAATCAGAGGACCCCTACGACTGCGAAGGGAAAGCATCATCCTCGTCATCATCATCCATAGTTGCCTCAACCTTTCTCTTCTTACTTGTCATCGTACTACCCTCCCCATGGAACCTCATTGGGTCTAGCGCCCTATCCGCATCAATCTAATCATCTGTAGGACGGGTGGGAACCCCTGCATCTCGGTACAAGTCAGTAATCAACGAAGAAAACATCAAGCGCGGGCCGCCCAGGAGCAAGTAATCCTTCCACTCTTGAATCACATGTGCGCAATGTTCACTGGGATGCCGTCCAAGATACAAGCAATCATAAGGGCACGAGTGTACATGCAATCGGTGGTGTTTGACAAAGGGCTCACCCTATGAGCAATGATGGACTGCCGCCTCTTTACCTCGGTAGTGAATTATGTGTTTTGGATCCTTGTTTTCTTGTAAGCCCAAGTAATCTTGCCCCTCTCACCCTCTGCAACCAGCTTAGAGACCAACCAGTCCCTGTTTCCACAAACATCCTTGCCTACATCAACTCCACGGGGTGGTTGTCCAAATTATAGTGAGCATCGATTACCTCAGCATTCAACTTCACCACCGTACCCCGGATTATGTTCTCCGGATATAGCTTAGAAAACCTCACGCGCTTCAGGTTGACATAGAACTCTCTCACCCAGTGTTAGCTCGCCTAGCACTGAGTGTCAATATAGCGGTTCCAGTCTATTTGATAAAGACGCCGGTAAAAGTCTGGAAGACGATCCTCCACTTTGCGCATATCAATTCCCTTCTCGAGCAAGATTTTCTTGTCCAACAGATTTTTAAATTAGAGAGTCTGGCATTCTTGGGACATAAAGCGGGTGGGTTCAAAATCACCCTCGCCACCTCCTCCGATATTTTCTTGGGCTAGAGCAATATTTTCGTTCCCTTGTTAATCCATTTTTCACCAATTAATACACTGCGCATTGATCAAAATTCATTCAGTTCAACGTTTGAAATAAGTCCAGCAATTTAAAAGTCATCAGATGGGCTAAAGAAACTAGCAAAATCGAATAAGGTTTGAATTTTCTGTGCAGGTCTCACGTCTGCGGAGTAAGTGCCGTAGAAGCGAGGCCGTTTCAACATGAATTTTTCCACGTAGGTGAACAATTAGCTTTATGCACGCTAAGGGTGGCAGAAGGGACGGGACGGGGACGGGATGGGGACTTCTTAAAGGGGGACTTTGGGGGGGGGCCGGGACTATGGGATGACGGGATTGGAGGGGACTTTTTGGGGGGGCCGTCCCCGTCCCACCCAAGTGGGGACGTGATGAGCCCGGGTGGACGGGAGGGGGCGGGGGACGGAGGTCTGAGGACTTTTTTTTTTATATAAAACTTCTAACTTAACATTTAAATTGGTAACTTATAAGCTAATATTAAATTTTCCAGTCTTTATAAAAAAATTAAAGACTTGGATTTATTTTTAGGTATTTATATTTTATAATAGGAGAAAATAATTTCAAGTAAGAACTATTTATATTTTGTAACTTATAACTTTAAAGTCTTTAAATGTATTTAACAACGGCTATTTATTGAACTTCTAAGGGCTATTATTTTTAATTTATTACATAATATTAAATATACTTTCAAGTCTTTATAATCTTTATAGATAATTGCATTCTTTTTTGTAGTTATGTAAAGAAAAATAATTTCAAGTAAGAACTTTATGTTATTTATTCAAAAATTAAAATAGATCTTTTAAATTTCATAAAACTTGACTCAAAGTCTCAAATACAAGAAGAGCACCTAATCTACACAGCCACCTTCTAGGAAGGGTTCTGTTTCAATTAGGCTTCTAAGTTACAATAAGATCACCTAATCTACACAGCCACCTTCTAGGAAGGGTTCTATTTTAATTAGGCATCTAAGCAGTTAATTATAAATTATCACACTAAAACTTGTACGGATCTATGTACATTTATTCTAATTGTCATATTGCTTCCGTTGCATTCAATTCTGGAATTGGTATATCTCCTTGACGGTCCATAAGTTCCATGCCATCATCGCTATTAGTGTTGATTATCTCTTCATATTCTTCTTCTTCTTCTTGACGGGTTAATTTTGGTAGCCCACGATTTCTTCTTTCTGCATTGATCCAATCCCTGAATAAGACAGAAATCTCCAAGCTATCTTGTGCTAATGAATGTCTGTGATCTCTGAGTTGAAATCTTGCCGCGCTAAAAGCTGCCTACGAAGCTACTGATGATGATTGAATAGTTAGGATATCTCGAGCCATTTTTTAGAGTAATGGAAATACCTTGCCACGCTCCCTCCACCATCCTAAAATATCTTTATTGTCGTCCTCGTCCACAGTGATGCTTTCCAAACTCTGATCAAGATAAGATTCAAGATCACTTTCATTTTGAGTATTAGCAATACCAAGCCATGCAACATCCATTGATCTATCAAATTTTCTATTGCCAAATTTAGCCTTATTTTTTGTGAAGGACGTTGATTTCCACTTCTACTTTCTTCATTTTTATAATTATTATACATTAATTTAGCTTTTAATTCTATGCTACGTTTACACTCTTCAACATTTGGATGTTCATTAGGAGGAATATCTAACTGCAAATAAATTTTGTCAACAAGTCCATGAGCACCTCTTAATTTTAAAGACGGGTCAAGTACACAAGCAATCAAATAAATACCGGGAATAGGAAAAAAATACTTTTTAAATTTGAAAATCATTTCATCAACGGCTTCCTCATGTTCGTTTGATTCTCTATATTCCGCAAATAGTTTTGTAAGCCCACAAATATAAAATAACATTTGTGCAATTGTAGGATAGTATTGACCGGAAAATGCTTTTGTTGTAATATAAAATTTTTCTAAAAAAATACATAGTCCTTCAATTTCATTCCAATCACTATCTTGTATTTGTTCATGGGGATGATAATGATGTGCACTAAAAACATATTGAAGGGGTTTTTGATATAGGTGAGCAACAAGTAGCATTTCATATAAAGAATTCTACCTAGTACAAACTTCTTTTGGAATTTTTCTAACAGGCAAATTTTGCTCAACACAATATTTTTTAAACAAATTAATTCTACTTTGCTTATGAGCTCTAAAAACATATTGACAAGCATATTGTATTTTTTGTAGAGAACCCTCAAATAAATCAAGACCATCTTTTACAACTAAATTAAAAACATGGCATGCACATCGGACATGAAAAATATCAAGGTTAATTGGGCAAATTCTTATAGCCATAAGTTCAGCACTTTTAGTCATGGAAGAAGCATTATCAAATGTAACAGTTAATACTTTGTCAACAAGACCACATAATTGCAAAATGTCTACAACATTTGTAGAAATATAAGAACCAGTTCTTTTCTCATCAATATATTTATAACCAAGTATACGCTTTTGCATATTCCAATTATGATCAATCTAACGTGCCGTAACACATAAATAATCATTGCCATTAACACTGCGACCTATATTAGAAGTGACAGACACTCTAGTATCTAGGTGATGGAACACACAACGCATATATTGACAATAATCACTTTGAAATTTAAAAACGTCGGCTTTAACAGTGGATCTAGGAATGCCTTGAAAAGTAGGGTTATACATAGCTCTAATACAATGCACAAAACCAGGGTTAGAAGGAAAACTAAAAGGCAAGCCACAAACCGCAACCATTTTAGCTAGTTCTTCACGATCTCTATCTTTACTATAAGCCATTTGAGTGACAGCGGGGTTAGAAGGATTTAAAGTTTGTTGGACCATATTAGATCCCCCAACAGATCCACCGGAAGCGGCACTAGTAGTGTCGGTTGGTGTGTTTTTTTAGTCCGGCTGCTAATCGAGCATCTAAGTATGGTTTTCCAACACATGTTACCAAGTGTTTAGCTAAACCACCCGTCCCACCCGCCCCTCCAGCGCTTCCGTGTTTTTTGATTTCTTTACATTTGTGACAAATAGCCTTAGTTTTAGTTTCATCTAAAGTCATGAATTTCCATACGACACTAGTTCTAGGACGTTGCGCCTTAGTCGTACCCCGAGTAGGAGGTATAGGGGGACAACCAGCTCCAGACTGAGATGTAGTATGAGTTGGAGCTTCGGTAACGGGACTAGTAGGTGTCTCATTTAAATCTAATTCCTCACCTTCTTCTACTTCTAAATTTTCCAAATCATCAAATTCTACATTAGCATAAGCACTATCTAAGGCTTCAGTTTGTAATTCTAAATCTTCTGGAATAGGAGGAAAATCAGGGGGAACAAAAAATTCAGTTTCATCAACATGAGTGAAATCCTTTGTATTGTTTCTAAATTGAATTTTAGATTTACTAGAAGAACTAGATTTACCCTTACTACTACGACTAAAAAGGGTAGGGATTTCGACAGTTTTACCTAGGACCGGGATCTTAACTTTTTTAGACATATTATCAAAGTATAATAAAATAAAATATGAAAATTAATTGAAAAAAAGACGCAAATAAAATGCAAGAATTAAATAAATTAAAGGATGGAACGAGTGTACCAAACCGTAGACGTTGAAATTGAAATTATGTTACTCGAAGCTTGAAAGTTGCTCCAAAATTCAAATATTGCCCACTTCACCCAAATAATAATAATAATAATAATAATAATAATAATAATAATAATAATAATAATAATAATAATAATAATAATAATATTACACCAAATATTATAGAGAGATATAATTGATAATAAATATTAGAGAGTGAGAGAATTGGTGGATGATTTGTGTGAAAATGAAGAGGTATTTATAGTTTAGAATTCGGATTAAAGTGCAATTTATTAAACTTTGGGAGCATTTTTTTTTGGAGAAGGAACTCCAACGGCTGAAAATCAGACTGTTTTGAGTCCCAAAATATCAATTTGGCAACAGTCAAAATGGCAAAAGGCTGACCAGCCTTAAAAAAAAATAATAGTCACTTTTTCGGCAAGGCGGGACCGGGCGTGACCGGTTCGTTACCAGGCCTGACCGGACCGGGCCTGACCGGGACGTTTCGCCCCTTCCGTCCCCTACCCGTCCCCCCTCCCCCCTCTGCCCCCTCCTCGCCCGTTAACCGGGACCGGGCAGGACACGGGGCGGGACCTGGACCGTCCCGTCCCCACTGACACCCTTACTCCTCATCTCTATTTACATTACTGCTTTTACTTATGTTTCCTGCCTTACATACTCGGCATTATTTGTACTAACGTCCTTTTTGTTTGTGGATGCTGCATTTCGTGCTGCAGGTCCAGATAGACAGGTTGACGGACTATCCAGTAGGCTGTCTTGATCAGCAGTTTGTTGGCGAGCTCCACTCTTCCGGACTTGCCTAATCATATTGGTATGCATATGTGCGGGTGGTTTTGGGTACGTCGGGGCCCTGTCCCGACTCATGACAGTTTTTATGTATTCTTAGAGGCTCATAGACAGTCGTCCGATGTACAGTTTTGTGTATAGCCTTGCCGACTCATATGATGATGTATATAGTTTATTATGGTGGTCTTGTCAGCTCGTATATATATGTTCATGTTGTTATAAAGCATTGTTGGGCTGTTTATGTTGAGTTGTTCCATTCATGGAATATTGTTCATGTTGCTCTAGTCGGCGCTTATAATTTTAAAGGATATGTAAGTTGGTGCTCGATAAGTAAGCCTCGGGTGCAAGTCTCAGCCCTCCGATTTGGGTAGTGACAAACTTGGTATCAGAACAGGTCTGTCCTAAGGATGTCTATGAGCCGTGTCTAGTAGAGTCTTGATTATTGGTGTGTTACACACCACATTTATAATTAGGAGGCTACACGACATTTAGGATTGTTATGTTTCCTTATGAATCTAGATCGTGCGATAGAGCGGAGTCGTAAGGATTTAGTTCTTGAATCTTACCCCCTTTTCCTTTTCAGTGATGCATACGATGAGAAAGATTACAGCTAGTAGGAGACTGGATATGGCTGCGGGAGAAGATACCAGTCGGGATCCACCCGCTAGTATAGGCCTGGAGGCTAAGGTAGTAACAGAGGGAGGTGTGAGTTACTCTGTGTAACATCGGATCCGTCTGAAATTATGCCCTTCATTGAGGAAGATCCGTCCAAAATTCAGGATGAGTCATCTTTTGAAGTACCTCTGATTTCGTTGGCACTAGAAGAGTTGAGAGAAGCTAAGGCATCACCAGGGCCATTGGTCCCACCCTTGGCCCCAGTTGCTCAAAATATGAGGGGAACAGTACAGATATTGACACAGCCAATTTCCCCCCAGACTTAGCGCCATGACAGAGCGCCTACGATTGTTAGATATTCTGAGGGACTGAGAAGTCCACAGTCTTGGGAATCCATTAATCAGGGTTCACTGGTATTTATGGGGTATGAGTCAGATGCGGATAGTAGGCAGGCCAGGCGGGCTAGAGTAGTTGAGGTTTGTAGGAGGTTAGCGTACGACGATAGGCAGCAGGCATATCAGTAGCAGGCCAGATTATTACTACAATGTGTGCCTGATCAGGGCTCTCAGGTAAGGTCGAGGCAGGATTTGCCAGCATCAGGATCCTGGAGTCACAGACTGAGAACAGGAGACGTGCAGGGACGGGAGAATGTTAAACAAATTAGATCTCCTTTACCACGTTGTCAGCAGTTCAGGAGGAGACATACGGGACCATGCTTACGAGGCACAGACACCTGTATTAGATGTGGGACCCTAAGGAACATGTCACGAGATTGTCTATAGTTGCTCCGGTCACTGTGCCATTTATGTGGTCCAGAACATATTGGATTATGTCGAGTAAGTACTGGAGATTGTTTCTGGTATGGGAATAAGAGCCATAGAATACGCAGACGTGCAAGGTTTAATCTAGGAGACCAGGGTAGGGAAGCCAAGTGAAGCGCTGCGAGTAGAGAAAAGAAATCTGCAGAAAGAGGAAGTTAAAGTATGACAACGACAAGATATGTGGATCATGTGAAAGTAAGCTGTATAAATATAGGAGTCTCTCTAACGACTACCAACTACAGCAACTAATGGTTATCCGAGAGACGGTTATGCAAGCCGAACTTAGCTACATACCTATTTTCGCCTCTCTTCATTTTATCTAAAAACTTCTATGAGAAATGAATCGATGATTTTAACAAAACTTATCAGAGGATTGATATCCTCCCACGATGTAAGAGTAGTAATATTAAAAAATAACTCAAGGCAAGCCAAAGCCAAGTTAAGGACATGGAAAGTTTCGGCGGAGCTTGGCAATGTTATATTAACAGAAGTGAACGACTGGATGTTGAAAGGATAAACGATAGAGGGGTAATCGTTGAGAGTCGATCAAAAGAGAATTTTCACAATCAAGATTCATTATGCAAGTCGTAATTGTCAAGGTCTAATGTGTTAGACGAATATGACACCCCATGCACACGAGTAATGCTAAAATTGCCTTGACAAGAGGAGTATATTATGGGGGAAATTAAGTTGCTGGAAAAGAAAAATCACAACAGGGTGTGGAGGCTATTGACACCTAATTTTTTACCTCCCATAATTTATTTTAATTACTCAGGGTCGTTGGATAATAAATAAAGTAAAACCATGCTTCTTAAAGGGTTTAAATAATTTTTATATAAAAAAAAAAGTCGTTCAGGTCAACATTTTACTCCTTTAAATTGATAAAGAGTTTTTTTATGACATTATAAATTATTTAGAAATTAATTGGTATTTTTTGACATTTATGGAATATTTCATTAGCATTGATCAAAAGCAAAACAATTTTGAATAATTATTACTTAATTGTTAAATTAAGGAAAAAGTCAAATTGAATAATAAATTGTTCCCTTCAATCCAAGGAACTTGAGTAATTAAGAGAATTGACCATTTTGACCCTCAACCTTTAATTCTATGTGCTTACATTATTGATTTAAATAAATAAATTTTTTTAGTGCTTAAATTAGGATAATTAATCAATTAGAGGGTCATTATTGCAAATTGGTTCTAATTGCTAAATTGTTTACATTATGGCCACAATTGGATTAACCAATTCATGGTTTAAGACAGTTGGGGCCATTTTTGCAAAATTAGCTTATAAGTGACCTTGATTGAAATGACCAAATCCATTGGCAAATCAATTAAGGCCATTAGCTCAAATCTAGCTTTAATTGGCTAATTAGGATAAATAAGGCCATAATTGGATTGATTAATTAGATCAAGATTAACTAAGGACATTATTAAATTAGCTAATTACATTTAAAATCAATTAAGGCTATATTTGCAAATTTAGCTTATCTACACCATTAGCCGTGTTTTTAAAATTAATTAAATAGGATAATTATGTCTTAATTATAACAATATGATAAATATTCCATGTCTTAATCTTACCCGTTTATTAAGTTTTACATTTTACCCTTTATGCGTATACATATGACAAGTATACATATGTGTATACACTACATGTATACACGTATAAGGCCTTCGCCCCTTTCCTTTCCTTTTTATCTGGACCAAGGCTCAGTCCATATCGGACTGACCGGCCCAGAACAAATGTAAGAAGGGTAAAAGAGACCTATACCCCTCACTCTTCACTTCCTTACACCAAACACACCCCTATAATCATTCCTCTCTCCTCTCACCTATTTCCTCATAAAACCCTAATAGCCGCCTCAAGATTCTTTTCTCTTTCTTGTCCAGAAATGGAAAGAAATCAGAGCATGCAGAGTTTTAATAGGCTGGGTGTGTCCATTTTCATGAAACCATTAAGGTTTAAACCTCGATTTCTCTATTTTCGTTCCAAACACGGTAAAACCTTTTCTCCTTTTACCTTTTCTTTGATTTTGGGTAAAAAATAAAATTATTTCTTGTATATTTTTTGTTGTATTGCACTTGTACATCCTCATCTCTCATTGGTTGAACTCGAATCAACTGGATTGAGAGAGGACAAGCTCAGATCGAGCCGTTTGTCGTTGATATAGTTCGATCCAGACTGTAGAATATGTTTTGCTAAGTTATTTCTTAGAAAATCTATCTTGTACCACATGTTTGGTTTCACTATTTTCCATAGCTTTGGGATTCTATAAATAGAACCCCAACCTTACAAGTTAAGCAAGTCTTGAATACTCAAGCAGAGCGTAAAAGCTTAAAATTCGAGTTTCCACTTGAGTTTTGAGTTGTGCTTTAGTAAAATTTTATACTTAGCTTTTAAAAAGTTAGGTTTCTAGTCAAAATTTTTTAATTCTCTTTCTTGTGTGTGGTTGAGTTTGAGGATTGGAAGCACTAGGGCTCCAAATTCGATCTTGTTCCCGGCTGCATATCAAAAAGGTAAGCCATTATCATTTTCTTCCCTTTAGTTTAAGTTTAGTTTCTGTTTAAATGTATGCTTAAATTTTGATTAGCCAAATGTTTAGCTAGTTGTTAATATGATATTTGTAAAATGATTAGTTTATGGTTAATGTGGTTAGTAGTTAGCCTGGCATTTGTGGGAAGAATGGCACAAAAATCCTTAGTTCATGCCTAATATGATGCTTAGCTAGTCATTTAATAAGTTTTTCTTTGTATAAAAAGGGCTTACAGTAACTGAACATTAACTCAACTTGGTAGTGTGACACTAACGTTGTTTTGAACCCTCAAATGAAACTTGAGTGCTGTGCAGTACTTTAAGCATTTAGAATATTATATATACAATCCTGAACTTAATGGCTTGAGTCTAGATTAATGGGTAAACAAGTCTAGCCTCACCTGAGCCAATTATCTGTCTTTAATTTAGTATTTTGTATTGACCAAGGTTACAACTATAAAAAGGGAATATAGGATCATCTAAGTATGTTTAAATTTATACGATTACTATCTGTTGATATGAAGGGACTATTCAGAGGTAAAATTAGTAATAATCTAAATTAATACCATTGAGAGATTGAGTAGTGATCTTAATGCTTAAGACCTGCTTTTACTTATGATCATGTGCATCCTGTTCTCTCCAATCCGTGCATCTGCATCTTGCATCTTAGAACTCGTTGCCTTTTCATGTTGACTGAGTCTTTGATTTGAGGACACAACTATGCCATAAGCTTTCTTTTAAAGATCTGCTTAGATTCAATGTTTTGAGGAATCACTATTAGGAACTAAGATTGATCCAAGATTGTTTGATGATTACTTACATGACATGCCTCTATAATCCCCTCTCTTGAATGTTTTGAGTGTACATATATGTAGGAATTAGCATTGGTTCTAGTCAGTAGGTACTATTGTCATCTGCTGGAATTTGTAAAAGAAATATGAGTTAAACCATTTAGTCCAAATGTATGCTTTAGGTTACAAGACTCTTCCAAGACTCTTCTCCGAAATGAATTAGTGTAATGTTCCAAGTGGGAACACGCCTACTATGCCCATTCTTCAATTGTCTTTGTCTTTGATCTAAAATTTAATGACTTGCTTACACAGTTTAGTGTCACTATTTGACTGTTCGGCTTCCTGAATCTCTGAGAATGTCTTGCCTACATGATAAATTACCATTGCTTGACCATCTAGTTGTATGCATCTCTGGGACTGGGTTGAATAGAGTTTATGACATGGCATGACTTGTGAATGAATTTGATATACATACATGTGTATAGTTATATATGTGATAAGTTCAGCAAATATAAACTAACCGGGACCCTTTTCTTTTTCCTCTTCTTCACCGCATGGCCATTTGGGCCGAGTACAAAGCCACCCTGTTAGGCTGAGGCCCAACAGGCAATTCTTCGCATTTTTGATTGAGTCCAGTAAAGAAAGGGATGCTAATATATATATTATACGCGTAGAAGGCCCATCCATGGGTGAAAATGGCCAATTAGGGGCTTTGTACGCCCTTAGTCTCCCTCTGCCTTTATTTAATTATTTATGCCTTCCTTTTATTTTTTAATTTTGTTGTAATTGTATTTATAAACTTGTAAAAACTCTATTATAGTGGAATCTTTATGTTTTGAACTAGCCGTCTTAGGACAACGGTGCCTACGCTGTTTAGTAGACTTTAGATCCCCAAATGATTTTCAAAACCCGGATTAACTATAACTATTTTAAAAATGCGGTGATAGCAAATGATTCTTTTCATAATATAAGTTTAATGAAGGGCAAATGATTTCGCATATCTAAGTGTTAACAAACTACTCAAAAATACGCAAACCTGTTTTCTGCAAATGAGGGACTTAAGAGGAGGTACCCATTGCTATACTAGATAGGCAAGTGCAGAGGCTTAGAAATAAAGAGGTAGCTTCAGTCAAAGTCTTATGGAGAAATAATAACCGAGAAGAAATGACTTGGGAAGCAGAAGGAAATATGAAGTCTAAGTACCTACACTTATTTCAACCCCCGAAAGAGATCCAAGATGAGACATCGACATTATGAGGTATGTATGCTTTCTTTTCATGCTTTTGGTCGTGTGTGGCCATATTTTCTTGCCATTATGTTATAGCCTTGTGAGGCATTGTTATTGTGGGCTGTTGTGACAGGGTGGTAGTGCTATAATACAGGGAAAACTGTGACGAAATTTTCATGAAATCCCCGAGAACTTAACATTCGAGGACGAATGTTTTTAAGGGGGGGGGGGGGGGGAAGAATGTTACACCTCAGAAAAATTTCATGTCGTCGTATGATAGATAGACTAATGCAAGGTGGGACGAATATGATGTTTCTATAAGTAAGAAAGGTTGTTTAACGATCCTAGTTAAGATTTCAAAGATGTTGGAAGTAAGAGGAGAAAGTTCCTTAAGAAAGTAAAAGTATATGTTGTGTTTTGGAAAAGTTCCGTAAAGTACTGAGCTAATGTCGACTTAATAATGCCTTAAAGAAGAGTAGTAACTCTCCTTAGATTGGTAATGAACTGTTAAACAAGTGTCATGAAGGTTCCATAAGGATTGGAGATCGAACGAACGACGGAAACAATTTCTGAGAGGTGGGGTTATACGACCGCTTATACGGTCTGTATAACACTTAACGGGAAGATGTTTTCCATGATGGTGAACCACGGTCACTTATACGTACCGTACAATGTTATACGGACCGTATAATTGTCCGTATAACAGCCGACGGGCTGAGTTATTTTCAAGTATATAAATGTGATCCCACTTCATTATTTTCATTTTCCACACTTCTCCACTTCTCTCCAAGGCTCTAGAACATTTCACACATTTCATATACAAGAATCCAAGGGAAATCAAAGGCTCATATAATTAATCCAAGGGAATCAAGTATAAGGAAGCTCTTAGGGGTTGCTAGAGTCATGAAAACTTTATGGATTGAAGCTAGGGTTTTTCTTCAAGTGAAGTATTCCTACCCAAAACCCATTCCTACTCAATCAAAGGTATGTTTTATGATCATTTCATGTTATTTGGAATATGGAGAGGTTGAAAGACTTGGGTTATAGTAGGAAATAGAAAATGGGTTACAAACATGAGAATAGTGACATTGTTGAGTAATAGCTTAATATGAATCATGATTCTTGATATGTTGTGATTATAATTATGCTATAGATGATATTAAGAACATGGGAGAAACATTATATGAGGATGAATGAAATGTTGAGTTATGACCATGGTTATGGATGACGTGAAATAGAATTGGGAGACTTGAATAATGTGGGGTGAATGAAGATTGTTAATTGTGATATGATGAATGTTATTATTGACGTTTGGGAGTTGTTATATGATATAGAGAAAGTAGTAGAAACAAAGGAGATGCTGCCCAATTTTCTCTAGCTCTAGTTCAAACACGCTTATGTTATCGATTATCTAATATTAGTATGAACTCTCTTGAAGGTAGAAACATAAATATTGAAGAGGAACGTTCAAGTGAAAGTGTAGCTAAACAAAAAGGTATGTAAGGTGTCACGGCCCAACCGGAGGACCATGACGGGTACCCGGTGCTAACCCACCCTGGCACATCTTATCATACATTCACAGTTACATCTAGGTGCGCCACATAGCTAAATCATACTTTCTATCCATCATTCATACTAATCCCATTGGGCAACAATACACTTATATCACCATCAACAACTATGCCCATATCAATGTACATAAGCCGACGAGGCTAACAAAATGATATACAAAATATAAGCCGAAAAGGCTAAATACATCTAACCATATACACATGTCTACGAGCCTCTAATCAGAGTATGTCACATCATATAGGCAGGACAGGACCCCGCCATGCCCATAAGTATGTACACAAAAGAATAGATACCAAAAGCTGTAGCCCCGAATGAAATGTAGCTCATCTACGTAGTCCCTGAGTAATAAAGCTATGGATCAAGCCTGTCTCCCTGGCCACCTGCGGGCATGACGCAGCATCCACAAACAAAAAAGACATCAGTATGAAGAATATGCTGAGTATGTAAAGCATAATCAACATCATTATAGGAGCATAAGAGACAACATAAGAAATAGCATAAGATAGTAGGTAGTAGAAACATCATCATAGACACTTACTTGCCTTTCATAGGGACCTTCTATTTCTAATGCATGTTTGTGTATGTACACATGTACATATCCATACATCCATATCTATATCCGTATTCGTATCCGTATTTATATACATTTTCATATCCATATTCATATTCATAATCGTATTCATATTCGCATTCATAGCATACCCGACCATGAAGGGTCGGTGTTTCACATACCCGGCCATAGCAAGTCTCGGTGATTATACATACCTGGCCCTACCAAGGCTCAGGGTTATCCGTCCCCAACTGCAGTGGTGTGCGTGGAATACATATCATACGCGGCCATATGAGCTCGGGGTTACAAAATAGTCATACATAAACGCATATACATAAGAGCTCATAAGCATCTTCGTCATCATTACTATCGTCGTCTCATTACATCTATCCTTAGAGGATCACCCATCATATAAGGAGTTTAGTAGAATTGTAACCATAACGATAATCATGAGCTTTAGTAGCTTTAAAGGTAGAATCATTTGGAGGTCAATATAGACTCGTGAAAGAATAGGTATATAGCCAAGGAACCATTCCTTATTGAAAGAAGGGTTAGCCTAACATACCTTTTCGTTTGGCTATTCTATCGCTTGAACGTTCTCCTTCAATGCTCACGTTTCTACCTTTATTAGAGTTTATACTAACATTAGATGTTATATCCCATATTTTTAGACGACGGATTATTCGTAAGCTAATCGGCATATGTCCAAGGACAAGATTATTATGGATATGAGACAAGGACTTTTAATCCCCGATTTTTATTAATGCACGGTGCTTTATAAATTTTAATTGGCATGGAAATATTAATGGATATTAGGGGTTAATTAACCATGATTAGATTATTAAGTGGGGATTAGGGATTATTTTAATATTAAATTAATGCTAATTAAGTGTTAATGGCCGTGTGGGTCCCACCCATGGCATGGCCAAATTTGATTGGCTCAAGCCATGAGTGGGACATGTGTCCATCTTATAGGATCCATATTTAAGGCAATTTGATGACCAATAAGATCATTTGTCATCTTCACAAAAAAGGAAAACCTAGAGATAGAGAGAGAGAGAGCTCTCGGCCATGGCTAACCGAGATTGAGAGCTCCAAGTGTGTTGATCAAAAATATTTTCTTCAAGCATTTCAACCCTTTGGAAGGTGCATAACAACATGGGATTGATCCTACGATAGCAAGAACAAGTATTAATTCAAGGCACAAATTCTAGTCAAGTTGAGAAGTCAAGTGTTTAAAGGTAAGGTTTAATCTTCTTTTACATGTTTTAGGATGGTTTGAGCGTGTTGTAATGTGTAGTATATGGATGAAATTCATGGAATTAAAATGTTGGATGTTAAGGCTGTGTAGGGGTTGTTTTGTGTAAGAATGATGAACTAATTTTACTTGGTATTTTGGTTGTTGTTGTTATGGATTTTATGATGAGAATGAAGGGTTTAATAGTTCAAGTTGGAGTTGTAATTGTTTGTGGGCTGTTGTAGAAGTTAAAATGATGTTAATATAGTTTGTTGCATTTATGTAAATGATGTTGTTAACGTGTGGTTGTTGGTATAGTTCATGAAGTTGGAAGAAAAGAATGTGTTGTTGTTATTCTTGTTGAACTTGGAAATTTATATGTTGTGTTGTGTGTTGGTTGGGCTATTTTGGAGGGTTGTACGGGCTGTCCGGAGTGTCCTCGAGTCACGTTTGGATAGTCTCGGGTTGATACTTGAATGCATGATTAGTGATGTTGGCTTGGTTGTATGTAGTTGGTTTGAATAAAAGCGAAACGTCGTCTAATTATCTAGAAAGGAATTATTAACGTTAGGATACATTTTTGAATCCCTTCGTAATTTAATCGTAGTTCTTGACGTCTTAATATAGGCTAAGACACTATTGGGCAGCATATACGTGTTGTATTGCGAGTAAACGCTAAAGGTATGTAAAGCCTATCCCTTCTTTCTTTTGGCATGTCCTAGATGTAAGTATGAAACGATATGAGCTTTGGGGTAATTCTATTCATAAGTTCCAAGCATGTATTATGATTCTTATTCACTCCTTGATATTAGAATTCTTAAAATAGTCAAGCTACTACCCTCGAGCTTTCTATATGATCGGATAGTAAATGATTCATGAAAGTTTCTATTCCTGAAAAACTCTATAATGACTAATGACCATAACTTTTATAAGCTGTCTCGTATTAATTTGATACATGGCTATGATCCCTGAGGCTTTATTTTGATATAGTTCATAATGATATTCAAAGAGTACTGAGTATGACTATTATCCTGATACTTGAGCGTTGATTAGTCTACTTATCTCTTGAGTCTCAAAAGATGATTTATATGCATATGGTTACTCACTACTCTGCTCGTGCATACTGTTATTACATCTTTCACTGAGTCTCGGGCCAGGACACGTTCTCGTGCACAGATCCACTGCATTGTTCACCGAGTCCCTCACTAGAGGACCGAGACACGTTATATGTATATGTATATGATGATATGATGACATGATGATATGATGATACGGGGATGGCGGCCAAGATGGTATATGATGATTTTATTTACCGAGTCCCTCATTAAAGGGCCGGGACACGTTATATATACATATGTACAGGATGATTATCTGATTATGTCACTAAGTCCCATAACGGGTCAGGTATGATATTGACACGCATAATTTATATTTCAAAGGCAAGCCTTGTGGTTTTCTAGTTAGTGTACTAGTTTTCTATACTCCTTATTTCATTATGATCCTGTTTACTGTATTTCATGCTTTACATGCTCAGTACATATTCCATACTGACCCCCTTTCTTCGAGGGGGGGGGGGAGGGGGGCTGCGTTTCATGCCCGCAGGTACAGATACTCGCTTCGGTGATCTGCCAGCTTAGGATTTCTATTCAGCTATCTTGGAGTGCTCCATTGTCCCAGAGCCTAGATTTTGGGTATAAATCCTTTTATTGTATATATGTGTTCATCCGTGGGGTACGGCGGGGCCCTGTCCCGTCATATGTTACTGTTGATACTCTTAGAGGTCTGTAGACATATGTGTGGGTTGTGTATAGTTGCTGTTTAGTTGTGTCTATATGACTCATGTTTTGGGACGTTCCCATTCGTAGTAGTGGCTTGCGTATGTATATATGTTTTGGGATACTGTATGTAGTGGCAGCCTTGTCGGCTTGCATATATATATAGTTGGGACGTTCCCACATGTTATGATAGCCTCGCCGGCTTATGTACGATGTTATCTGTTGAGTGTTGTAACCCCTCAGGAGACAGGTGGCTGTGATATGTATATATATATATATATATATATATATATATGTGTGGGGAGACGACGTCTTGCCTTTTTATATAAGTTCCTTATCATGCTAGTTATGGGCTGATTATAGCTAACAGGTGTGTATACGAGTGTCCAGCTCGGGCACTAGTCGCGGCCTACGGGGTTGGGTCGTGACAAAAGTGGTATCAGAGCAGTTCATCCTCGGAGTGTCTACAGACCGTGTCTAGTAGAGTCTTGTTTATCGGTGTGTTGTGCACCACATCTATAAACAGGAAGTTACAGGACATTTAGGATGTTATCTTTCCTTCTTACTCTAGATCGTGCGATAGAGCCGTATTATCAGGATAATTCCTCCCTAACGGATTATTATGTTTACAGTGATGCCTCCAAAGAAAGCGACAGCTGCCCAGAAGGGCAAGGCAGTGGCTGGAGAAACTAGCCAGATTCGGAGAGTTACTAGGGCCCATGCCCAGCTTATGCCTGAGGTTGTGCTCCAGTCAGCGAGCTCTGCTACGCCGCCGCTACCAGAGGAGCATAGGGCGACGGCGGTACCGGATCGGGCGGCTCCACCGTCAGCTCCCGAGGTTCCAGTACCCGGGCCTCCAGCTCCTCAGCTAGGGGCGGAGGATAGGGCCATGAGAGATGCAGTCTAGTTGCTCGCCCGGATTAGCGGTAGGACGGGGCTCGCGAGGCAAGGACTAGGGGTTGACCGATGCGGATAGACATGACGGTTTGAGAGCCCGTGACTTTTTTGACTTGTAATCCTCCCGATTTTTCGGGTTGAAGCCCGCGGATGACCCGCGGGTTCATTCGGCGGATGCGGCGTACATTGCGGCTAATTAACACTTTCGAGGCCCGAATACGTGAGTTAGCGTCGTATCGATTGCGGGATGTAAGTGATGGATTGGTATGAGTCGTGGGGGTTGTCTAGGGGCGAGGATGCTCCTCCAGCAGTATGGGATGAGTTTGTGGAGGCCTTTCTTGGCCACTTTTTGCCTCTAGAGATGCGGCGAGCTAGGGTTGATAGATTCCTACAGTTGAGACAGAGGGGCAGGAGCGTTCGAGAGCATAGTCTAGAGTTTGACTCATTGGCTAGACATGTACCCACTATTGTAGGCGGTATGACCGATAGGATGCATCGATATGTGGTGGGGTTGGATCGTTATTTGGGCGATAGTTGTATGGTAATGGCTTCCCAGCCAGGGATGGATATTGCTCGGGTACAGGCGTATGCACAGGGGATGGAAGATCGACACAGAGGGCGTCAGCCCGATAGAGATCATGACAGGGGCCAGCCCAAGAGGGCTAGATCGGCTGGTTATTCTGGGGAGTTTCGAGGCGGGCAGCCTCAGCAGTATACTAGGTATCCTTCTCAGCCAGCACGGAGTGCACCCCCACAGTTCCCGGGTAGGAGATTTGATAGCACAGGGTATTCGGGGACGGTGGAGCTCCAGGGCTTCGGGTTCGCAGTCGAGCAGAGGTTTGAGCCAGACGAGGCCATCTATGCCTCAGTGCCCTCGGTGCGGCAGGCGCCATCCGGGGGAATGCCGTCTCGCTACAGGTGCTTGTTTTGCTTGCGGCCGTCAAGGCCATATCATGAGGGAGTGTCCGTATGGGGGTAGTCCAGGTGGTGCAGCTCAGCCTACTGGGTCAGTTGCTGGTTCATCTTCTTCTGTAGCTATGCGCCCTATGGGGCAGGGTATGCCGCAGGCACCCGGCGAGCCGTGTAGAGAGGCCGTGGTGGAGTATCCGATTTTAGCGGTCCTTCGAACCGCATATATGCTTTGGCTAGTAGACAGGATCAGGAGGCGTCACCAAATGTGGTTACAGGTATATTATCGATCTTCTCTCGGGATGTATATGCATTGATAGATCCAGGCTCCACCTTATCATATATATCTCCCTTTGTTGCTAGTAGAATTGGGATAAAACCTGAGTCGATTGAACCATTTGAGGTAGCTACACTGGTAGGAGATTCTGTTATAGCAAACCTGTATATAGAAAGTGTTCGGTGAATATATATAGTCGTCATACCTTTGCGATTTGATAGAGTTAGATATGGTAAGTTTGATGTTATTATGGGTATGGATTGGTTAGCTTCTTGTTATGCTAACGTTGATTGTAGAAACAAGGTAGTTCGGTTTCGGTTTCCAAGGGGGAGCCAACTATAGAATGGCTAGGGAATACGGCATTGCCGAAGGGGTAAGTTTATTTCATACCTCGAAAGCAAGGAAAATAGTTAGAAAGGGTTATATTTATCATCTGATTCGTGTGCATGACTTGAAAGCAGAGGTACCGACTCTTCAGTCGATCCCGGTAGTCAATGAATTTCCAGATGTATTTCTAGATGAACTTCCAGGTCTTCCTCCTGAGCGCGAGATAGAGTTCACTATAGATGTGTTGCCGGATACTCAGCCCATATCTATCCCTCCTGGCATAGAATCTGAAAGAACGAATGGAGCACCAGGGATTTATTAGAGAAGGACTTCGGCCCGGCCAAAAACTGTTAAGGAAATGTTATACCTCGTACTTTGTACGTTGGAATATTTAAGTTGGTTGCGACAAGTTGTGGACAAGACTTTTAATTTCCGATTTTGTTGATTTGTGTTAATGCACAAGTTGCATATTCATCTTTTCATTGGTATGGAGTGTTAAGGGTAAATTTGGAATAAGAAAAGTTTGGGGTCAAAAGTGAATTATGAAAAGTTAAGCATTTCATGAAAATTGAGGGCTAGAGTTTTGGACATTAATTCATGAAAATGGCCATAATAAAGAGATGTGGATGAATTATATAAGTGTGATAAGATTTTAGGTCTCGATCATCTTCCGCTTATGAAAAATCAAGAACCTTGGAGAAGCCAGGTAAGGCCATCGGCCATGAGAGGAAAAAAGGGAAGACCAAAAATTCTTCTTCAAAAATTATTTTCTTCATGTGTTTGGGCGCTATTTAAATTGGAAGCTTAACCCTCATTTTCAAACCCTAGCCAATCAGAAGAAAAAAAAAAAAAATAATAACATTTCAATATTCTAGAAAATTCATGAACCTTCCACCATGTTGGGTTTGACTTTTGTTGGACCGTGTGTGTATAATTCCCAAATTCCCCGGTACAGCATGTATAGTTGTTGTACTGTGTAGAAATGGGATATTGAGGCTTTGTGTGCTTAAGTTCAAGGTGGAGGAGTAAATATATAACATTATTATGTTGAGAAAGGTATGAATCTCTTTCTATTTGTGTTAATATTGGTTTATTTACTGAGAAGGAACTAATGTTAAATCGTTATAAAATGGTTACTGTGATGGAAATATGGGACAAACACCATATGGAATGTTTATGAAGTATTTTGAAGTTGGAAATATTATGGTTAATGTTGGTATTGTTGGAATTGTTGTTGGTATAGTTTATGAATTTGGAAGAAAGAAATGTATTGATGTTGTTCCATTGAAATTGGAAGGGTTCGGGTAGTGTTGCATAATGGTTGGAATGTTTGTTAATTGTTGATGTTGTTAGTATGATTATTAGTATTGTTGTTGGTTTGGCCGGTTGAATTCTCGGATTATTGTTGATTAAAATTTGCAGTTAGATTCTCGGGGATGGTATATTTTGGAGAGGAGATTTCCTAAATACTTATAGCCAATGGTTGATATAAATGAATTTGTTTGAAGGATTGAGATAAGTATATGGTGATGAGTCTAATGATTATGTCAACTCTCTTGAATGTAGACTAACAAGTTTGGATGGATAGCGTAGCTAGTAAGGCTATTCGACAAATCCGAACATGTATGTTAAGGCTCGTTCCTTTTCTTTCTATGGCATGATTCGTATGTCCTTGATATTTGGATAAATGCTATCCATAACGCTCTCATTCCGAAAAGTTAGAAGTAATGGTTCCAAGGTATTTTTCCTTCTTAAAAGCTTATAAAGGTTTTCCAAAATATTCATTTTCTTCAAAAATCCAAGTTTTACGATTTTGAAAGTTTTATGACTAAAACAACGACTATGACTTTATGACGACAATGATGATGCTAGACATGGGAAAACGTATACTGACGAATATGTCAAAAGATCAATATGTTCTTACCATGAATATAATGATATGAAATGTTAAGCTATTTTTGAATAATGACTATTTCAAGGTTTCAAAGTATATGAAATGATATGTCATGATTCTGTTTTATGTTCCCGTGATGTTATCCTTTGTTAGTCTCGCCTTATAATTATCGTTCCTTGAAGGTGAGACAAAGCGCCCATGGTTGTTCCATTGCGATCGGAGGTTTCCGACCTTACGTCCTCCGACGGATACATGACTTTCTTTGGGCTCTCATGCGATACCATACTGTGATATGGGTTGGGGGATGGGATATGTGTATATGTGGGGAATGGGAAGGGATACATGTTTCATTGCCACTGGTCGGTGTGTGATCATCCCGGACGCGGGATGCCGGACGCGGGATATATGTGATATTGACGTATTTTGGCGATATGTGGGTGAGCCGCGCTTGTGTGTATATGCGCTATGATACCATATGACCGATAAATGATGCTGGCATCCGCCCCTCGGAGGCACTCATATGCACGGGTCACGTGTTTACATGATATGTATTCCTATGCACGGGTTACGGCTTATGATATGTATCCCTATGTGACCGGTTCGAGTTTACATGATATGATCCATATGATTGTTTACTCATGTTTCTACGACACATGATATGTCTCGATATGTATGCACGATACTACTTTTGAAATGATATACTCTCGAATCCACTACTTTTGTTGCACATGATTACGTTTCTTTCTATGTTACCATCCATGCCTTACATACTCGGTACATTGCTCGTGCGACGCCCCTTTTTGTGGGCGTTTGCGTTTCGTATGCCGCGGTACACCGATGAGTAGAGATGATACGGAGACGTTCCGGCGGATTGGCGAGCTCCACTTCATTCCGGAGTGTTGCCGAGTCGAGTATCTACGCTACGGAAATGCGGAATAAAGTTAGAGACTTTGCGGACGGAGTCGTGAGTGTAGAGTGACGAGTTTTGAAAAATGGCCCCACTAGCCGATGTTTTATTATACATTATGTTACGGAGTCCTTCTGTTTCTAGACTATGTTTAGTTTGAAAAACGACGAAAAGATTTTGCAAATTTTACTATGTATTTTACTTTCATTTGATTTAAGTATCCAAAGAGAATACGTGAGTAATGAACGATCGGATCAAGGGTTCGCTCGGCTTTAGTAGAGAAGGGCTTCAGTGCCATCACACCACTAGTGAGATCGGGTGTGACGACGAAAGATGGGTCGCTCGCGGATGTGTATTGATTATAGGCGGTGAACAAGGTGACCATAAAGAATAGATATCCCCTCCCAGGATTGATGATTTATTTGACCGGTTGCGGGGTGCTAAGTGTTTCTCGAAGATGAGCTGCGGTCGAGGCTATCACAGTGCGGGTAAGAGAGGCAGATATTCCAAAGACTGCCTTATGGACCCGATACGGGCACTATGAGTTTAGGGTGATGTCTTTTGGGCTGACCTATGCTCCAGCAGTGTTTATGGACTTGATGAATCGAGTATTCAAGTCGTTCCTACATATGTTCGTGATTGTATTTATTGATGATATTCTGGTCTATTCACGATCAGAAGAAGAGTATGCGGATCATCTGAGGACGGTACTTGGGGTGCTTCAGCACCAGAAATTATATGCTAAGTTCTCTAAATGTGAATTCTGGTTGACTTCAGTAGCATTCTTGGGGCATATTATTGGAGTTGATGGCATTCGGGTGGATACACACAAGATTGAGGCCGTAAAGATTTGTCCTAGACCTACGACACCTACTGAGGTACGTAGTTTTCTGGGGCTAGCAGGATATTACAGAAGATTTGTGAAGAATTTTGCTTCGATTTCAGCGCCTTTAACAAGGCTAACTCAGAAGGCAGCTAAATTCCAGTGGACGATGCTTGTGAACGAAGCTTCCGATTCTTTGAAAGAGAAGTTGACTACAGCTCCAGTTCTGACCCTTCCTGAAGGGCCGGACGGTTATGTCATTTATTGAGATGCTTCCGGTGTTGGGCTAGGTTGTGTATTAATGCAGCATGGCAGAGTTATGGCCTATGCCTCCCGGCTGCTCAGGAAACATGAAAGAAATTACCCTACTCATGACCTAGAATTAGCAGCGGTGATTCACGCTTTGAAGATATGGAGACATTATTTATATGGCGTGCATGTTGATATTTATACAAATCACAAAAGCCTCCAGTACATCTTTAAGCAGAAGGAGTTGAATTTGCGGCAGAGGAGGTGGCTAGAGTTGCTGAAAGACTATGATGTTGATATTCTATACCATCCAGGGAAAGCAAATGTTGTAGCAGATGCACTTAGCCATAAGTCAATGGGCAGCTTGACGGACGTGCAACCAGAAAGGAAAGAAATGGTTCGTGAGATTTATGAGCTAGCTAGTCTTGGAGTTCGTTTGGCTGATTCTGGAGGTAGTGGGGTTTCTGTCCGAGGAATTGCTGAATCCTCTATTATGGAAGAGGTAAAGAGACATCAGTATGAGGACCCTATTCTGGCACAGTATAGAGATACAGCCCCTGAAAAGGAGAAGACCCCATTCGAGATTACACCTGACGGAGTACTACTACATAGGGGCAGGTTATGTGTACCTGAGGTTGCAGGGCTGCGGCGACAGGTTATGGGAGAGGCGCATTATGCCCGTTATTCTATTCACCCGAGGTCAACAAAAATGTATCATGACCTCAGATGTTTGTACTGGTGGGATGGCATGAAGTGGGACATAGCAGAGTTTGTTGCTCAGTGCCCAAATTGCCAACAGGTTAAGATCGAGCATCGAAGCACAGTGGATTACTACGGGAGATGGAGATTGACTTGGAAGTGGGAAGCAATTAGTATGGATTTCATTACGAGGTTTACCTCGCACTCCACGAAAGTATGATTCCATATGGGTTATTGTAGATAGGTAGACAAAATCGGCCATTTTCTTCCGTCGGGACTACTTATTCGGTCGAGGACTATGCAAAGTTATATATTAAGGAGATAGTAAGACTTCACGGAGTTCCCATATCTATTATATACGACGAGAGGTGCTCGGTTTACGGCTAATTTACGAAGATCATTCCGGAAGGATTGGAGACACGGGTGAGTCTTAGTACGGCATTTCACCCTCGGAGGCGGACGGACAGGCCGAGCGAACTATTCAGACGCTAGTAGATATGTTACGGGCCTGTGTTATTGACTTCAGAGGCAGCTGGGATGATCATCTGCCACTTATCGAGTTTGCCTATAATAATAGCTACCATTCTAGCATCCAGATGGCACCGTATGAGGCTGCGTATGGCGGAAAAGTGCGGGTCACCTATTGGGCGGTTTGATGTTGGGGAGACTAAGCTAATCAGCCCAGATATGATTCAGCAAGCCATTGATAAGGTAAAACTTATTCGCGAAAGGTTGTTAGCAGCTCAGAGTCGACAGAAGTCATATGCAGATAATCGACGTCGACACTTAGAGTTCCAGAATGGCGACTGGGTATTCTTGAAGGTGTCGCCTATGAAGGGTGTAATGAGATTCGGCAAGAAGGGGAAGCTCAGCCCGAGGTATATTGGGCCCTATCAGATTGTCCGTAAGGTAGGCAAGGTTGCCTATGAATTAGACCTACCATCTGATTTGGAAGCAGTACACCCAGTGTTTCACGTGTCTATGCTTCGCAAATGTATTGGTGATCCTTCCAGAATATTCCCCGTGGATGATGTCCAAGTGACAGAGGAGTTATAGTATGAGGAGTACCCTATAGCTATACTGGATCGTCAAGTAGAAGATTGCGTACTAAAGACGTGGCTTCTGTTAAAGTATTTTGGCGAAACAATAATAGGGAGGAGATGACTTGGGAAGCTGAGGAGGAGATGAAGAAGAAATATCCTCACTTGTTTCCTATGCCTACAGGTAATCTAAACTCCTCGTTGATTATATTGATTGGTAAATAAAGTTATATGTTATAACAATAAAAGAGACTCCCCCGAAGTCCCTGTAAGACCTGGTGAGACTAGTTTAACATTCGAGGACGAATGTTCTAAAGGGGGGAAGGATGTTATATCCCGTATTTTTGTACGTCCAGATATTTTAAGCCAATCGCGACAAGTTAAGGACAAGACTATTTTGGGATACGAGGTAGAGATTTTTAACCTCGAATTTTATTTTAATGCACAAATTGCTTATAAATTTTATTTGGTATAGAAATATTATTGGAGATTAGGGATTAATTAACCATGATTATATTATTAAGCCGGATTAAAAAGTTTAATTAGTCACTAATTAAGTCACAAATGGCCGTGTGGGTCCCACCCATGGCTTGGCCAAATTTGATTGGCTCAAGCCATGAGTGGGACATGTGTCCAACACATAGGCATGATATATAAGGAAAATTGATGACAAAGCAATTCATTTCATCACCTTCACAACATTAGAAACCTAAGAGATAGAGAGAGAGACTCTCGGCCATGGCTGGCCGAGATTGAGTTTGTGAAAAGTTGATCGAAAAAATATTTTCTCCAAGCAATTTAACTCTTTAGAAGATGTGTAATAACGTGGAATTGATTCTAGGGAAACAAGAACAAGTATAAATTCAAGGCACAAGTTAGAACCAAGTTGAGAAGCCAAGTGTTAAAGGTAAGGTTCAAATCTTCTTGGCATGTATTATGGATGGTTTGTGCATGTTGTAGTGTGTAGAAATGAATGAAATTTATGGAACCATATGTGTTGATGTTGAAGCCGTGTAGGGGCTATTTTGTGTAGTAATGATGAACTAGATTTACTTAGTATTTTTGGTTGTTGTTGTTGTGGATTCTATGACGAAAATGAAGGTTTAATGGCTCAAGTTGGAGTTGTAATTGTTTGTGGGCTGTTGTAGAAGCTAATATGATGTTAATATAGTTTCTTGCATTTGTGTGAATGATGTTGTTAACGTGTTGTTGTTGGTATAGTTCATGAATTTGGAAGAGAGGAATGTGTTGTTGTTGTTCTTGTTAGTTGAGAAGATTGCGGGTGGTATTGTATGTTGGTTGGGTTGTTTTGAATATTGTGTAGGTTGTCCGAAGTGTTTTTGAGTCTTGTTTGAATGGTCTCGGGTTAGCACTTGAACGTATGATCATTGGTCCTGGTTCGATTGTATGTGGTTGATTTGAATATAAAGGAAATGTCGTCAAATTATTTAGAAAGGGGTTACTAACGTTAGAACACATTTTGAATCTCTTCGTAGTTTAATCGTAGTTCTTGATATCTTAATATAGGTTAAAGTACTATTAGGCAGCGTATACGAGTTGTGTTGCGAGTAAACGCTAAAGGTATGTAAAGCCTATCCCTTCTTTCTTTTGGCATGTCCGAGATGTAAGTAAGATACGATATGAGCTTTGGGGTAATTCCATTCACAAGTTCCGAGCATGATTTATGATTCTTATTCACTTCTTGATGTTAGAACTCTCAGAATAGTCGAGCTATTGCCCTCGAGTCTTTTATATGATTGAATAATGAATGATGCATAAAAGTTTCTATTCCTAAAGGATTCTATAATGAATAATGTCCTTAACTTTTATAAGCAGTCTCGTATTGATTTGATACATGTCTATGATCCTTGAGACTTTCCTTTATATAGTTCGTAATGACATTTGGAGAGAACTTAATATGGTTATCATCCTAACACTCGAGAATTAATTAGTCCACTTATCTATTGAGTCTCAGATGATGATTTAGTTGCATATGGTTAGTTACTACTCTGCTCGTGCGTACTGTTACATCTTTCACGAGTCCCGGGCGTGACATGTTCTCGTGCACGGCCTCTCTTTGCATTATTCACCAAGTCCCTCATTAGAGGGCCGGGACACGTTATATGTATATGTATATGATGATATGATGACATGATGATATGATGATACGGAGATGGCGGCCAGGATGGCATGTGATGGCTTTATTCACCGAGTCCCTCACTAGAAGGCCGGGACATGTTATATGTATATGTATATGATGATTTTATCCACCGAGTCCCTCACTAGAGGGCCGGGACACGTTATATATGCATATGTACAGGATGATTATCTAATTATGTCACTAAATCCCATAACGGGCTGGGTATGATATTGACACGTATGATTTATGTTTCGAAGGTAAGCCTTGTGGTTTTCTGGTTATTGTACTAGTTTACTACACTCCCTATTTTAGTATGATCCTGTTTACTATATTTCATGCTTTATATGCTCAGTACATATTCCGTACTGACCCCCTTTCTTCGGGGGGCTGCGTTTCATGCCCGCAGGTACAGACGCTTGTTTTGGTGATCCGCCAGCTTAGGATATCTATTCAGCTATTTTGGAGTGCTCCCTTGTCCGGAGCCTAGCTTTTTGGTTCAGATCCTTTTTGTTGTATATATGTGTCTGTTCAGGGGTACGGCGGGGCCCTGTCCCGTCATATGGTACTGTTGTTACTCTTAGAGGTCTGTAGACATATGTGTGGGTTGTATATAGTTACTGTTCAGTTCTGTCTGTATGACTTATGTTTTGGGGCGTCCCCATTCGTAGTGGCAGCCTTGTCGGCTTGCGTATATATATGTGTTTTGGGATGTTGTGTGTAGTGGCAGCCTTGTCGGCTTGTGTATGGCTGGGACGTTCCCCTATATTATGATAGCCTTGCCAGCTTATATACGATGTTATCTGTTGAAAGCTGTAACTCTTCAGGAGACAGGTTGCTATGATATATCTATATATGCGACAGTTTTGAGATGACGTCTTGCCTTTTTACATATAAGTTCCCTATTATGCTGATTGTGAGCTGATTATAGTTAACAGGTGTATACGAGTGCCCAGCTCGGACACTAGTCACGGCCTACGGGGTTAGGTCGTGACACCCAGTCTTCCACGTATCTATGCTTCGCAAATGTATTGGTGATCCTTCGAGAGTAGTCCCTGTGGATGATGTCCAGGTAACGGAGGAGCTATCGTACGAGGAGACCTCTGTAGCTATACTGGATCGTCAGGTGAGAAGGTTGCGTACTAAAGACGTGGCTTCCGTTAAGGTATTGTGGCGGAACAATAACGGGGGAGGAGATGACCCGGGAAGGCAAGGAGAGATGAAGAATAAGTATCTCTACTTGTTTCCTATGCCTACAGGTAATCTAAACTCCTAAATTGGTTATGTTGATTGATAAATGAGCTGTATGTGATAGCAATAAAAGAGACTCCCCCGAACTGCTTATCAGACCCTGTAAGACCAGTATAACATTCGAGGACGAATGTTCTAAAGGGGGGAAGGATGTTATATCCCGTATTTTTGTACATTGGGATATTTTAAGCTAATCAGGACAAGTTAAGGACAAGACTATTTTGGGATACGAGGTAGAGACTTTTAACCTCCGATTTTATTTTAATCCACAAGTTGCTTATAAATTTTATTTGGTAAGGAATTATTAATGAAGATTAGGGATTAATTAACCATGATTGGATTATTAAGTAGGATTAAGATTTAATTATTTCACTAATTGGCCATTATGGCCGTGTGGGCCCCACCCGTGACTTGGCTAAGTGTGATTGGCTCAAGCCCCATGAGTGGGACATGTGTCCATCTCTTAGGCTTCATATATAAGTCAATTGGATGACTCACAATGTCACACCCTTAATCCGATAGGGTGTGATGGGCACCTGACCCTTACTTAGGGCCGAGTGAACCCTCTGACTATCATAATACTCGTAGTCATACTGGGCCCTTAACAAGATCATAAATGCATAATGAAAATTTTCGAAAAACGAACATACTTTATATTTTTTTTCAAATCAAGCAAAACTTGCAACCGTACAAAATACGTAATATCATGTATAACAATACAACGGCTTATAGAGCGTCTGCAACCGACACCTTATACACACGACTAAGCAAAAGTCTCTAACATGACTCGGATATCATAACACAAACAACTCGACTCGGCAAAGCACTGAGGGAAGTGGAGCTCGCCAATCCCGCTGGAATATCTTCTGCTAATATCTTTAGCTCACCTGGGTGTACCTGCGTGGGGCATGAAACGCAGCTCCTGAAGAAAGGGGGTCAGTACGGAATATGTACTGAGTATGCAAAGCATGAAATACGGAAAATGAGGTCATAACCGAAATAGGGGGTACAGAAAGTGAACATAATAGCCAGAATGTCAAAGTGCCTGCGTCTGAAATACAAATCATACATACGAGGTACAGAAGACATATATAATAATCAGAATGTCCAAAATTCTTAGCTTTCTTTTGAAACCATTTATGTCCCCTTTATATGAAAATAGAACATATCATAATAGCTGACATTAACCGATGTGGGATTACTAAACCAATGTGGGATTCGCCTAAGGCGGCCTTACGCTCACCCCCCACTTTGGGACTCAGCGTACCTGCTGAGGTTTGCCCTACCATTGGGTTTGCCCCACCACCGGCTCTGAAACCAACTGATCATATTTCAGAATACATATATATAACTTATAACGTGTCCGTACTCCGGTGAGGGACTCGGTAACCGAGAATCCTTACATTATCATATCATCACAGGTAGACAGAATCATCGCATCATCATATTATCACATTAAGCAGAATCATCATATTATCGTATCATCAGATTATCATGTCATCAGATTATCATAGCATCCGATTCTCATATCATCAGATTGTCACATTATCAGATTATAGCATCATCAGAACAGATTCGTTATATTATCAGATCATCACATTATCAAATCATTATGTCATCAGATCAATCAGATTATCATATCATATATCCTATGCGGTCCATAATGGGACCCGGCGGACGGAACGTGGTCGCCCCTCCTGCCCTGGGCGCCACAACTCATCATACTTCGGAAGTTGTTGTATCTCTCACGCATCTCGAGTCACACATCATCACATCATATCATATAACCACGGTACCCGGCCAAGGGGCTCGGCGTCGGACACATCATAACACCGTAATATCGAAAACTCATCATACTTCGGTAACATATCATATCATATTAGGCGCTCATCATACTTCGGAAGCTCATCATACTTTCGAATGTGCGCACGATAGTAACCAAACCCGGGACTCGGCGAAGGGAATAACAAAAATGTGCACGAGCGAGAATCGTGGGATCTATATGCCATTCAAAACATTCATACGATTCCATAGAATAATCAAACGAATTATCATTTACAAGCCAAAGCAATAGTCGAGATCGAAGTTCCTTCCGAACGTTACGGGAAACATATCAAATAAAGCTTTATCCATCATAATTACGTATCAAAATCATATGCATACGGATTCTCATTTCATACATTTACACAGACTTAACAAAATAATCAGACAAATTATCATTTACAAGCCGATGGCATTGTGTCACGACCCAACCCCGTAGGCCGTGGCTAGCGCCCGATCTGGGCACCCGTACGTACCATAAGCCGAAAATAATAACTCAAGTATGTAAAGAAA
>NC_081347.1:33378961-33400223 GCF_029784015.1 Lycium ferocissimum | reverse complement strand
GCATTTTCAGTAATCAGAGATATACAAACATGTTCAGATAGCTAGATATATATACACCTGCATTCATACGGATATGTTAAGTAGTCAGACATACAGATGCACTCAGTCAGTCAGTATAGCTTATGATTTCCAGATTTTCTTCATGATTCCTTTGTATATGTTACTCTTATGCCTTACATTACTCGTACTGATGTCCCTTTTCCTGGGGGCGCTGCATTTCATGCCACGCAGGTTTATACAGATGAGTAGAGGACATTGGCTATAGGATGTTCCCAGGCTATCAGCTGGACTGGTGAGCTCCATCTCAGTTCAGAGTGTTGCCGAGTCAGAGTACTTATGTTATGGTATCTCTTGTATGTTAGAGACTTTTGCAGACAGTGTCCTGTGAATAGTGTGTCGAGGTGTCCACAGTTATGTAAAGCGACCATATAGGTCGGTGTGTTTTATGCTTTATTTTTAAAGATTTTATTGTGACCAAAGGCTTTCTTTGAATTAACGATAAGGGAGAGGTCCCTGATTTGACGAAAGAGTTTTATTGAAAAGTTTTTTTTGTTTACTTGACGGAAGTGTCATTTCGTAGATTAAAGGTTCACAAAAAGTTGTGACTCCTCGATGGAATAGTAGTATGGCACTCAGCCGAGTAAGGTCTTGGGTGTCAATCGCGGCCCTCCGGTTTGGGTCGTGACACTATCATCACAGACAGATGAGCACAATTTACAGCTAAATTCTGGAAGTCTTTCCAAGAAGGTTTGGGTACTCAGGTAAGGCTTAGCACAGCATTTGACCCACAAACTGATGGGCAAGATGAACGCACTATTCAGACCTTGGAGGATATGTTACGGGCATGCGTGTTAGATTTTGGTGGTAGTTGGGATGATTACTTACCTCTTATTGAGTTTGCATACAACAACAGCTACCATGCCAGTATTCAAATGGCCCCGTATGAAGCTCTATAGGGAAGAAAGTGTAGATCCCTAATTGGGTGGTTTGAAGTAGGAGAGGTACAACTAATAGGTCCTGAGTTGATTCAACAAGCGGTGGAAAATATCAAAGTTATTCGAGATCGATTAGTGACAGCCCAAAGTCGCCAGAAGTCTTATGCGGACAACTGTCAGCGAGACTTAGAATTTCAAGTTGATGATTGGGTATTCCTGAAGGTATCACCAATAAAAGGCATAATGAGATTTGGTAAGAAAGGGAAATTGAGTCCTCGATACATTGACCCTTACAAGATTGTCCGCAAGGTGGGTCAAGTAGCATATGAATTGGACTTACCCTCAGAACTAGAATCAGTCCATCCAGTTTTTCATGTATCAATGGTCTACAAATATGTCGGAGATCCTACTTGGATCGTCCCGATAGATAATGTTCAAGTGATGAAAAAGTTGACTTATGAGAAGGTACCCATTGCTATACTAGATAGGCAAGTGCAGAGACTTAGAAATAAAGAGTTAGCTTCAGTCAAAGTCTTATGGAGAAATAATAACTGAGAAGAAATGACTTGGGAAGCGGAAGGAAATATGAAGTCTAAGTACCCACATTTATTTCAACCCCCAGAAGAGATCCAAGATGAGACATCGACATTATGAGGTATGTATGATTTCTTTTCATGCTTTTGGTCGTGTGTGGCCATATTTTCTTTCCATTATGTTGTAGCCCTGTGAGGCATTATTATTGTGGGCTGTTGTGAAAGGGTGGTAGTGCTTTATTACAGGGGAAACTCTGGCAAAATTTTCGTAAAATCCCCGAGAACTTAACATTCGAGGACGAATGTTTTAAAGAGAGGGGGGGGGGGAAGAATGTTACACGTCAAAAAATTTCATGTCGTCGCATGATAGATAGACTAATGCAGGGCAGACGAATATGATGTTTCTATAAGTAAGAAAGGTCATTTAACGATCCTAGTTAAGATTTCAAAGATGTTGGAAGTAAGAGGAGAAAGTTCCTTAAGAAAGGCAAAGTATATGTTGTGTTTTGGAAAAGTTCCGTAAAGTACCGAGCTAATGTTGACTTAATGATGAAGAGTTGTAACCCTCCTTAGATTGGTAATAAAGTGTTAAACAAGTGTCACAAAGGTTCCATAAGGATTGGAGATCGAACGAACGACGGAAATAATTTCTGAGAGGTGGGGTTATGCGACCGCTTATACGGTCCGTGTAAGGGTCCGTATAACACCCAACGGGAAGATGTTTTCCATGATGGTGAACGACGGTCACTTATACGGACCGTACAATGTTATACGGACCGTATAACAGCCGATGGTATGAGTTATGTTCAAGTATATAAATGTGATCCCACTTCATTATTTTCATTTTCCACAGTTCTCCACTTCTCTCCAAGGCTTTAGAACATTCCACACATTTCATATACAAGAATCCAAGGGAAATCAAAGGCTCATATCATTAATCCAAGGGAATCAAGTATAAGGAAGCTCTTAGGGGTTGCTAGAGTCAAGAAAACTTTATGGATTGAAGCTAGGGTTTTTCTTCAAGTGAAGTATTTCTACCCAAAACCCATTCCTACTTAATCAAAGGTAAGTTTTATGATCATTTCATGTTATTTGGACTATGGAGAGGTTGAAAGACTTGGGTTATAGTAGGAAATAGAAAATGGGTTACAAACATGAGAATAGTTGTCACGACCCAAACCGATGAGCCATGACTAGTGCTCGAACTGGGCACCCGTATATGACCTGCTAGATATAATCAGGCTAAAACTGAAAACAATATAGCACTCTGTAAAAGCATGTTGTGAACTCATCATGTCATATATCAAAAAGAACCTATCTCCTGAGAAGCCACAGCTAACCAAAACATAACAAATATGCAAGCCGACAAGGCTGCCACTATACACGGGGACATCCAAGACGAACTACATCGATATAGCTGACAAATCCGTATATACACAACCCACATATGTCTACGGACCTCTAAGAGTATAACAAAGTCTATGTCAAAGGACTGTACCAAAATAACTCAAGCTCGGAACAATGGAGCTCTCAGCAGGGCGAGAAGTCTAAGCCGGAGGATCTCCAAACTGAGTGTTTGTACCTGCGGGCATGAAACGCGGCCCTCGAAGAAAGGGGGTCAGTACGAATAGTATACTGAGTATGTAAGGCATGAAATCAACATATACATAAAATCTTGAAAAACATTTGAGACATGTTAATGAATGGGCAACATAAATGCATCAGTATAGCTATATCAAAGAAACACATATATCCATAGAAATATCACAACAAAGGCCACAGCGTCACCCCCTGTCAACTGTGCCATATATATACACATCGTAACAAACATACACGCCCTATCAGCGTGCCATATTTATACACATCACAACAAAGGCCACAAGACACCCCCGTCCGTGTATATATATATACACATCACAACAAAGGCCACGCAAGGCCCCATCAACTCGTGCCATATATATACACATCACAACAAAGGCCACGACACCCCCGTCAAGCGTGCCATATATATATACACATCACAACAAAGGCCACAGCGTCACCCCCTGTCAACTGTGCCATATATCCATCACAACAAGGGCCACAGCATCACCCCCTGTCAACTGGGCCTTGTAATACACAACAAAGGTCACAGCGTCACCCCCTGTCAACTGTGACTTATATATACATGAAGAATGAAAATGAGTGCAGTGCATAATCAAAATGAAATAATAGAGCTCTCTGTAATGTCACAAAATAGCCATATACATATATTATACTCATGGCATGCATAGGAGTTCAAATGAAAACTATCGCTCTATCCCACCTTGGAGGAACAATTTATAAGGTGAGATCAACAACAATGAAATAAATCGAGAAAATTATGAAATAGCTTAACATTTTCATATCATCGTTGAAATCATATTTGAGACCTTTAAGCATAAAATCATCCTCAACGTAATCCTCTCAAAAAACATTCTCGTTCTTAACATCAGAAGAAGCTTTAAGAGTCATAAACTTCTAGCTTTGAAATCAAGGAGGTTATGAAAACACTTATGGAATCATACCATAGGAATCATGCCTTTGAAAGAAAAGGACAAGCCTTAACATACCTGTTCGACTTCCTACTAGTTACGCTTTTTCGTCCGAGCTCGTAAATCTACATTTAAGAGGATTTACACTAACGTTAGACTCATCATCGCACAATTGTCCTAAGTTTTCAAATCAAACTATTTTATATTCTGCCAAAAATCGGGTAGCATCTCCCCTGTTTATATGCCTAGCCCGAAACCTCAATTCAGCAACCAACAACAACAACAATACCAACATCAATAACATCATTTCCAGCACTAATATATACCATAAAACAGCCCACATGCTGTTTTTCAACTTCCGTAACTAACCTACTTACTATACAATTATTTAACGACTTTATCTCCGTAAATAAGCCTTAAATAATACCAAAAGAGAAAGATTCATACCTTTTTCTTGTCAAAACGATAATATCTTCAAGATTCCACCTTGAATACAAGCTAAATCCAACGCAAGTTAATACCGTAATCACAACTATGCGCTATCCGAGCCTTGATTAGCTAAAATCACTCAATTCTCTCAACTTTTTATGACCAAAATACCCCTATATGTGCTGAGCTCCCAATCTGATTTTTTTGTGAAAAAATGGGGGTTTGCCCCTTTTATAAAGTTCAAATTCGGGGGATCACTGTAGCATTTTACTGTAGCAGTACTGTAGCACGCGTTTCTGCTTTGTCAGCCGAACTTGTAACGTCCATAATTCTCTACTCCGATGTCTTATCGATGAGAGGTTTGTTGCGTTGAAAACTAGACTCGACGAACTTCATTTTAGGCTTTTGTTTCACTTTAAAACACTTCATATGCGAAGAGATATTCGTCCCCCAAGTTGGACCAAAATTTTCACACAAAACTTCACCCATCCTTTCTCTAAAGTCGTACTACTTCATTTCTTCCCCTCATTTCCTTATAAAACCTTCTACTATACCTTATATACATCCTTCACTCATTAAATATACTTAGTAATGCTTGCTCCTTACATTCCGAAGTGGTTTTACTTAACCGTAACCCAACGTACTTATGTTTCAAATTTGATAAGTGCTTCTTCGAAAATACGGGGTGTAACAATAGTGACATTGTTGAGTAACAGATTAATATGAATCATGATTCTTCATATGTTGTGATTATAATTATGCTATGGATGATATTAAGAACATGGGAGAAACATTATATGAGGACGAATGAAATGTTGAGTTATGACCATGGTTATGGATGACGTGAAATAGAATTGGGAGACTTGAATAATGTGGGGTGAATGAAGATTGTTAATTGTGATATGATGAATGTTATTATTGATGTTTGGGAGTTGTTATATGATTTGGAGAAAGTAGTTGAAACAAAGGAGATGCTGCCCAATTTTCTCTAGCTTTAATTCAAACACGCTTATGTTATCGATTATCTAATATTAGTATGAACTCTCTTGAAGGTAGAAACGTGAATATTGAAGAGGAACGTTCAAGTGATAGAGTAGCTAAACAAAAAGGTGTGTAAGGCTAGTCCCTTCTTTCTAAGGCACGATTCTTACGACATGATTTCCCCATCTCTCCATGACTTTCTTATATTCCGGAAATTATGAGCCTATGATGTAAAGAGCTTCTCATGAGATAAAGATAAGAAATATGTTATGAAAAAGAGAATGATGACGATAAGTTCAAGTCTAGAATTCCAACGCTCATGATACGATTCTTATGAAGTAAATGATTTCTTGATATTATTCATTGTTACTATGCTCACCTTATATTATTAGTTCCTTTAAGGTGAGGCAGGATGGTTATGACTATTCCATAATGGAATCGGGGGTTTACGACCTTACGTCACCCCGATAGAGTTACAGTCTGTCTTTGAGTTTTTATGCATGATTCATGACAAGTATATAATGATGATCACACCGTACCTATATGGTCGGACAGCTTATATATATATATATATATATATATATATATATATATATATATATATATATATATATGCATACATGATATGATGATGTTTATGAAGTAAGTCAGCATGCATTATTTCAGTCTTAAGTGACAGTCAGTTACAGGTTGTTCCTTACTTGATGTCTCCTTGTTTCATCGATGCATTATTATTGTTTATGCCTTACATACTCAGTACAATGTTTGTACTGACGTCCCTTGTTTTTGGACGTTGTGTTCATGCCCACAGGTAGACAGGGAGGTGACCCAGATTCATAGGAGCTGACCAGCAGATTTACGAGAGCACTCCATTATTCTGGAGGTGCTATTTGATTCATTGTTTTGTGTACATATTTGGGCACGACGGGGTCCTGTCCTGTCCTCATGTCTAGTACTCTAGTAGAGGCTCGTAGATACGTATGTGTGGGTAATATGGACTCATGATTTTCCTCATTGTATATATATTATTTTGATAGCCGAAGAGCTTATGTATATAAATGTAGATATGCTTGAAATTGAAAAGGGTTCTCCTTATGACTAGAAGTGTGAAGTAACAGATAAATACAGGAAAAGTATGATGACTAGCAGAATGAGTGGTGCTCGATAGTCAGCTTCGGGTACCCATCATGGCCCCTTGGTCGGGTCGTGACATATTTATCCTTGTAGTTCTTGTACTTGTGACACTAGGTTTTGGGCGGTTGTAGTTATTCCTCATCTTTATGATTATGAGACTTAGTTTATGACTCTTAAATGGCTTTATTTATTTATTTCCGCATAATATACTTGTTAAAAATTGGTTTAGTTGATTGTGTATGGTTTGCATACCGGGTAGGGGTAGGTACCTTCACGGTTTTGGAATTTAGGTCGTGACAGTAGTACAATAATAGATTAGACAAACTCCATATATATTTAAATCTAATAATTTTTTAGTGTCAGATTCATGGTGATAATTTAACACTTAATAAAAGGTCTTATGGTTTCACCACGAGCATGTTTGGATGAGGTTGATCAAACTTTCTTTTATTTCATATTTGACTGACTCCAATTGTTTTTGACCTCATTTATTAGCTCTTTGAGCTTTTTCTTTCGGTTAGTCAAGTGTTTGTACACTTCACGCAACACTCTACCCTTTCTTCCGAGAGAGAGAAGAGACTCCCTACACCTTCTCCTCGCATAACAAAAATTGACAGAAAAATTAAGATGAAGAAATTAGAAGAGATGACAAAATGTCAAGTCACATTTTTCAAGCGGCATAGTACTATAAACAAGAAGATGGAAGAGATTCCTGTTTCTTTGTGATGTTGACGTCTTTGTTTGTCGACTCGCCATCTGGTCGGATTAGTAAATTTTGTAGTCAAAAGAGGTATCACATTTAAGATTTTGACAAAATTTGTACGAACATTTAGTTATGGTAGTTATCTGATCTATTAAACAACTAGCTTGATATTTTTATTATAATTTTTATCTTTATAGTATTCAAGATGTGCTCCAGGGCTATATTAGTCTTCCAGTTGAGAGGAGATTGACGTACATGAACTTCTCCTAAATTTTCTTGAATTGAATTCTTTTATTTAGCTATTGTAGTAACTTATTTTACTAATTTATGAATTTCTTTCTTCATTTTTGAGGGGACTCAGTCACATAGCCGATGTTCAGGTACTCCATATATTTTTTTTAGTTAAGAAAATTTAATTACTTGGATCAATTTTGCTTACCACTTATATTTTTATGGTATATAAATGAAGGAAAAGGTGGAAAAAATGAGGCAATTGAACCCCATCAAAGGAGATGTTAGCAAGCTACACTTTCTTGAGAAACAGTTTGCATATCTTTCCATTCTCTCACTTGTTTATTTTTTGTTAAATTTCTTGTCTATCCTTAATTATGCCGTATTAGTTTTTTTCGCTTGCAATTTTTTTCACGCCTCATTGTTATTTAAATCGCAAATCTTGCGGTGTCCTATTGGGCCAAGATAAGTTTTGCTTAAAGAGGATTATGATCATCATTAGCTTGTTCGAAATGTGTACGGTAATGCACCTAGTGCTACAAAACCTAGGGGTGAGGGATTCCACCACTCTCAACTAGTTGTCTCGAATTTACTTTTTAGTGGCCTATCTGGTGCGAATCTGAGTTAATTAAATGAGTGAATTTTGAATACTGAATAGTTTAACAAATAAACGAGAATCAAGTGCTACAATACTAAATTCCTGACATATATATATATATATATATATATATATATATACACTAGTGGTATTTGGCCCGGGCTTAAACTACATTAAATTTATACTTCGCAACTTTTTTTTTTGCTTTCTTGCTATTCTTTCTTTTTGCATTGTTTTTGTAACATTATATTAGTTGCAAAGGTAGTTCCCTAATATCTCAATATTTTTAAAATATTAAATCAATTTAAAAAAATTGTAAGTTAAAAACAACATTTTTATTATAGTATATTTTAGATTTTTTTCCCAAACAAATGCAAGCACCAAGGCTCTTCTCTTCTTTATTTTAATGAAAGTTTTTTATAGTAAAATCAATTACCTTATGTTGGATTAACTTCATTATTTTTTCTCAATTAAACATATATTGGATAACTCATTTTTTGCAAAAATGATTACAACATCTAATTTATATCAAAAATATTTGATGCTACAAATTATTGTATGATAACGTCAATGAAGTTAACTTATAAATAAACATAGCATTTAAAATCAAATAATTAAAAGTCTTGATACGGCAAAACAATTTTTGTCACGACCCAACCCGCCATGACCGGCACCCATCTAAATCCTAATGGGCGAACCAACATACATACCACCTAATCCATTCAATACGGTTTTTTATATAAATCAAGCTAAACCATTATTACTCATTTAACAACAAAAGAACAAGTAAATCATGCCATAAATACTGTAGTAAGTGCGAAAGTTCTAACTATTACAATCCCCAAAATTTGAAAGTCATTGTACAAGACTCTAAGCCAAAAACATGTCTAAGAACTGAAATCTGCCTAATAAATATCCATAATGTCCAGAATAAGAAAAGAGATCATAAGTAAAAGATCTTCGGGCGGCCTGGCATGAGAAGAAGCTCACCCCAAAATCTGTCAGCAATTATCCTCCACGCTAGATGTGAGGACGAGTAGCGGTCTCTATATCAAAATCTGCACTCAAGGAATGCAGCAAGGTAGTATCAGTGCAAACACTATGTACCGGTAAGCATCATAGGCCGACTAAGATTAGTATCATGCATAATCTTATGAAATCCATAGAATAAACAAGCTAGTCAATCATACATGAATATCAATACATCACAACAAGTCAACCATGGACAATCACAACAAATCACCAAATTTCCAAGAATCACAAACACGTCAACCATAACGGAAATAAATTTACCACTATAACCCTAGTCGCTGTACACACATGCTATCTGATGTCATAGCTCAGTAGTCATGACCTGCAGGGGACCCATGGTGTCCATGTACCACTCGTTCCGAAACACTCCTCGGACCCGAGCACAAACCTCCGCTCCGAAACGAACCTCGGACGCGGGACATATCAATGTACCTCTCATTTCCGGAACTATCCTCGGACCACGAGCTCATAATCTAGGTCACATGAGTGCCTTTCCATACCTTTTACAGAACAATATTTCTTACCTTTCCAATATCAAGAATTCAACTCATCATTCCATATCACAATACCCTTGAGAAGATTATATTAGCTTCTCATCACAACACATCCACTGTAGATTTAATCACACAGAAATAATGGCACGGAGCCTACACAATCAATCAATCACATTCACATAGGAATTGACCACACAATACCATGCATGAAAACTAGACATGCTTTCTCCTAAGGAGATCACCAAACATACAATCAACTAACCAAAGTCTAACTCAAGTAAACCGTAACCTCTCTCAAAGTAGAGCTGGACCACGCAAGTTATTCTGCTACAACCTTTCCATTCCTCAAAGACTCAATACGTTCACGGTCTAAAAATAGAAAGCTCAATGAGTCACATCACTCAATTTACAAACACCAAAGCAAGAATACCCTTCCCTTTCCCCATTCTAAGGGTGGATGATGTTCTATGTGATAAACAACCTATCAAGGCCCCTAGTATTCATTTACCATCAATTTATACAACATTCTATCAAACATTCCCATTACAAACAATTTTCCATGGCAAAGACACCATTTTTATAGAACCCTAGGCCTCAAATCACTTAGTTTACTATTCTAAATGTTCAATTTATGACAAATAACAACTAATCAATCCATAGAAGGTGTATTTACATTCCAGGG
This sequence comes from Lycium ferocissimum, assembly GCF_029784015.1. NCBI lineage: Eukaryota > Viridiplantae > Streptophyta > Magnoliopsida > Solanales > Solanaceae > Lycium > Lycium ferocissimum. Next base: position 33,389,958 of record NC_081347.1, on the reverse strand, counting down.
TTTCTACTTTACTTTCACCATTAAAGACCCATGAAGATGATTACCATAATGAAGGGGAAGGGAATGATATAATGAAAAGCATTGGAACTTACCTCTCAAGGTTATCTTGCCCGAGCTTGAAAGTTCTATCTAGGTGTTTGTTGGGAATTGTGTTGGTGTTTTGTGAGAAGAGAAAATAAGACTAAGTATAAAAATCCCAGGCCACTGTTTTTCGTCGACCGCTACAGCGGTCATCACGCCGCTGTAGCGGTCCCGCTATAGCGGTCCCAAAGGAAATCCGCTCACCGCTATGGCAGTCGACTCACCACTATAGCGGTACCGCCATAGCGGCCAATCGTCCAGCACAGCTGCCACCCGACAAAAAGGCAGGCCACTGGAAGTGGTCCACCCACCGCCATTGCGATCCGTTTTGGGCAGTGAGCTCGCTTTTTGTCCAATTTTTTTCCTATCACCCCACATTTCATCCAAGGCCTCAAAAACACAACACCAAGCATACACACATATCAAAAGACGTCCCACGAATCCACCCGCGGCCTCAAAATTCCCAACGGAGTCCTAATTGCCCATAACGACCGGAAGGGTCGTTACACCAGATACCAATTAAAACACCATTCGTCCCTGAACGGACAAGGGTGAGAAAACTAGGGAGGATTTACCTGACTCGACGAAAGGCTGAGGGTATTTTTTACGCATATCGGACTCAGTCTCCCAAGTAGCTTCTTCCACTGGTTGATTCTTCCATTGAACTTTCACAGAAGCTATGTCCTTGGACCTCAACTTGCGAACATCCCTGTCTAAGATAGAAACAGGCTCTTCCTCATACGACAGAGTTTCATCTAACAAAATCGAATCCCAACGGATGATATAGGAACCATCGTCGTGGTACCTCTTCAATATCGACACATTGAATACTGGATGAACGCCTGATAATCCCGGAGGTAAAGCCAAATTGTAAGCCACTTCTCCCACACATTTGAGAGTCTTAAATGGACCAATGAACCTCGGGCTAAGCTTGCCCTTCTTCCCAAACCTCATCACACCTTTCATGGGTGAGACCTTCAACAGCACTTGCTCTCCTTCCTCAAACTCAAGATCTCGGACCTTGCGGTCCGCATACTCCTTCTGCCTATTCTGCGCTGCCAAAAGCTTGGCTTGAATCACCTTCACCTTCTCTAGGGACTCTCTCAGAAGGTCAGTGCCCCACGGTCTCACCTCGAATGCATCAAACCATCCAATAAGAGACCTACACCTCCTCCCATACAATGCCTCAAATGGGGTCATATTAATACTCGAGTGATAGCTATTATTGTAGGCAAATTCGGCTAAGGGCAAGAACTAATCCCAATGCCCACTGAAATCTATCACACAAGCATGAAGCATATCCTCAAGAACCTGAATCGTCCGCTAAGACTGCCCGTTAGTCTGAGGATGGAAGGTTGTGCTAAGATCTAACATCGTACCCAACTCCTCATGCAAACACTCCTAAAACTTGGATGTGAACGTGGTACCCCTGTCGGGAACCCCGTGGAGTCTAAGTACCTCCCGAATATAAACTTTAGCCAACTTATCTGCATCATAAGTTATCTTCATCGGAATAAAGTGGGCAGACTTAGTCAACATGTTAACAATAACCCAGATTGAGTCAAACTTCCCTAACGTCTTCGGAAGACCCACCACGAAATCCATAGCAATTCTTTCCCCCTTCTATTCAGGATTGGGCATTCTCTGCAATGTACCTCCAGGTTTTTGATGTTCATACTTCACCTGTTGGCAATTTAGGCACTGCGCAATGAACTCTACAATATCCCGCTTCATCCTAGTCCACCAGTAATATTGCCTCAAATCACGATGCATCTTAGTGACACCAGGGTGGATAGAATACCTCGAACTATGAGCCTCTGTCAGAATGGTCTTAATCAAGTCGCCCACACGTGGCACACACACTCGCCCTTTGATTCGCAGCACGCCCTCTTCATCAATCACGGCCTCCTTGGCCTCACCACGCAACACCTTATCTCGTATTTTTCATAGCTTAGCATCTTCAAACTGCTTAGCCTTAATCTGCTCTAAAAATGATGACCGAGCCACAACACAAGCTAGTACCTTGCCTGTGTTAGAGATATCTAGTCTCATATAATTGTTAGCCAGAGTCTGCACCTCTCTAGCCAACGGACGCTCAGAAGAAAAATGAGCCAGACTTCCCATACTAGCTAACTTCCGGCTCAATGCACCAATTACCACATTAGCCTTACAGGGTGATACAAAATGGTGATGTCATAGTCCTTCAACAGTTCCATCCACCTCCGCTGTCTAGAGTTCAGATCTTTCTGAGTGAACATATGCTGCAAACTGTGCTGGTGTGTGTACACTTCACAATGGACACTATACAAGTAGTGCCTCCAGATTTTCAGTGCAAACACCACTGCTGCCAACTCTAGATCATGAGTAGGATAGTTCTTCTCATGCACCTTCAACTGCCGAGAAGCATAAGCAATCACCTTCTTTTCCTGCATCAAAACAGCACCCAAACCAGAACGTGAAGCATCACAATAAACAACAAAATCCTTGCCCTCAACGGGCAATGCCAGAATCGGTGCTGTAGTCAACAATGTTTTGAGCTTTTGAAAGCTCTCCTCACACTTGTCGGACCACTGAAACGGTACCTCCTTCTGAGTCAAATGGGTCATATGAGAAGCAATAGAAGCAAACCCATTCATAAACCGATGATAGTAGCTAGACAGATCCACAAAACTACGGATCTCGATCACTGATGTGGGCCTAGCCCATTCCTTGACTGCCTGAATTTTCTGAGGATCCACCATAATACCCTCTTTCGAAATAACATGCCCCAAGAAAGACACAGAAGACAACCAGAATTCACACTTGGAGAATTTAGCATACAATTCCTTCTCTCGCAATACTCCAAGAGCAATTCTCAAATGTTTCTCATGCTCTTCCTTACTGCTAGAGTACACCGGGATATCATAAATGAATACTATAATGAATGAGTCTAGGTAGGGCTTGAACACACTTTTCATCAAATCCATGAACGCAGCTGGGGCATTTGTGTTACACCTCGAAATTTTTTTCGTTAATGCACAGTGAATAGACTAACGAAGGGCACGAAGTATATGATGTTTTGATAAGTAAGGAATAGCCTTTGATGACCCTAATTGAGATTTCAAAGACATTCGAGGTAAGAGAGGAAAGTTTGCCAAGAGAGGCAAGGTATACGTTATGTATCAGAAGAGATTTACAAGTACCAGATTAATGATAGCTTAATGATGTTCTGGAAAAGAGTTATAACATCCCTTAGGTTGTTAATGAGGTACTAAACAAGTGTAAAGAAGGTTCCATAAGGATTGGAGATTAAACGAGTCGACGAGAACGAGTTCGGAAAAGCTGGGCATTATACGGCCCAATATACTGGCCGTATAAAATATACAGGCCATATGTTAGGGCGTATATTCTACCCAAAATGGCAGCCTCACTAGTCCAAATCTACAGCCAGACATACGGTCCATATAAATTATACAGACAGTATGTTGGTCCGTAGGACTGAGACGGGGCAGATTATGGGTTATTAAAAGAGGGGACCTAAGTTCATTTCATTTCATCTTCACTCCCCTTCTCTCAAGAACTCTCTAGAACATTTCTCCACACCTCTTCCAAAAGAATTCAAGAGATACTAATGATCAACTTCATCAAACAAAGAGAATCAAGTGTAAGAAACTTATTAAGGTTCATCCAAGACAAGGAATCCAAGTGAAAATGGAACTAGGGTTTTGCTCAAGTGAAGTATTTCCACCCGAAGCCCATTCCTACACCATCTAAGGTAAGTTTTATGGTCATTCCATGTTATTTAAAGTATTGAGAGGTTGAAAGACTTGGATTGTAGAAGGAGATAGAAAATGGGTCATGAATGTGAGAATAGTATCATTTTTTAGTAGTAGCTTGGATTGAGTCACGATTCTTGATATGTTGTGATTATAATTATGCTATAATTGACATTAAGAACATGGGATAGACATTGTATATGAGTGAATGTAATAGTGTGCCATGACCATGGATATGGATGATTTGAAGTGAATTATTTGAAGTGAATTGAGAAATATGGATAATGTAGGTGAATAAAGACTATTGCTTACGATGATGTGAATGCTATTATAGATCTTTGGGAGTTGATATATGATATGGAGGAAGTTGTATAAACAAAGGAGATCTTTGCCCAATTTTCTCTAGCTTTAGTCAAGTATGCTAAGCTATCGATTATCTAATGTTAGTATAAACTCTAATGAAGGTAGAAATGTGAGCACTGAAGGAGAACGTTCAAGCGATAGAATAGCTAAACGAAAAGGTATGTAAGGGTAACCCTTCTTTCAATAAGGCATGGTTCCTTGGCCATATATCTATCCTTTCATGAGCCTATGATGTCTTCCAAATGATTCTATCTTTAAACCTACTAAAGCTCATGATTCTCGTTATGTTTATGATTCTACTAAATTTCTTATACGATGAGTGATCCTCTAAGGATAGATGTAATAAAACGACGATTGTAATGATGTCAAAGATGCTTATGAGCTCCTATATATATCTGTCTATGTATGACTATTATGTAACACCGAGCTTATGTGGCCGGGTATGACATGTATTGCGCGCGCGCACGATTAGGTACGGACAACCCTGAGCCTTGGTAGGGCCAGGTATGTATAATCACCGAGCCTTGCCATGTCTGGGTATGTGAAACACCGATCCTTCATGGTCGGGTAGGCTATGAATATGAATATTAATACGATTGTGAATACGAACATGAATACGAATATGGATACGATTATAAATACGGATACGAATATGGATACGGATATGGATGTATGGATATGTACGTGTGTATGTACATAAACACACATTAGAAATGGAAGGTCCCTTTGAAAGGCAAGTAAGTGTTTATTACGATGGTTCTACTACCTCCCATCTTATGCTATTTCTTATGTTGGCTCTTATGCTTCTATAATGATGTTGATTATGCTTTACATACTTAATACATTATTCGTACTGACGTCCTTTTGTTTGTGGACGCTGCGTCATGCCAGCAGGTGGCCAGGGAGACAGGCTTGATCCATAGCTTTATTACTCAGGGACTACGTAGAGGAACTCCATTTTATTCGAAGCTAGAGCTTTTGGTATATTTTCTTTTATGTACATACTTATGGGCATGACGGGGTCCTGTCCCGCCTATATGATGTGACATACTCTTCTTAGAGGCTCGTAGACATGTGTATATGATTAGATGTCTTTAGCCTTGTCGGCTTATATTTTGTATATCATTTTGATAGCCTCGTCGGCTTATGTACATTGATATGGGCATAGTTGTTGATGGTGATATAAATGTATTGTTGCCCAATGAGATTAGCATGAATAATGGATAGAAATTATTATTAAGCTATGTGGCTCACCCAGATGTAAATGTGAATGTATGATAAGAGGTGCCCGGGTGGGTTAGCACCGGGTACCCGCCTTGGCCCTCCGGTTGGGTGGTGACAAAAGTGGTATCAGAGCAGTTCTGTCCTAGGGTGTGTCTACGAGCCCTGTCCGGTAGAATCTTGGTTATGGGTGTGTTGCGCACCACACTTATAAGTAAGAGGCTGCGGGTATTTTAGGAATGAATGACCTTCTTTCTTCATAAGATCGTGTGATAGAGCCATAATATAACGATTTCTCTTTTCCTTAACTGTGTATTGTGTATTTCAGAGATGCCTATAAAGAAAAGGCTACGACAGCCTAAAAGGGCAAGACAGTGGCAGGAAAGCGGGCTGAAAGAGCACCGCCAACGGTTGTAGAGGAAAGTGAGTCCCAGAATGCGGCTCAATCTCAGTCCTCTCATTCAGTGCCTATTTCTGAGGAGCATGAGGGAGCCTCAGCCCCAGCTCCAGCACCTCCAGCTCCTCCACCGGATGCTTCGAGCCAAGATGTAAAAGAGGCCATTCATTTGCTTACTCAGTTGGTTGCCGCCCAGACTCAGCGGCAAGGTACGGGGCAAGGTGATAGGGCTGTTAGTGCAAGGGCCCGTGATTTTATTAGCTTGAACCCTCCGAAATTCTTCGGATCAAAGATGGATGAGCTCCCTCAGAATTTTATTGATGGAATGTTGAGGACACTTCGGTTGATACATGCTTCGGACATCGAATCGATGGAGTTAGAATCCTATAGATTGAGGGATGTTGCGGTTCATTGGTACATGGTTTGGATGGCTTCACGGGGAGCCAATGCGCCTCCTCCGGTATGGCAAGAATTTGTAGATGCCTTCCTCCGACATTACCTGCCTCCAGAGGTTCGGCGAGCTAGAGCCGATAAGTTCTTGAATTTGAGGCAAGGAAGTATGAGTGCTCTAGAGTATAGTCTCTGCTTCAATTCTTTGGCTAGGTATGCTTCGGCCATGGTAGCGGATGTGGGTGACCGAGTGCACCGATTTGTGAGAGGCCTAGGGCCACATTTGATGGATAGGTTCTTGACTGTGTCCCTTCAGGATAATATGGATATTTCACGCATTTAGGCCTATGCTCAAAATTTATAGAAAAGCCAACAACAACAAAGAAGTGAGCGTGAGAATGATAGAGGGTATAACAAGAGGGTTAGATCTTCGGGTCCAATGAGTGAGTTTAGAGGCGGGCACATACAGCAATTTTCTAGGTATTCAGGCCATTATATGACTAGTGCGCCTCCACAGTTTTTAGGCCAGAGATTTGATAGATCTACTCATTCCGGGCCGAGTCAGAGTTTTTTCGGTTCACAGTTCAGAGGTGATTCGGGTCAGGCGAGGCCACCCGTGCCACGATGTTCCCAGTGTGGGAAGTTACATTAGGGCCAGCGTTGATTAAGCTCAGAGGTTTTCTATGCATGTAGTCGGCCAGTCCATATTATGCGTGATTGCCCCTCGGTTGGTGGTAGAGGTAGGACCCAGCCTTCAGGGTCGGTAGTCGGATATTCATCATCTATACGCCCTGTGAGGCTAGGTTCACATACGCCAGTCAGCCATGGTAGAGGCAGGGAGAGAGTCCCCAGTTATAGCGGTCCTCAGCACCGTATTTATGCTTTGGCTGGAAGCCAAGATCTTGAGTCTTCCCCTAATGTTGTCACAGGTATATTATCGGTATTTTCTCATGATGTTTATGCTTTGATAGATCCGGGATCCATATTGTCAAATGTTACTCCATATATTGCGGGTCGGTCTGGATTTAAGCTGGAGTCGATCAAACCTTTTGAGGTGTCTACACTCGTTGGTTGAATCGGTAATAGCTAGCCGAGTATATAGAAATTATGTAGTTGTGATTTGTGGCCATCGTACTATGGTTGATTTACATGAGTTAAAAATGGTGGATTTTGATGTTATTATGGGCATGGATTGGTTGGCTTCTTGCTATGCTAATGTTGATTGTAGAATGAAAATGGTTCGCTTCTAATTTTAGGGAGAACTAGTTTTAGAATGGAAAAGAAATACTGCGTCACCAAAAGGTAGGTTTATTTCCTATCTAAAGGAAAGTAAAATGATCACAACGGGTTGTAATTACCATCTAGTTCGGGTTCAAGATGTAGAAGCTGAACCGCCAACTCTTCAGTCTATTCCCATGGTGAATGAATTCTCAGATATATTCCCAGATGAACTTCCAGGCCTCCCTCCAGAGAGGGAGATTGATTTTGCTATAGATGTGCTACCGGACACTAAGCCTATATTTATCCCTCCTTATAGAATGGCTCCCGCAGAGTTGAAAGAATTAAAGGAGCAATTGAAGGACTTGCTTGAGAAAGGCTTTATTAGGCCTAGTTCATCCCCGTGGGGAGCACCTGTGTTGTTTGTCCAAAATAAAGATGGCTCATTGCGAATGTGCATTGACTATCGACAACTGAATAAGGTGACGATTAAGAATAAATATCCTCTTCCGAGGATTGATGATTTATTTGATCAATTACAAGGCGCCAAATGATTTTCAAAGATAGATTTGAGATCCGGGTATCATCAAGTGAGAGTTAGGGAGAAGGATATCCCTAAGACAGCCTTCAGAACAAGATATGGCCATTTTGAGTTCCGAGTGATGTCATTCGAGCAACTAATGCACCGGCAGTATTTATGAATTTAATGAACAATGTGTTGTGCCCTTCCTAGATTTATTTGTGATTGTCTTCATCGACGATATCTTAGTGTATTCTAGGTCCGAGGCAGAACATGCGGATCATTTGCGTACCATCCTTAGAGTTCTTCAAACTCGAGAATTATTTGCCAAATTTTCTAAGTGTGAGTTTTGGTTGAACTCAGTGACATTTTTGGGGCACATTGTTTCAGCCGATGGTATTCGGGTAGATAGCCAAAAGATTGAAGCCGTGAAGACTTAGCCAAGGCCCACGACTCCTACGAAGCTTTATAGTTTTCTGGGCTTAGCAGGTTATTACAGGAGATTTGTAGAAGGCTTTTCTTCTATTTCTGCACCACACACAAAGCTGACCCAGAAATCAGCAAAGTTTCAATGGACAGATGCTTGCGAATGTGGTTTCCAAGAGCTAAAGGATAAGTTAACTTCTGCCCCAGTCCTGACACATCCAGAGGGTTTGGAAGGTTATGTTGTTTATTGCGATGCTTCGGGCATTGGGCTAGGCTGTGTATTGATGCAACATGGTAAGGTGATTGCGTATGCTTCAAGGCAATTACGAAAACATGAGAAAAATTATCCAACCCATGACCTTAAATTGGCTGCAGTGATTCATGCATTAAAGATGTGGAGACATTATTTGTACGGTGTCCATGTGGATATTTATACAGATCATAAGAGCCTTCAGTATATCTTCAAGCAGAAAGAGTTGAATTTGCAGCAACGACGATGGTTGGAATTGCTAAATGATTATGATGTTGCTATCCTATATCACCCCAGAAAGGCGAATGCTGTGGCTGATGCTCTTAGCCGTAGATCTATGGGAAGTTTGTGTGATGTTCGGCCAGAGAAAAGAGAAATGGCTTGTGAGCTCCTAGTGGACTTAGGTAGTATGGGAGCTACCATTTAGAATTTAGCAGTCTCATCGCTAGTAGTGGAATTGAAGGAGCGACAATATGAAGATTGTTATATCCCGTATTTTTAATCATTGGGATATTCTAAAGCAAATCGCGACAAGTTAAGGACAAGACTATTTTGGAATCCGAGGTAGAGATTTTTAACCTCCGATTTTGTTTTAATGCACAAGTTGCTTATAAATTTTAATTGGTATGAAAATACTAATGGAGATTTGGGATTAATTAACTATGATTAAATTATTAAGTGGGGATTAGTGATTAATTATGATTAATTAGCCTAATTGGACAATTAAGTGGGCCCTACAACACATGGCCAAATATAATTGGTTCATGAAAGATAATGGGACACATGTCAAGGTTGGACATGTGTCACCATCATGTGTGGCATATAAATAGAAATTTGATGACAAAGCAAGTCATATTTCATCTTCACCAACTCAAGAAAATTTAGAAGAGAGAGAAGCTCTCGGCCATTACATGGCTGGCCGAGAGTGATGCTTGAAATTTTTTGATCAAATTTGATCTTCTTCAAGTACTTCAACCCTTTGGAAGGTGTATAACAATGTGGGATTGATCCTAGATAGCAAGAACAAGTATTGAATTCAAGGCACAAATTCTAGCCAAGTTGAGAAGTCAAGTACAAAATGTAAGGTTTAATATTCTTTTACATGTGTTGAGAGTGGTTTGAAAATATTGTAGTATGTAGAAATGAATAGAAATCATGGAATTATGTATGTTGGTGTTCAAGCCGTATAGGGGTTGTTTTTGTAGGATATGGTGAATTGATTTTACTTGGTATTTTGGTTGTTGTTGTTATGGATTGTATGGTGAGAATGAAGGTTTAATGGTTCAAGTTGGAATTGTAATTATTTGTGGGCTGTTGTAGAAGCTAATATGATGTTAATATAGTTCCTTGCATTTATATAAATGATGTTGCTAAACGTGTGGTTGTTGGTATGATTTGTGAAATTGGAAGAAAAGAATGTATTGTTGTTATTCTTCTTGAACTTGGAAGATTATATGTCGTATGGTGTGTTGGTTGGGCTGTTTGGAATGTTGTATGGGCTGTCCGGATTGTCCTCGAGCCATGTTTGAATATTCTCGGGTTGACACTTGAAGGCATGATTAGTGATGTTGGCTTGGTTGTATGTAGTTGGTTTGAATGTAAACGAAACGTCGTCTAATCGTCTAGAAAGGAGTTACTAACATTAGAATACGTTTTGAATCTCTTCGTAGTCTAATCGTAGTTCTTGACATCTTAATATAGGTTGAGATACTATTAGGCAGCGTATACGTGTTGTGTTGCGAGTAAACGATAAAAGGTATGTAAAGCCTATTCCTTCTTTCTTTTGGCATGTCCTAGATGTAAGTAAGCTATGATATGAGCCTTGGGGTAATTCTATTCACAAGTTCCAAGCATGATTTATGATTCTTATTCACTTCTTGATGTTAGAACTCTCAGGATAGTCGAGCTATTGCCCTCGAGTCTTTTATATGATTGAATAGTAAATGATGCATAAAGGTTCCCATTCTTAAAGGATTCTATAATGAATAATGTCCTTAACTTTCATAAGCTGTCTCGGATTGATTTGATACATGGCTGTAATCCCTGAGGCTTTATTTTGATATAGTTCATATGATATTCAAAGAGTACTGAGTATGACTATTATCCTGACACTCGAGCATTGATTAGTCCACTTATCTATTGAGTCTCAAAAGATGATTTATATGTATATGGTTACTCACTACTCTGCTCGTGCATCTCGTTGTATCTTTCCCGAGTCCGGGCCGGGACATGTTCTCGTGCACGGCTCCACGGCTGCATTATTCGGCGAGTCCCTCACTAGGGCGGGACACGTTATATGTATATGTATGATGTATATGATGACATGCGATATAATGATACGGGGTTGGCGACCGGATGGCATATGATGATGTTATT
>NC_081347.1:33346438-33378861 GCF_029784015.1 Lycium ferocissimum | reverse complement strand
CCCCCTTTTGCCGTCGACCCCCCCCCCGCTCCCGGCATGTTAGTGCCCGCCAGGCGGCCCCAAAGGAAATCACCGCTATGGCGTCGACTCACCGCGTGTGTACCGCGCATAGCGTCAATCGCTCCCCGCGCGTCGCTCACCCGACAAAAGGCAGCCGCTGTGCGGTCCACCCACCACCACGGCGGTACCGTTGCAGCGGTACTACCACCGCCACAGCGGTCCGTTTTGGGCAGTGAGCTCGCTTTTTGTCCAAACTTTTTCCCTATAACCCCACATTTCATCCAAGGCCTCAAAAACACAACACCTAACATGCACACATATCAAAAGACGTCCCACGAATCCACCCGCAGCCTCGGAATTCCCAACGGAGCCCTAATTGCCCATAACGACCGAAAGGGTCGTTACACTTTTAGAGATGTTCCTTCAAATTAAAGCATACTAAAAGAATTGAAAAGTTAATGAAATCATTTGGTTTTCTTAATTTAATCTTTCCTTTTCCTTAGAAAATGCATATTAAGAAATGATGTACTTTTTTAGTTTTTTTTTTAATTTAATATACCTCTTTAGGATCTATGTTGTAATTTTTTAAACATGTATGGAACATTACTATTTCATGTTTAACTTAACCATTTTGTCCTAAATTATATGGAACGTTGATTATCCTATCTTTTGCTATAACATTGCAATATCCAAAAATGTGAAAAATCACTTTCATTTGCAATTATTTAGTATTATTTTTATTTGGGGAGTTAAACTCTAATTTTTTAATTATTTTTTCAAGCATTTTTAGCTATATATATCAAAAAAAATTGTTTAATAACTTTTTACATGTCCATAATAAATTTCTTTTAAAAAAGATAATTTAAAACAAGCTTAATAACCATTTTAGCATAAAAGAAATACAACAAACTTTTGGATCAATTTTAAATTTTGTTGAATAAATAGGTCTTTTGTGGGGTCACTATCACATTTTCCGTGATATCATCACTCTTTGTAGCATTTAAGAAGTCCATATAACTAATCAAATTTGTTAAAATGAGTGAGAACTCAGAACTTGCAAGATCATTAAAACTTCAAATAGGGGTAAAATGGACAAGATTTATTTTTAATGAGGACTACAAAAATTGGATAGCTTTTAAAAAATAAACCATAAGGAAAGTAAATTTGAGTTCTCTTATTTTGATCTAAATGCTTGGTTGTCATAAAAAAAAATAAAGACAAATGTAAGTTTGACTTTAGAAAATAAAGTCAAGACCTAAAGTAATTAATGAAAAAGTTTAAGATTATATTGGAAATTTTTGTGAGGACTACAAAAGCCCCTATATATATATATATATATATATATATATATATATATATATATATATATATATATATATGTATAAACTTCTGCTAAAGAAGATTTAATACTCTCCCGTATCTTAAACTTCACTTGAATAACTATTTTGGGCCAAAGAGATATGAAAGTCAGCCAAAAGCATTACAAAAATCCATTTTTACCAGAAAAAATACTGACGAACCCTTATGCTTTAGGATAGTGTTACATTGGTCCTTTCACAGCTTTCATGTATTGTGATAACTTCAAATTAATTTGACTAATAATCATTTAGTTCCTTCCATTAGCTTTACCCATGGATATTGTTTAAAACGAAATAAAATATTATTTGTATTCTTTGACTGATATGAAAATCAAAAAGGAAAATAAAAGTATTTTTAAATACCTATTATAGTAACATTCATACTTCCCCAAAGTGTACGGTGTTAAAAATAAAATTAAAAAAACTCGTACTTACAAGAGCATACAAGAGTTACATCATTTTGATTTATCGAAATTTTAGATACTACCTAGTACATCATACTTGATTTTTTTGTATTAAGTAAATTTGTCTCTAACTAATGAATTAAACTCTCTCGTGATCCATACATGGCTGCCTTTGGATGTTTCAACTTGTTGCGGCTGTCTCACTTTTACCGGATTGAGGTGAGCATAACTTCAATGTATCCCCTATCTCTATGACTATATATGGGTCTCAAAGAGTTGACTTTCAAAAAAGGGAGCGGCTCTGCTTTATTAAAACTTGTCAAGTACTTATAAATGTAGGTTTAGATAAATGACATGTGTATTTGTGAATTTAAAAGGTTGAGATTTGTTTTAGTTTATTTTCTATGGGGAAATATTTTTTAACGGTAAGAATTGGAAAAACAAAGAATCAAGTTCGAAGTTAGAATTTAAGTTCTGCCCAGGTAAATTTAAACCTTTGCGATCGCGAGGCCCACCTGTCACAATCGCGAAGCACAAAAGGGACCCGATCCAACTTTCCTTTTTCGTGATCGCGACCTTACCCACCATGATCACAACCCGCTCCCTCTTCCTTCATCTCAGTCGCGAGCCCTTCATCGCGATCGCGATGAAGGAAACCAGAACAGTAGAACCAGATTTTTCTAGTTCCTCCCAAATTTTGATCCAGCACCCGAAACTCATCCGGGATCCCCGGACACTAACTAAATATGCATTTTGGTCATAAAACATGCTACGAACCTGTTGGCACACTCGAAATTTCAAAAATAGATCGTCTTGACCCGATGATGACCCAGGTCAGCTTCAAATCCTCAAATTAGCTAGTTTCTCCACCAACTACCCAAATCACACCTAAAGACCTCAAGACCCAAAGCAACAGTCTGACTAAGTCATAAATCAAATTCCGGACCTAATGGAATCGAAGAAAAATTGAAAAGCCATATGTACCCCCTATGTTGACTTTGGTCAAACTTTTTCATTTTCTTAACTTAGAAACTTCCAATTTCACTAAATTCAATCCAAAATCTACCTGATTACCTCGGAACCGCTTCATCCATTCCCGCAAGTCATAAATACCATTAAGAAACTACAAGAAGGGTATTTTGGGAAAAATAAGTCAAAAAGCTCAAAATGACCAAATGGGTCGTTACAAAAAAAATAAATGGGGACAGACTCTTATGATAAATGTTAATTATTCTAGACTCAATTAGAAAAGTTGATAAAGTCATTTTAATTAAAATGCTTTAATGCAGAATTTGGAACTACAAATCAAGAAGAGCACATTAGAATTGCAGATTTTGGATGTCAACATAAGGTGATTAATTTGATATAACAAGTGTTTTCCTTTAAAGTTCTTCTTATAACATAATTAATTAATTGGTTCCATTCTATTCATTTTATGCAATAAACATTAGTTTTCTTATTAACTTTTTTGCCGGGGTTACGAACCAGAAGCAGACCAAGAGCTTTCTCTTCATCAACTCAATTGGTGTGAGAGGAATTTGCAACAATCTTTGCAAAAAATCATGGCTAGAAAAGTTTGTTCTTCAGCAATTTTCCTTGATTTATTTCGTTGAAGAACTGTACAAAATCGCAATTTCTAAGAAAATAATTTGTCAAATCAACTCCTATATTCAATAATCCTGATTAATGTCAAATGAATTCTGATCAGATTGAATTGTAGAAACAAGGCAAGATGGAGGTTCACGTTGCTGCACAACAAACAACTCCCTAGCAGCTTGATACTTGGATTAATCCATACAGGTTATCTTTTCACATTATATTTTATTTTCTAAGAAAATTCCCTCTCTTTTCTCCTTATTAGGTTCACATAGTTTTTCTTTAAATAAACATCATAAAATGATAAAGAGTTGCACTCTACAGTGGTTCTGTTCTAGTTCTAGGTCATCAATTTTTGAAAAAAGAAATTCGTAAGATCTTATCTCACTTCATAAATTGATTAGTTAAAATCAAGCATTAAATATTATATAACATGTTTTTATTGGTAAATTATACAATGCGTGTTTGATTTAAGATAGAGGCAATATTTTGATTTACATCCTCCTTGTTAGTATGTGTATACATTTGTTTTGGAGAGTCTGATTGATTGAATTAGTTTTCACGAAATTGAAATATGTAAATTCAAGAAGTCCCACGTGTATACAATCATCACTCTTTTGTCTATCCTAATATAATAATAATAATAATAATAATAATAATAATAATAATAATAATAATAATAATAATTATTATTATTATTATTATTATTATTATATTGTTGTTGTTGTTGTTGCCGTTATTATTACAGTACAAGTATTCAGGGGAGCATATTTCAAGATTGGCTAGACAAAGGAAAGGGAGTATTAGGCGATTCTAGCAATTACGCATACAACACTCCCTGTGCAAGTTCTTCACAGTGTGAGAATATATCATTTTCTCAAATTCAAAACTTATCTTATATCCCAATGCATGTAATGCTACTTTAAATAAGCAGTAGTTAAGATTTTCTTAAAGAGAACGATATATCTTCTTTAACTTACATATTATATTTGTCCGCCCAATATAGCCAGCAACAAAACATGGTAGTAGATGTCAAACAGAATCTAGCACAAGCATTTGGAAAATTCGAGGTACAATATTTTTGGGCATATTATACCTTGTTAAAGTTTTCTCTGTCATTAAGTCAAAACTGATTAAGTCATTTTGCAGGCACAAGTCAATTTTGATGAAAGTAGTGGCAAATCTATCATGGACTTTTGGCACAGTCTTTGCACTTCTACAAGGTTTCTTTCAATAAACTTGATTCCACAACCATGTTAAACAAGCACATTCTTGCATTTAATTGTTGTTCGCAAGATAATACTTCATCTGTAAAAGAATGATGATATCAGAATTATAATGGTCAAAGCATCTAAACTCAATACGAAATCAAATCATTATTAAAGACAAAATAACTAAAAGGTTAATAATGTCATATAAATGAGTCAGAGGAAATAAAATTAATTGTCACTCTATATTGGTTTTGTTCTTGTTTAATGTTATATGAATTCTAATTATGCTTTTGTTTTGCTATCTCAGGCCTATCTTCGGTCCAGTCTCCACTATGGGTACACAACTAAATAATCCTTCCCAATTAGAGTTGGAATCTGCCCATTCAAATTGGAGTACCAACTCGAATCATAACAACAACAATCACATCACTCAACATAATGATCATTCTTCAGTTCATAGTGATGCAAGAGTTCCTAGTGTTAATGGATGTAACTATCACATGGAGGTCAGTTCAAAGCACTGTTCTTATTATTATAGAGTTAATTAATATCATTATTTTTGTATGAATTCATTTCCTTTGTTATATTATTAAGATAAATAGACTCACATTAAGATGTTTTGTCTCAATCAGGAGAATACCATGGGAAACAATGAATATCGTTGAAAGAACATGACAATGATCCATGAGAATGGGATGATGATGTCCTCAATGAGACTTTCAGTGTGGAAGACTTCTAAATATTTAGATTGATCAAATGATGACAAATAATCTTTTTAATCATCCTTTATCTTTGGTTCATTTAAGGCAGTCTTTCAATGTACAAAATAAATAAAGATATAGATTTCTGATATTTTAGCTTCTTCTTTTTTTATTTCTTATTAAAAGAGATCTAAATACACGTAATTTGGCCTATATATGTTAAAGTGAATAACATATGGTCCTTTGAATGTCAGAAATAAATTGTTAGCACCATCATGTATTAGTACTTCATATAATTAAGTTATTCGTTCAGACTATGTGTCAAGACTAAATCGAGTCAAAATCCATTCGTCACCAAGTTCACATTCGAGTCTGATTCAACACTCAAAAATACAAAAATCAAAACCATGATGAAATCCACATTAAAAGGTCAAGTCTATTTCTAGGTAGTAAGGATGAAAAAGTAAAGCTGAAATAATGCTTCAATATACATGATTTTTTCTCAATTGAAGAAATTTCCATGTACTTTAACAATAACGACTGGTTTTATCAAATCATATGTTTTTTCAGATATATTCCACGAGACCCCCATTCCTTCCTCTAGTTTATGTAAATTGACAGCTAAAGGCAGAGCTGATAAATCTATGAGAATATCACCGAATAAAAGAACATCCAAATTTTATTTCATGATTAGATCTCTATGTTGGAATATTAAGGGATTGAAAGCTTAATTGAGAGAGCTTAAGCAATTGAAAATAAAACACAATTTGACCTTTTCTGCAATATAAGAACCTATGTGTAGGAGAAAAAAACTTGAGAAATATAGGAAAGGGCTTGGGTGTGCATATATTATGCTAACTGCACAAACAAAATATGTTTCTTTTTGGGATGAAGAGGTTGATTTTCTAGTGAACTCTTACTCTGAGCAACCACTCGCTTATGAGATTAACAGCAGGGATGAATTACTAACCATTACCACTATTTTGCCAAGTGCAAAGTCCATTAAAGGGAGCCATTATGGGAAGAATTGAAGACCACTCTATCAACATCTGACATGGATGGAATGGTTGTGGGTCACTTTAATTGTAGTACTAATCTTATAGGAAAGAGAGGAGATAACATCATAAGATGGAGAAGAGCATGATACTTTTTGACTACATGAGATAGCGAACATAAGGATGTAGGATTCATTGAGTCCATATATACTTGGTGAAATCATAGAGTGCTTGGAATTAAAATATAAAAGAGGTTGGGTAGTGTTCTTATCAATCAAAATTGACTGCAAAAAGTCCCTGATACTTCTATGATACAATTGATTAGAACTAGTTCTGACCATGCCTCCCTTTTAATAAGTTCTACAGCCTCTGATAACGAACCCTAAATATTTCAGATTCCTAAACTTTTAGGTTAAAAGAACATGTGTAATGACCCACTTGGTCGTTTTATGATTTATTTCCTTTTTTCCTAAAATACCCTTTCCTTAGTTTCGCCTTGGTGTTTATGACTTGCGGGGATGGATGGCAGGGTTCCCGAGGCGACCAGGTTAGTTTCGGATCAGATTTAGTAAAGTTAGAAGTCCTTAAGTTATGAAAATAATAAATTTTGACCAAAGTCAACTTCAAGGGGTAAATGGGTCCGTATCGAGGTTTCGTCCATTCCATTAGGTCCGAACATGATTTATGACTTAGTCGAGTACTTGGTGTGGGTCTCGAGAGGCTCGGGCACGATTTGAGCTTTTGGTTGGAAACTAGTTAAATGTAAGAGTTGGCCATTGTCATCATTGGGTCAAGACGACCTCTTTTTGGTGTTTTTGAGTTCGTGAGCATGGTCGTACTGTATTTTATGACTGAAATGCATATTTGGTTTGTGTCCGGGAGGTTCCGGATGAGTTTTGGGGGTAAAATCGACGTCCGGGAGTATTTTGTGATTGTTGGTTTCTGGAGCCAACCACCCTTCTTCGTGATCGCAGGAGGGGTGTTGTGATCGCATAGCCTTGGAGGGATAGGCTATCCTGATCTTGTGGTGGTCTTTATGGTTGCGTGGGATAGTGGGATGGGTTGGTCTGAGCCGCGGGTCTTTACATTCACATAGGCCTCGCGATCGGGGAGGGAAAATGTGGACATGCCCACCAAAGGCTATCACACAAGCACGAAGCATATCCTCAAGGACCTGAATAGTCCGCGGGCATTCTGAGGGTGGAAAGCAGTGTTAAGATCCAACTTTGTACCCAACTCCTCATGCAAACACTCCCAAAACCTAGACGTGAACGTTGTGCCCCTGTCGGAAACAATGGAGATAGGAACCCCGTGAACCCTAAGCACCTCACGAATGTAGATTTTAGCCAATTTCTCCTCATCATAAGTGATCTTCACCGGAATAAAGTGGGCAAACTTAGTCAACCTATCAACAATAACCCAGATAGAGTCAAACTTCCCTAGCGTCTTTGAAAGACCAACCACGAAATCACGGCTATTCTTTCCCACTTCCATTTAGGAATGGGCATCCTCTAAAGTGTACCCCTAGGTTTCTGATATTCATACTTCACCTGTTGCCAATTCAGACACTGAGCAACAAACTCTACTATATCATGCTTCATCCTAGCCCACCAGTTATGTTGTCTCAAATCGCGATACATCTTAGTAGCGCCAGGATGAATAGAATACCTTGAACTATGACGCTCGACTAGAATGGTCTTAACCAAATCACCCACACGTGGCACACAAACTCGCCTCTTAATCTGTAACACACCCACCTCATCGATCACGGCCTCCTTGGCCTCACCACGCAACACCTTGTCACTTATTTTTCACAACTTAGCATCCTCAAACTGTTTAGCCTTTATCTGTTCTAAGACCGATGACCGAGCCTCAACACAAGCCAACACCGTATGTGCTTCAGGAAATATCCCGACCTCATAAAACGTTCCGCCGGATGAACCTCTCTAGCTAACGGACGCTCCGAAGAAATCAAACGAGCCAGACTTCCCATACTATCCGACTTCCTGCTCAATGCATCCACCACTACGTTTGCTTTACCAGGATGATACAGAATGGTGATGTCATAATCTTTCAGCTGTTCCATCCACCTTCGCTGCCTCGAGTTCAGATCCCTCTGAGTGAACATATGCTGTAAACTACGATGGTTTGGGTACACCTCACAATGGACACCATACAAGTAGCGCCTCCCGATTTTCAACGTAAATACCACCGCTGCCAACTCTAAATCATAAGTGGGATAGTATTTCTCATGCACTTTCAACTGCCGAGAAGCATAAGCAATCACCTTCTTTTCCTGCATCAAAACAAAGACCCAAACCAAAACGTGAAGAAACACCATAAACAACAAAATCCTTGCCTTTGATGGGCAGTGCTAGAATAGGCGTTGTAGTCAACAATGTCTTGAGGTTTTGAAAGCTCTCCTCACACTCATCAGATCACTGAAACGGTACCTCTTCCTGAGTCAAGCGAGTCAAATGAGAAGCAATAGAGGCAAACCCTTTCACAAATCGATGATAGTAGCTAGCCAGAACCACGAAACAACGAATCTCGATCACGGATGTGGGCCTAGCCCATTCCCTGACTGCCTGAATTTTCTGAGGATCCAGCATAATACCCTCTTTCAAAATAACATGCCCCAAGAAGGACACTGAGGACAACCAGAATTCACACTTGGTGAATTTAGCATACAACTCCTTCTCCTGCAATACCCCAAGAGCAATCCCCAAGTGTTTCTCATGCTTCTCCTTACTTCTAGAGTACACCAGGATATCATCAGTGAACACTATTATGAAAGAGTCTAGAAAGGGCTTAAACACACTGTTCATCAAATGCATGAACGCAGTTGGGGCATAGTAAGCCCAAAGGACATAACCAAGAACTCATAGTGTCAATACCTAGTCTGAAAAGCTATTTTAGGAACATCCTCTACCCGAATCTTCAATTGATGATACCCTGACCTTAAGTAAATTTTAGAGAACACAGAAGCTCCCTGTAACTGATCAAACAAGTCATCAATACGGGGAATGGAATACTTGTTTCAGACAATTACCTTATTCAGTTGACGGTAATCAATACACATATGCATAGACCCATCCTTCTTCTTAACAAACAACACAGGAGCACCCCAAGGAGAGGCACTCGAGCGAATAAACCCCTTATCAAAAGATCTTGCAACTGCTCTTTTAATTCCCTGAGTTCTGCTGGCGCTATCCTATAAGGTGGGATAGAGATAGACGAGTCCCTGGGTCTAAATTAAATCTAAAATCAATGTCACGATCAGGTGGCATACCAGGAAAGTCCGCGGGGAACACATCCGCAAACTCGCGTACCATTGGAACCAAATCAAGAGATGGAGTATCTGCACTGGTGTCACGAACATGTGCCAAATAAGCTAGACAACCCTTCTCTACTAGCTTCCTAGCACGACCAAAGGATATGACTTTCTTAGAGAGGAGACTAAGGTTACCCTTCCACTCAAGTCTAGGTGTCCCGGGCATATGTCACGACCCATCAAGAGGCACATGACAGGTACCTGGTACTAGCTACCGAGCACCCCTTATCATACTATCTATCACTCAACCTGTGCAATCATAGTACCCAACAGACATGCAGTGAAGTGGTCACTAAATATCTTCACAAAACATGCATATATGCATAAGCTCTCGAGGTGTCAAAAGTGATATACAAAAATATACACTAAGGTGATCGTGAGACATCTATTACCCATACATTCATATGTATCTACGAGCGTCTAACTGGAATACTGAACATTAGGACAAGACAGGACCCTGCTGTGCCCCAAAATATGTACACAAAAGAATGTACCGATATGCGACAAATCCAGAGTAGTGGAGTGCTACCGCAAAGCTACTGACAAGGCTCCTAGGGATCTGTACCGTCTCCTCGTCTACCTGTGGGCATGAACACAGCGTCCGCAAGAAGGGACGTCAGTACGAGTAATGTACCGAGTATGTAAGGCATGAACGATAATATAATAAGGGATACAAGTATGGATAATAACAGAATGGAAATATAGAGCATATCGTAAGATAAAAGAGTAACCTGTACATATGAGTGCCTCTTAGGGCGGATGCCATGCATGCTTAGCTTTCTTTGAAAAACATTTCTTGTTCATATATACAGAAAATATACCGAGGAACGTCGGCCCGATCCATTTAACCACATATGTCCCGCGTCCGGGCATCCCGCGTCTGGGATGATATCATATTACGCCAACTGATCAGGTGGTCATGCGTCTATAGCGCCACTCCCTTTTTCCCATATTCCCCATGTACATATACATATATCATGTTCATGTATCATGTACATATGTCATGTTCATGTATCATATACATATATCATATAAGCAGCATGCAGGAGAGCCCAAGGAAAACTATATCTCTATCGGAGTGACGTAAGGTCGGTAACCTCCGATTATATTATGGAATAATCATCATCGCTTTGTCTCACCTTGAAGGAACAATTATTATAAGGTGAAACTATCAATGAAGAATAACTTTAAGAGAAACATAGAATAGGATCATAAATCTCATAAGGCGTCAATTCATATACTTTGGAATCTTTAAAAATAGTCATCATCCATGAATAAAATTGAGAAATCAAGAAAATAGCTCAACATTCTTATATCGTCATTGAAATCGTAAACTTGAAACCTTTAAACATGGAATCATCATCATCATAATCATCGTAGGAAAATATTCTCATCTTTGGCATCATCATTATCATTGTGAAAACAGGTTCATCGTTGTTATCATAAGAGCTCACGGAGCCATAAATCTCTGATTTAGAAAATACGAATATTTTGGAAAACATTTATGAATTATTAGGAAAGGAATTATGTCTTGGAGTCATAAACATCTAACTTTTGAAAACAAGGAAGATATGGAAACATTTTTGAAGTCATAACATCAGAATCATGCCTTTGAAAGAAAGGGACGAGCCTTAACATACCTGTTCAACCTCCTATTAGCTACGCTTATTCGTCCGAGCTCGTAAATCTACATTCGAGAGGATTCGCACTAACGTTAGACTCATTATCATACACTTGTCCTAGTGTTCAAACTAAACTAGTTTATATTCTGCCAAAAATCGGGCAGCATCTCCCCTGTTTATATGCCTAGCCCGAATTCTTAATCCAAAAACCAACAACAACAAAACAGTACCAACATCCATAACATCATTTCCCATACCAAAGTATTATATAAAACAGCCCACACACTATTTTTCAACTTCCATAACTACTCAACTCACTATACAATCATTTTACCGCTCTATGTTCGTGAATAAGCCAGTATTAACATAAATAGGAAGAGATCCATACCTTTCTCCCTTTAATATTTCTGTATATTCACTTTTCCACGCTAAGTTTAGGCCACAACACGCCACTATATGATTCTGCAACAATAACTATACGCTATCCGGACCGAATTTGAAAATTATACCTGGTTTGGGCTAAAAAGTTGGCTTGGGGGGTTGGGGAGAACTCTCCAGAATTTTGGAGAGTATTTGGGGCGTTTGGTGAAGAAAATGGGGGGTAAACCCCTTTAAATAGCGCGTTCGCGCTCCCTTTGGGCGCGTTCGCGCTGACTTAGTTTTTCTGCCAGCGCCTTTGTTCAGTAAAAAGGTCAAAACTCTTTATCCCGATATCGTGTGAGGGACTACGACCTATGGTTGGAAATCTCTTTCAATTATATACAACTTTCATTCTTAGTGGTTTTCCAAATTCCAAACTTATAATGTCGTTTTGGCCCCTCGAAGTCAGATCATCCGAAAATGTTTCCTTAAATCGTCCTTTTGGAGGGCCTATGCCCATATTTGGCTTAAGGGTCCTTCTTAGGACTTGCCCAACTTTTCATGTACTACTTATATATCTCTTAATATGTCCTTTATAAAATCCCGACATGTGGGCCCCACTTAGCTTACAGTAACGAGGGCTTTCCTCAAGCAACATACTACCTGATTTACACCATATGGTCTCCAAATGTCATATGTATATTATTATTACACTTCTTATAATATAACCTTTATCCCGAATCTGGGCCTCAAAATTGTTCAGCGCGTTCGCGCCTCGTAGTGGCGCGTTCTTGCTGTTTTGGCCCTTGGCCTTCTGCGCGTTCGCGCAGACCATTTTCCTGGTCTGCCTACCCGACTTGTAACGTCCATATCTCCTTACCCCGATGTCCTATTGAGGAACGGCTTGTTGCGTTGGAAACTAGACTTTCCAAACTTCACTTTAGACTTTTATTCCACTTCAAAACTCTTAATATACTAAAGGATATTCTTTCTCCCATTTAGACTAAGATTTCCATACCAAACCTTGCCCAACTTTCCTTCAAAGCCTCGGAAGCTTAATCTCCTTAGTTCACTTGTTTTCTAATCCTTCTATAACCTGTTACGCGAACTCGGACTCTTATAATTGTAAAAGGAGCACCTATGATCTTGCATCTTCTCGACAATAACTCCGATGTCTGCAATTGAATAGCTAACACCGAACGAATCTCAACGTACAACAACTACGAGGTGTAACAGCATAGCTAAGGTAACGGTCTTAGAGTGACAATCAAGAATGTCATAATGCGGGGACAACCAACTCATGCCCAAAATAACATCGAAGTCTACCATATCTAGGATCATCAAATCCGCACTAGTACAATACCCCATAAACGTAATCGCACAAGAAGGGTAGTTGCTATCCACCACCACAGAATCCCCAATCGGAGTAGATACATCAATATGAGCATGAAGGGTATCACACATCATATCCAGACCTACCGCAGAATATATAGACACATAAGAAAAACTAGAGCCCGGATCAAATAAAACAGAAGCCATCCGGTTATAAACTGAGATAGTACATGTGCTAATAGCATCGGAGGCCTCAGCCTCGGGTATCCCTGGGAAAGCGTACAAATGACCGCGTCCTCTTGTAGCCTGTGAACCACCGCGATTACCATGACCTTTCTGAGCCTCGCACCTGCCGGGCTACTGTCCGCCCTACACTCGCTCGGGGACCACCTCGGTTAGGCTGGGCCCCACTCCCACCTGTGGTGTTGCCGCCCCGCCCTACCGGTGCGCGATCCTTACCCCCTCTATCTGGTGCAAACGGAGCTCAGGGAGCTTGAAACTGAGTCCCCTGTCCACCCTGTCTGAGTCTGGGGCAATACCTCTTAATATTCCTATCTCACCACGATCGTAACATGCACGGTCTAGCGTAGGTCGCTGAAAAGAAGTAGATGAAGCAAAAGATAGCCTCTATGCTGACCGAAAGCCTGATAATTTACCTCTGATGGGCCCCTAGCTGACACCTTCATCACGGACTGAATCGGACGCCCTGAATATACCTGCGAACTGTGACCCCTCGAGAAGGAGCTGCTAAAAATCCCACCCCTTCGGGCCTTCATCTCTATCTCTGCCCAATGACTTTCCCCGCCGAATGCCCTCGTCAAACACGCATACATGCTCCACTACCTCCGGAATGAAGCCCCGCGGGCTACATAGCCGAAGTCCGCGCTCAACCCCTTCACGAAACGCCTGATCCTTTCCCCCTCAGTAGGCAGCAACAGAAGAGCATAACGGGACAAGGAGTGAAAACGGGACTCGTACACAGCAACAGACGAGTTTCTCTGATCAATATTAGCGGACTCATCCTTTCTTTAGTCCCTTAGAGTACGCAGAACGTACTTATCCAAAAACACAGAATAGAACTGAAATCAAGTCAACGGAGGAGACCCAGCTGGCTTGCACTCCACATATGCCCTCCACTATAGCTTGGCATCACCTAAGAACTGGAAAGTCACAAACTCTACACCGTACTTGTCTACAGCCCCCATCTTATGGAGCCTCTCATACCGCAAATATGATGAACTCGTATGCATCCTCTGACTTAGTACCATAGAAAATCCGAGGCTTCATTTTAGAGAACCTTCAAAACGGATCATGCTCCTCACCAGTCATTACTGGCCCTGCAACTGGCCTCGGAAAGGCCTTAAAACCCGAAACTTCCTCTAAGCAAGGTGCCACTACAGCGGCATACAGAACCCCCGGATCCTGTACTCTATCCGGACCTGGGGCTGCTACTCCTGCGCCCCTACCTGCAAGAACGGCTGGTATAGCCCCTGCCTGTGCTAACCCATGCAACCAATTTAGCACCTGTGCCATAGCACCTGGTATATCTTGACCGCCCCCCCCCCCCCCCCCCCCCCCCCCCAGAACCGGCACGCCGCTGGCTAGGCTAGTGCTGTTACATCTCCCGCTGCCTCATTAGGAACCACTGGAGGCACGGGATCAACCATTGGGACTCCGCCCCCAGCTGGGGCCGCTCCCCTACCAGCTCCTCTGCCTCCACCTCTACCTCTGGCTGCTGCCGCGCGTGTTCTCGCCATCTATGAGAGAATGAAGGACAGTTAGATACCAATTTGGATCATCAGATACCAGTTGGAATCAAGTCGCATGAAAGAAAGAAAGGAAGGAAAGGGAATTTTCCTACTGTCCGGTAGCCTCTCGAAGATAAGTACAGACGTCTCCGTACCGATCCACAAGACTCTACTAGACATGTCCTTGTACGACGAGATCGACGAACCTAAAGCTCTAATACCAACTTTGTCACGACCCAACCCATCATGACTGGCACCCACACTAACTCCTAGTGAGCGAGCGAACACACAAGTCATCTATTCATTCAAGTCCGTTTTTATATTAGAAAAATCCATCAGTTATTACTCATTCAAGCACAAGCTAATCAAAATAAGTCATGCCATAAAATGGTGAAGTAAATGTGGAAGTTCGAACTATTACAATTTCCCAAAATTCGAAAGTCATCGTACAAGGACTCTAGTCCAAAACATGTCTAAGGAATGAAATCTGTCTAACAATAACCATAATGTCCAAAATAGGAAATAGACATCGTAAGAGGAAGATCTTCGGGCGGCCTGGCATGGATAAAAGCTCACCTTAAATCTGTCAAAGAATTGCCTCAATGCTAGATGTGAGGACGGGTAGCAGTCTTTGTGTCACAATCTGCACTCAAAAGAATGCAACAAGGTAGTATCAGTACAAACACTATGTACCGGTAGATATCATAGGCCGACTAAGATTAATATCATGCATATCTCATAAATCAATAAAATAAACAGCCAGCCAATAGACATGAAATAAATAAACCACAATGAGCCAACCATGGATAATCACTAATCGAGTCACCCAAAAGATTAAGAAATCAAATCAACGGAAACCACAAACGAGAATAAGCCTACCACAATAACCATACTTACTGTACATACATGCTAACTGATGTCATTGCACAGTAGTCATGACCTGCAGGGGACCCATGGTGTCCATGTACCACTCGTTCCGGATACTCATTGGACCTGAGCATAAACCTCCGCTCCGGAACGACCTCGGACGCCGGCCACATTATTGTATCTCTCATTTTTGGAATGAACCTTGGACTACGAGCCCATAATCTAGGTCACATTTGTGCCTTTCCATATATCTATGCATAACAGTATTTCTTACCCTCTCATTATCAATGCTTAAGTCATCATTTCATATCACAATTTCGCCAAGAAGGTCATATTAACTTCTCATCCCAACGACATCAACTGTAGATTCAACACACATGAACAGGGGCACGAAGCCTATACAGTCACTCAATCAATCGCATATAGGAGTTCTAACACACAATATCATGCATGAGGACTAGACATGCTTTCTCCTATAAAATTCACAACACATACAATCAACTAATCAAAGTCTAACTCGAGTACATCGTAACCTACCTCTAACGTAGAGATGGAGCAACGCGAATCACTCCGCTACAACTTTTCCCTTCCTTAAAGCCTCAGAACGCTCAAAGTCTAGAAATAGAAGGTTCAATGAGTCACAAATACTCTAGTCACAAATACTGATTCAACATTACCCTTCCCTTTACCCCATTCCAATGGGTGAATAATTTTCTAGGTGTAAAACAACCGAACAAAGGCCTTAGTAATCACTAATCATCAAACTATAACAATATTACATCAACATTCCAACTACAAGCAGTTTTCATGATCAAGCTACCATTTTTATGGAACCATAGGTCTCAATTTACTTAGTTCATGGCTCTAAAGGTGCAATTCATGATTAAAAGGAGTTACCCCAAGCCATTAGATGATAAAAAAGTGATAACAACCATAACCCATCAAGTATATAAGGTTTATTAATTTCTAGGGTTAGTATTACTAATTTCACCATTGAAAACCCATAAAAGGGATGATAATCATGAAGATGACATGGAATGATTGAAGGGGATGAATGAGACTTACCTCTCAAGTGCATTCTTGCCCTAGCTTAGAATTTCACTTTAGGTGCTTGTGGGGAACTGTGTTGGAGTTTAATGAATAAAGAATGTGGGACTAAGTCTTTTAAAAATGGGCTACTGTTTACCGTCGACCGCTGCAGCGGTCCAGCTATAGCGGCCAAGCGTCAGCTATAGCGGACTAAAAGGAATCTGCCCACAGCTATAGCGATCCATATACCGCCATAGCGGCATCCCCATAGCGGCCCATCGCCCGCAAAGAAAGCGTATATAAGGAAAGTGGTGACCACCGGCGCGATGGACTCACGCGCGCGAGAGTACGCCGCGGCCGTGGCGGTGCCATTTGGGTAGTGAGCTCGACTTTTGCCCGGTTTCCACCCTTTCCCCTAACATTTCATCCGAGGCCTCACAAACACAAACTAAACATGCACATAGACATAAAAACATCATACGAATCCACCCATGGCCTCAGAATTCCCAACGAAGTTCTAATTTCCTACGTCACCCCCAGACGGACTCAGCAAAATTAAACAACAATCACACACAAGTCAAGTTTCTGCTCTTAGGCTTACAAAATCGAGTTTCAATTAGCTCATTCTACCTTTGAAAAGGTTCTATTTTGTGGGGTGATCCTATATTTCCCATAACGACCGGAAGGGTCGTTACACCAAATACCAATTAAAACACCATTCATCCGCGAACGGACAAGGATGAGGAATCTAGAAAAAGCTAGATGACTCGGCGACAAGCTGAGAATACTTCTGTTTCCCAGGTAGCTTCCTCCATCGGACGATTCTTCCAGTGAACTTTCATGGAGGCTATTTCCTTGGACCTCAACTTGCGAACATCCCTATCTAAGATAGCAACCGACTCTTCCTCATAAGTCAAATTCTCACCTAACCAAACCGAATCCCAACGGATTATGTACGAACCATCGCTGTGGTACCTCTTCAACATCGAAGCATGAAATACCAAATGAACGCCTAATAGGCCCGGAGGTAAAGCCAACTTGTAAGCCACCTCCCCTATAAGCTTAAGGATTTCAAACGTTTCAATGTACCTCGGGCTAAGCTTGCCCTTCTTCCCAAACTTTATCACATCCTTCATCGGTGAGACCGTTAGCAACATTTGCTCTCCCTCTCCAAACTCAAGATCTCGAACTTTACGGTCCGCATATTCCTTCTGCCTACTATGTGTTGCCAGAGGCTTGGCTTGAATCACCTTCACTTTCTCTAGGGAATCTCTCAGAAGATCAGTACCCCAAGGTCTCACCTCGAACGAATCAAACTGCCACGACCCAACCGGAGGGCCATGACGGGCACCCGGTGCTAACCCACCCGGGCACCTCTTATCGTACATCCACATTTATCTCTAGGTGGGCCACATAACTAAATCATAATTTCTATCCGTCATTCATGCAAATCTTAGTGGCAACGATACATTCATAACATCATTAGCAACTATACCCCCATCAATGTACATAAGCCGACGGGGCCATTAAAATGATATACAAAATATAAGCCGACAAGGCTTCAAGACATCTAACCATATACAACTGTCTACGAGCCTCTAAGAAGAGTAGGTAACATCATATAGGCGGGACAGGACCCCGCCGTGCCCATGTATGTACACAAAAGAATAATACCAAAAGCTATAGCTCCGGATGAAACGGAGCTCCTCTAAGTAGTTCCTGAATAAGAAAGCTATAGATCAAGCTCGTCTCCCCGGCCACCGCGGGCATGACGCAGTGGTCCACAAACAAAAAGGATGTCGACGAATATTGTGACCGAGTATGTAAAGCATAATCAACATCATAATAGGAGCATAATAGACAAAAGATAAGATGAGAGAATCGAGAGATAGTAAAGCCATCATCATCATTACTTACTTACTTACTTGTCTTTCATAGGGACCTTCCATTTCTAAAGCGTGCTCGTGTACATACATACATACACATTCGTGTTCGTGTTCATATTCATATTCATATTCGTATCCATAGCATACCCGACCATGAATTTTCGGTGTTTCGCATACCCGGCCATGACAAGGCTCGGTGATTATACATACCTGGCCCTACCAAGGCTCAGTGGTATCCGTACCCAACTGCAGTGGTGTGCGCGCAATAGGTATCATACCCGGCCATATAAGCTCGGTGTTACATAATAGTCATACGTACTTAGACACGTATACTTAAGAGTTCATAAGCATCATCAACATCATTACCATTATCGTTTTTGTTACGTCTATCCTTGGAGGATCAACTATCATCTAAAGGATGCAATGGAGTCATGAAAGTATCGAGGATCATGAGCTTTAGTAGCTTTGGAGACAGAATCATTTGGAGGACATTATAGAACTCATGAAAGGATATATATATATATATAGACAAGGAACCATGCCTTATTGAAAGAAGGGTTAGCCTTACATACCTCTTTGCCTTCTCAACTATCTAACTTTAACCGTTGAAGCTTGAATAATCTACATTTAGAAGGATTCATGCCGTGGTTAAGACTTAATGATACTTTTAAATTCAAACTACAATAATTCATAGTCTAATGAAAATTGGGCAGCATTTCCCCTATTTCGTCAACTTCCACCATATCACAAAACAACTCCCAACAACCACAATAATACTAGCAACTTCATACCCATTTTAGCACATTTTCATATAATGCTTCTTCATCGCCATTATTACCTTTCATAACATGGTTATATCCATATCATACTAAGAATCATGACTACATATAGATTACTACTCATAAACATCATAAAAGCTACATTTAGACTTCATTTTCTACCTCCTTCTCTCACCCAAGTTTGGCTACAACCAAACATTCTCAACAACATGAAATAAGCATGGAAACTAACCTTTTCATCCCATAGAAACAAGCTTTGGAGCAGCTATCAACTTTGTACAAAACCCTAGCTACAATTCCTAAGTTTTCTTGTAGTCTACAAACCCTAAGAAACCTTCTAACGTATGAACACTTTGATTCTTCCCTCTTGATCTTTGTTTTATCTTGGATTGGGGTGGAATAAGTTTAGAGAAGGGTTTTGAGCTCTCAATACTTGTAGAAGATGAAAAATAAAATAAAAGAACCAAGGGCAACTATTTATATAAAAACTTAAAATCTGCCCGATGGATGTTATACGGACACTTGTACGGTCCGTATAACATTGTGCGGTCCATTTAAGTGGCCGTGGTTCACCACTATGAAAAATATCTTCCTGCTGGGGGTTATACGGACCCCTTATATGGACCGTATAAAGTTATACGGACCGTATAAGTGGTCGTATAACTCCACTTCCCTGAAATGGTTTCCGTCGTTTCGTTCGATCTCCAATCCTTATGGAACCTTCTTGACACTTGTTTAACACTTCATTACCAATCTAAGGAGAGTTACAACTCTTCTTTAAGACATCATTAAGTCAATATTAGCTCGGTACTTTACGGAACTTTTCCAAAACACCACATATACTTTGCCCTTCTTAAGGAGCTTTCTCCCTTTACTTCCAACATCTTTAAAATCTTAACTAGGATTGTTAAATAACCTTTCTTACTTATAGAAACATCATATTCGTCTCACCTTGCATTAGTCTATCCATCATACGACGACATGAAATTTTTTCGAGGTGTAACACAAACCATCCAATAGGAGGCCTACACCTCCTTTCATACAACGCCTCAAATGGGGCCATATCAATACTCGAGTGATAGCTATTATTGTATGCGAATTCAGCCAAAGGCAAGAATTGATCCCAATGCCCACCAAAGTCTATCACACAAGCACGAAGCATATCCTCAAGGACCTGAATAGTCCGCTCAGACTGCCCGACAGTCTGAGGGTGGAAAGCAGTGTTAAGATCCAACTTTGTACCCAACTCCTCATGCAAACACTCCCAAAACCTAGTCGTGAACGTTGTGCCCCTGTCGGAAACAATGGAGATAGGAACCCCGTGAACCCTAAGCACCTCACAAATGTAGATTTTAGCCAATTTATCCACATCCTAAGTGATCTTCACCGGAATAAAGTGGGCAGACTTAGTTAACCTATCAACAATAACCCAGATAGAGTCAAACTTCCCTAGCGTCTTTGAAAGACCAACCACGGAATCATGGCTATTCTTTCCCACTTCCATGCAGGAATGGGCATCATTTGAAGTGTACCCCCAGGTTTCTGATTTTCATACTTCACCTGTTGGTAATTCAGACACTGAGCAACAAACTCTACTATATCACGTTTCATCCTAGCCCACCAATTATGTTGTCTCAAATCGCGATACATCTTAGTAGCGCCAAGATGAATAGAATACCTCGAACTGTGACCCTCGACAAGAATGGTCTTAACCAAATCACCCACACGTAGCACACAAACTCGTCTCTTAATCCGTAACACACCCACCTCATCGATCACGGCCTCCTTGGCCTCACCACGCAACACCTTGTCACGTATTTTTCACAACTTAGCATTCTCAAACTGCTTAGCCTTGATCTGTTCTAAAAACGATGACCGAGCCTTAACACAAGCCAACACCTTGCCTATGCTAGAAATATCCAGCCTTATAAAACTGTTAACCAGAGTTTGAACCTCTCTAGCTAATGGACGCTCCGAAGAAATCAAACGTGCTAGACTTCCCATACTAGCCGACCTCTTTCTCAACGCGTCAGCCACTATATTTGCCTTACCAGGATGATACAGAATGGTGATGTTATAATTTTTCAGCAGTTCCATCCACCTTCACTGCCTCAAGTTCAGATCCCTTTGAGTGAACACATATTGTAAACTGCGATGGTCTGTGTACACCTCACAATGGACACCATACAAGTAGTGCCTCCAGATTTTCAACGCAAATACCACTGCTACCAACTCTAAATCATGAGTAAGATAGTTCTTTTAATGCACTTTCAACTGCCGAGAAGCATAAGCAATCACTTTCTCTTCCTGCATCAAAACAAAACCCAAACCAGAACGTGAAGCATCACCATAAACAACAAAATCCTTGCCCTCCGCATGTATGCGGTGCTAGAACAAATTTCGTAGTCAACAATGTCTTGAGCTTTTGAAAGCTCTCCTCACACTTGTCAGACCACTAAAACGGTACCTCTTTCTGAGTCAAGCGAGTCAAATGAGAAGCATCAGAGGCAAACCCTTTCAACTTTCACAAATCGACAATAGTAGCTAGCCAGACCCACGAAACTACGAATTTCAATCACGGATGCGGGCCTAGCCCATTCCCTGACTGCCTGAATTTTCTAAGGATCCAAAGATAATACCCTCTTTCAAAATAACATGCCCCAAGAAGGACACTAAGGACAACCAGAATTCACACTTAGAGAATTTAGCATATAGCTCCTTCTCCCGCAATACCCCAAGAGCAATCTTCAAGTGTTTCCTATGATCCTCCTTACTTCTAGAGTATACCAGGATATCATCAATGAACACTATTACGAAAGAGTCTAGAAAGGGCTTAAACACACTGTTCATCAAATGCATGAACGCAGCTGGGGCATTAGTAAGACCAAAAGACATAACCAAGAACTCATAGTGTCCATACCTAGTCCGAAAATCTGTTTTAGGAACGTCCTCTACCTGAATCTTCAATTGATGATACCACCACGACCTTAAGTCAATTTTAGAGAACACAGAAGCTCCCTGTCAATTTTAGAGAACACAGAAGCTCCCTGTAACTGATCAAACAAGTCATCAATACGGGGAATAGGATACTTGTTTTGTACAGATACCTTATTGAGTTGGAGGTAATCAATACACATACGCATAGACCCATCCTTCTTCTTAACAAACAACACTGGAGCACTCCAAAGAGAGGCACTCGGGCGAATAAACCCCTTACTCAAAAGATCTTGCAACTCCTTTTTCAATTCCCTGAGTTCTGCTGACGCCATCCTATAAGGTGGGATAGAGATAGGACGAGTCCCTGGGTCTAAATAAATTCTAAAATCAATGCCACGATCAAGTTGCATACCAGGCAAGTCCGCGGGGAGCACATCCGCAAACTAGCGTACCACTGGAACTGAATCAAGAGATGGAGTATCTGCACTGGTGTCATGAACATGTGCCAAATAAGCTAGACAACCCTT
Organism: Lycium ferocissimum; assembly: GCF_029784015.1. Classification (NCBI taxonomy): domain Eukaryota; kingdom Viridiplantae; phylum Streptophyta; class Magnoliopsida; order Solanales; family Solanaceae; genus Lycium; species Lycium ferocissimum. The sequence goes on along the minus strand of NC_081347.1, from coordinate 33,356,175 downwards.
CTCTACTAGCTTCCTAGCACGAAAAAGGATATGACTTTCTTAAGGAGGGGACTAAGGTTACCCTTCCACTCAAGTTGAGGTGCCCCGGGCATAGCTAAAGTAACGGTTTTAGAGTGACAATCAAGAATGTTAAAACGCGGGGACAACCAACTCATGCCCAAAATAACATCGAAGTCTACCATATCTAGGATCATCAAATCCCCCTAAGTACAATACCCCATAAATGTAATTGCACAACAAAGGTAGATGTTATCCACCACTACAGAATCCCCAATCAGAGTGGATACATAAATAGGGGCATCAAGGGTATCACACATCATATCTAGACCCACAGCAAAATATGTAGACACATAAGAAAAATTAGAGCCCGGATCAAATAAAATAAAAGCCATCCGGTCATAAACTGAGATGGCGTACAAATGACCGCGCCCTCCTATAGCCTGTGAACCACTGTGACTACCATGACCAGTCTGAACCACGCCCTTGTTAGGCTGCTGTCCGCCTCTACCTTTTGAGGATCGCCTCGGTTAGGCTGGGCCCCACCCCTACCCGCGGTGTGGCTGCCACGCCCTACCGGTGCGCGATCCTTACCCCCTCTATTTGGTGCAACGGAGCTTGGGGAGCCTGAAACTGAGTCCCCCATTCACCCTGTCTGATTTTGGGGCAATACCTCTTAATATGCCCTATCCCACCATACTCGTAACATGCACGGTCCAGCGTAGGTCGCTAACAAGAAGCTGATGAAGCAAAGATAGCCTCCATGCTGACTGGAGGCCTGATAATTTTCCCCTGATGGGACCCCAGCTGACACCTGCATCGCGGACTGAATCAGACGCCCTAAATATACCTGCGAACTCTGAACCCTTGAGAAGAAGTTGCTGAAAATCCCACCCCTTCGTGCCATCTTCTCTATCTGCTCCGCATGACTTTCCTGCTGAATGCCCTAAACAACACGGATATGCTCCACTACCTCCCGGAACGGCTCCCGGCGTTATAAGCCGAATACCGTATAGTCGAAGTCCAGCGCTCAACCCCTTCACAAAACGCCTGATCCTTTCCCACTCAGTGGAAAGCAACTGAAGAGCATAACGGGACAAGGAGTGAAAATGGGACTCGTACACAGCAACAGATGAGTTCCCCTGATCAATATTGGCAAATTCATCCTTCCTTCGGTCTCTCAGAGTACGCGGAACGTACTTATCCAAAAACACCGAAAAAAATTGAACCCAAGTCAATGGCGGAGACCAAGCTGGCATGCACTGCACATATGCCCTCAAGCATAGCTTGGCATTACCCAAGAACGGGAAAGTCACAAACTTTACAACAGACTTGTTCACAAACCCATCTTACGAGCCTCTCATGGCGCCTACGATGAACTCGTATGCATCCTCTCGACCAAGAACATAGAAAACCGGAGGCTTCATTAGCGAACCTCCAAAATAGATCATGCTCTCACCCCGTCATCGTCTCGCAATCGGACTCGAAAAGGCCTCAAAACTCAAAACTTCTCTAAGCTAGGCGCTCGCTATCGGCGTACGTCGAACCTCCGGAGCCTGTACTCTATTCGAACATGGGGCTGCTACTCCTACACCCCTACCTGCTGGAACGGCTGGTATAGCCCCTGCCTGTGCTAACCCATGCAACCAATTTAGCACATGTGCCATAACATCTGGTATACCCCAAACAAACGGAAGCCTCCCCACGTAATCGGGTACCGCCACTGTCCGGGCTAGTGTGGTCGCATCTCCCGCTACCTCATTAAACCACCGAGGCACCGGGATCAACCATCGGGACTCCGGCCGCCCCCGGGGCCGCTCCCTACCCCTCCTCTCCGGCTTCCACCTCTACCTGTCTCGCCGCCGCGTGTTCTCATCATCTGTGAGAGAATGAAGGACAGTTAGATACCAATTTGAATCATCAGATATCAGTTGGAATCAAGTAGCACGAAAGAAAGAAAAGAAGGAAAGGGAATTTTCCTACTGTCTGGTAGCCTCTCGAAGATAAGTACAGACGTCTCCGTACCGATCCGTAAGACTCTACTAGACATGTCCTTGTACGATGAGATCAACGAACCTAAAGCTCTAATACCAACTTTGTCACGAACCAACCAACCATGACTGGCACCCACACTAACTCCTAGTTGGGGAACCAACACACAAGTCATCTATTCATTCAAGTCCGTTTTTATATTAGCAAAATCCATCAGTTATTATTCATTCAAGCATAAGATAATCAAAATAAGTCATGCCATAAAATAGTGAAGTAAATGTGGAAGTCCTATGTCATGACCTAACTAAGAGACCATGACAAAACTCGGAGCCAAAACTCAATTTAGCACCACCATTCAGACTTATCATCAAACTCAACTTGAAAATATATCACTCTCAACACAAGCTTATCATGAAATGATCTTCGAATGCCTCTTACAACATAAATGTACATAAGCCCACGAGGCTACAAAATGATATGCATGACATACGCTAAAGAGATCACAGAACATCTGCTACCCACGTATGTATCTACGAGCCTCTAACTAGAGTACTAAAGTCATAAGGACGGAACAGGACACCGTCGTGCCCCAAACATGTACACAAAAGAATATACCAATAAGCTGCACCTCCGGAGTAGTGGGGTGCTCCTGTACAACTGCTGATAAAGATCCTAGGTCTCCGGTCCGTCTCCCTGTCTACCTGTGGGCATGAACACAGCGTCCATGAAAGAAAAGGACGTCACAAGATTTAACAATGTCCGAGTACGCAAGGCACGCGATATCAAACATAATAAAGAAATGAGAGAGCATAAAGGCGGGATAACTGTGAATCGATCGCCTCTTAAGGCGGAACCATGCATGCTAGCTTTTATATTAAATAACATCATATCATATATACATAGATATAAGTTGCCCGACCATATAGGTACGGTGTGATCATCATTAGCCCGCGTCCCGGGTAAACATCTCAAGCCGCCCACTAGTGGTGTCTGCCCGGCCAAATAGGCACGGTGTAATCATCATCAGAACCGCCCACTAACGCCCAGCGTAGTAGTTCCTGCCTAGGCAACTAGGCACGGTGTAATCATACTTAAAAATAACATAGAGCATGCATGAGAACCTGCTAAAAGCTGTAACTCTATCAGAGTGACATAAGGTCGGTAACCTCTGATTACATTATGGAATAATCATCATCGATATGTCTCACCTTGAAGGAACTAGTATCATGAGGTGAAACAACAACAAGAAATAACATCAATAAAATCATAAAGATAGGATTATCAAGCTCATAATAGCATCATCTCATAGGCTTTGGGATCTCTTAAGATAGCATCATGATCATCATCATTATCATAGAACATATCTCATCTCTATCTCATAAGAAGCTCTTAAGAATCTTTAACTTTCATCTTTTAGGATGTAAGAAGGTCATGGAGATATATAAAAAGGAAATCGTAATATAGGAGCCATGCCTTTGAAAGAAAAGGGACTACCCTGACATACCTTTATGTTTTCTTAACGACTAAACGTTCTCCTTCCAGGCTCACAACTCTACATTCAGGAGAATTCGTATTACATTAGATCATTAGAAACATGCTTAAGGCTAAGCTAAGGCAACTAAGAGCTAGCGAAAATTGGGCAGCATTTCCTTAGTTTCAACAACTTCCTCCATCTAATAAACAACTCCCAAAAATTAATAACAACACCCATAATATCATAATCAATAAACTTCTTCAAGTTAAACGTTATTCAATCCTCACAATTCCCTTTTCAAAATTATCCGCAACCATAGCTACAACACAACACCATATTCATTCTCATATAATACTTTCTCAACATCATTAGCATCATTCACAACAAGATTATACTCATCTCATACTAAGAATCATGACTCAAATTAACTTACTACTCAAAATACCATTATTTTCATATTTGAGCTCATATTCTACTTTCTTCTCTAATCCAAGTCTTTCAACCACTCAATACCTTTAATAACATGGAATAGATGTAAAAATCACCTTTGATTATGTAGGAATGGTCTTTGGATGAAGATACTTCACTTGAGAAAAACCCTAACTTCAATACCAAAGGAATTCTTGACTTCGATAAACCCTAGTGAGCTCCTTTGCACTTGATTCTCTTGATTCTTGATATCTAATCTTTTATTTCCTTTGGATTTGTGTTAATAAGGTGTAGGGAATGTTCTAGAGCTTTCAAGAGGTGTGGAGAGTGTGGGCAATGAATTAAATGATCATGGGTCATATATGTATATAGAAATAGAAAAATCTGGAAAAAGTGACCCGATTGAGTTATACGGACACTTATACGGTCCGTATAAGTGACCGGATAATACCATCAGGGATTGTCCATCTTTGTAAAGGTTATACAGACCCTTATACGGACCGTATAAGTGGTCGTATAACTACACTTTTCTGAATTTATTCTCGGTAATTCGTTCGATCTCAAATCCTTATGGAACCTTCTTAGCACTTGTATAACACATCATCAACCGTCTAGGGATCCGTGTAGCTCCTCCTCAAGGCGTTAGTAAATAATCGTTAACCCGATACTTGCAAAAACCTCTCCAACCACGGCTTATACTTTACTTCCTTCGATGAACTTAGTTTCACCGATTCATATAACTTTAAAATCCTATCGTATACGCTTTGAAGCTACCACATACTCCTTTTAATGTCATAAGAACTTTATATTTTCCTTTAGTTCGTGTTAGTCTATTTACAGCACAACGACATGAAATTTTTGAGGGGTAAGACTCTCCCCCCCCCCCCTTAAGAACATTCGTCCTCGAATGTTAAGTTCTCGGGAATTCAACAAAAATTTTGCCGGAAGTTTCCCCCGTAATATGGCACTACCATCCTGTTACAACAACCCAAAATAACATTGCCTCATAGGGCTACAATAATAACATCAAGACAAAATGGCCACACATAACCAAAAGCATTAAGAGAAAGCATTACATACCTGGGAACAATGGCGTCTCATCTTGTACCTCCTCTGGGGGTGGAAATAAGTACGGGTATCTAGACTTCATATCTTCTTCTGCTTCCCAAGTCATCTCTTCTTTATTATTGTTTCTCCACAGAACCTTAACTGAAGCTACGGCCTTGGTTCTGAGTTTCCGCACTTGCCTATCTAGTATGGCCATGAGTATTTCTTCATAAGCCAACTTCTCTGTAACTTGAACATCATCTACAGGCACGACTCTAGAAGGATCTCCAACATACTTACGGAGCATCGACACGTGAAAAACTGGATGGACTGATTCAAGTTCTGGAGGTAGATCTAGTTCATAAGCCACTTAGCCTATCTTGCGCACAATCTTGTAAGGTCCAATATACTGGGGACTAAGCTTCCCCTTCTTTCCAAATCTCATCACACCTTTCATTGGTGACACATTTAGGAATACCCGATTATTAACTTGGAATTCCAAGTTTCGTCGACGATTGTCCGCATAAGATTTCTGACGACTCTGGGCTGTCAACAACCGATTTCGAATAAGCTTGATCATTTTCACTGCTTGCTGGATCAATTCTGGACCTATTAATTGTGTTTCTCCGATTCCAAACCATCCAATTGGCGATCTACATTTACTTCCATATAGAGCTTCATACGGGGCCATTTGGATACTAGAATGATAATTGTTATTATATGCAAATTCAATAAGTGGCAAATGATCATCCCAATTACCTCCGAAATCTAATACACATGCCCGCAACATATCTTTCAAGGTTTGAATAGTGCGCTCAGCTTGTCCATTAGTTTGTGGATGAAATGCTGTACTGAGTCTCACTTGAGTTCCTAAACCTTTTTGAAAGGACTTCCAAAATTTAGCTGTAAATTGTACTCCTTTGTTTGTGATAATGGATACTGGAACACCATGAAGTCGTACTATCTCTTTAAGGTACAGCTTTGCATAATCTTCTACTGAATATGTAGTCCTGACTAGAAAAAAATGGGCTGGCTTCGTGAGTCGGTCAACAATCACCCATATGGAGTCATACTTACGCTAAGAATGGGGAAACCCTATAATAAAATCCATGTTTATTACTTTCCATTTCCAAGTTGGAATTTCTATAGACTACAACAATCCTCCGGCTTTTGATGCTCAATTTTCACTTGTTGACAGTTTGGGCATTGAGCTACAAACTCTACTATATCCTTCTTCATTCCATCCCACCAATACATTAACTTAAGATCATGATACATCTTTATCGCTCCTGGATGAATAGAATAACGGAAATAATGGGCTTCTTTCAGAATCTGGCGGCGTAGTCCCGCAATATCTGGGACACATAGCCTACTTCAATACCTGAGAACCCCATCTGCAGAAACCTCAAATGGTGACTCTTCCTTCTATAATAACTCAACTTAGTGTCTTCATATTGACGCTTTTTCACTCCCATATCTAGGGATGAAACAGCTGGGTTATGAACAGTAACTCTTGCATTGCCCGAGTCCATTAAACGGACTCCTAGGCTAGCTAGCTGGTGGAGTTCATGAACTAATTCTTTCTTCTCCATTTGAACGTCATATAGACTATGTTATATCCGTCATTTTCGTTTGTTCGGATAATCCAAGGTAGTCGCGGGAAGATAATAAGCAAGGCCATGTTCTTATTTTGGTTGGCATATGAGTTGTTTATGAAGAATTTAGAAGTGAAAATATTAAGAAAGGCTAGGGGCAAAAAGGTAAGTTCGCAATATGACTCGTGGAAATATGGAGGAAGGCGAAGGGTAAATTTGGAATTTGGAAAATAATTTTCATGAAGTGCAAAAAAAAAAAAAAAAAGATGGGCTTGTGCAAGTGGCCCAAGTGGCCGGCCCAAGTAGGTGGGCTTTAGCCCACAAGGATTAATTTTACATGTGCATAAAAGATGACTAAGTCATCTTTATATTCACATAATCCTCTAGAAATTTCAAGAAAACAAAGAACAAGAAAACGAAGGAGAAAAACCCATAGGCCATTCGGCCATAGCAACACCAACAAGAACCTTGGCAAAAAATTTCTTTAAAAATAATTTTCTACTAATTAAAGGGCCCTTAGCAAGGTGGAGTATTCATTGGAGCAAGAAAAACTCATATTCATTCGAGTCACAAATTCAAGCTAAGTGAAGAATTAAGGAAGAAGGTAAGAATTTATTCCCTTTTTTATATGTCATGGATGTGTGCATGTTGTAGTGTATAAAAGGAGTGAAATTCATGAAGGAAGTGGAATTGAGGTGGTGGCCGTGAGTTGTGTGTGTGTGTGTGGCCGTGGATGTGCATGGTAGTGTGGCCGTGTGGTTGTGGTGTGGTGTGGAAGAAAATGAGTCAATTTTATTTAGTGTATTGGTTGTTGTTATGTGGATTCTATAGTGTTAATAAAAGCTTAATGAGCTTAGTGAAGTTTTTGTAATTGGAGGCTTGTTTTGGAGTATGTGTAAATTGAATATGATGTTCTTGCATGTATAGAATATAATGTTGTTAGTATGGTGTTGTTGGAATATAAATTATGATGTTGTTATTGTTTTTATTGGAGTTGGAAGATCTTGAAGGAAGTAGTATATTGATTAAATTGTTGGAATGTACTTTGGGTTGGTTATTGAAATTGTTAGCATGGTTGTTGATAATTTGGCCGGGTTGAATTCCCGGGATTGTTGTTGATTGAAATTGGCCAAGTTGAACTTGGTGGGATGGTGTATTTATAGGGGAAGTGCTGCCGAAATTTCGGTAGACAAGTGTTACTTTAAGATTTCAACTTCTAGATGCACTAACTAACATTTGGTAAATGTGACCAAATTGTAGACTTTGGCGAATTTGGAACTGGAATTTGGAGTGGTGTAAGAAGCGGAAAAGGTATGTAAGGCTTTACCCATCCTTCTTTGGCATGTCCTAGACATAGTAGGTTTGGATACAAGCCTCGGGGGCTACTCTATCTCTAGAAACCTAAGTTTGAATTTGATCACTATTCATTCAATAGAATTGAATTAGATTTTCTAGGTTTCATTGGAAAAGTAGCTTGAACGTATGCAACTTTCATAAATGGATCCGGACGTCCCAAAATTTTTGTAAGTAACTCCTTGAAGTCTAGAATTTTAAAATATCGTTTTCTTTCTAATAAGTCGTAAATGTTTTCCAAAATATTCATTTTTCTCCAAAATCCAAGTCTTACGATTTTTGAAAGTTTTTATGACTAATACAACGACTATGATTTTATGATGACAATGATGATGCTAGATATGAGAAAATGACTAGGACAAAAATGTCAAGGATATGTTCTTACCATGAATACGACGATATGAAATGTTAAGCTATTTTTGGATAATGACCATTTTAAAGGTTTCAAAGTATATGAAACGATATGTCATGACCCTGCTTTATGTTGTCCCGTGATGTTATCCTTGATTGATAGTCTCGCCTTATAATTGTTCCTTCAAGGTGAGGCAAGCGACCATGATTGTTCCATAATGCGATCGGAGGTTATCGACCTTAAGTCACTCCGATAAATGTATGACTTTCTTTGGGCTCTCATGCATGCCGCTTATATGATATTTATATGATATGTATATGATATGGGGGATATGGGGAAGGGAGACATGTTGCGCTATAAGACGCATTGCCACAATCGGTGGCGTTATCATCCGGACGCGGGATACATGGGGGAGCCACGTATTCGGCGCTATGATATGATATGTTCTATTTTCTATGTATGAAAGAGAAACGTTTTCAAAAGAAAGGTAAACGTCGTGGTTTCCGGCCTAAAAGGCACTCATATGTACAGGTTATTCTCTTATCTTATCATATGTTCTATGGTTCCATGATATTGTTATTCGTACTTCATGCTTCTGCTTACATTGTTTTCCATGCTTTACATACTCGGTACATTATTCGTACTGACGTCCCTTCTTGTGGACGCTGCGCTTCATGCCACGCAGGTGAGCAGGCAGACAGGCTCGGTCCCTAGGAGCTTTATTGGCGATATATTGGCAGCGCTCCAGTTGTTCCGGAGCCTCAGTTTCTTGGTACTACTTTTGTGTACACTGTTGGGTACAGCAACACCTAGCCACTTTGACATCATATGTATTTTGTTTAGAGGCTCATAGACAGATATGTACAGTCAGATGTTTTGCAGTTTGTTTGTCTCCGTCGATGTATATTAAATTAGTAAAGTTCATTAGTACATGTTTATAATGATATTATTAATGACAATGCTAAGTAAATAAGTGATAGTATGCAATTTATTCGGCCCACTCGATAGATAAGAATAAGATACGAAGTAAAGGGGTGCTTGGTACAAGTATTGGGCACCCGTCGCGGCCCCTAGTTGGGTCGTGACAGACTACCCATGATTTACAGCTGAGAGCATCAGCCACCACATTTGCCTTTCCAGGATGATATAAAATACTCACATCATAGTCTTTCAATAGCTCTAACCATTGCCTCTGCCATAGATTCAACTCCTTTTGCTTGAAAATATACTGGAGACTCTTGCGATCTGTATAAATATCAATATGAACACCATACAAATAATGTCTCCATATCTTTAGCGCATGAATAATCGCAGCTAATTCAAGATCATGGGTCGGATAATTCTTCTCATGTTTTCGCAACTGCCTGGAAGCATAGGCAATATCCTACTAGTCTTCTGCGTAAACCACAACCAGTGACCCGAGAGGCATCCTGACCAACAACATAGCGTTCCGTCATAGGAAGTGTCGAGTTGGGGCTGAAGTCAATCTATCTTTCAA
>NC_081347.1:33311756-33346338 GCF_029784015.1 Lycium ferocissimum | reverse complement strand
ATAAGTGGTCATATAACTCCACTTTTCCAAATTTATTTTCGGTAATTGGTTCGATCTCAAATCCTTATGGAACCTTTTTGGCACTTGTATAACACCTCATCAACCATCTAGGGAGCCGTATAGCTCCTCCTCAAGATGTTACTAAATAATCGTTAACTCAATACTTGCAAAAACCTCTCCAACCACGGCATATACTTTACTTCCTTCGATGAACTTAGTTTCATCGATTCATATAACTTTAAAATCCTATCGTATACGCTTTGAAGCTACCACATACTCCCCATAAAGTCATAAGAACTTTATGTTCTCCTTAAGTTCGTGTTAGTCTATTTACAGCACAATGGCATGAAATTTCCAAGGTGTAACATCCTAACTATTACAATTTCCCAAAACCCGAAAGTCATCATGCAAGGACTCTAGTCTAAACATGTCTAAGGAATGAAATCTGTCTAACAATAACCAAAATGTCCAGAATAGGATACAAACATCATAAGAGGAAGATCTTCGGGCGGCCTGGCATGGAAAAAAGCTCATCCTAAATCTGTCAGCAACTGCCTCAACGCTAGATGTGAGGACGGGTGGCAGTCTCTGTGTCACAATCTGCACTAAAAAGAATGCAGCAAGGTAGTATCAGTACAAACACTATGTACTAGTAGATATCATAGGCCAACTAAGATTAGTATCATGCATATCTCATAAATTAATAGAATAAACAGCCAGCCAACAGACATGAAATAAATAAACCACAATGAGTCAACCACGGATAATCACCAATCAAGTCACCCAATAGATTAAGAAATCAAATCAACGGAAACCACAAACGAGAATAAGACTCCCACAATAACCATACTTACTATACATATATGCTAACTGATGTCATTGCTCAGTAGTCATGACCTGCAGGGGACCCATGGTGTCCATGTACCACTCGTTCTGGATACTCATCGGACCCGAGCATAAACCTCTGCTCCGGAACGAACCTCGGACGCGGGCCACATCAATGTATCTCTCATTTTTGGAACGAACCTCGGACCACGAGCCCATAATCTAGGTCACATTTGTGCCTTTCCATATATCTATACATAACAATATTTCTTACCCTCTCATTATCAATGCTCAAATCATCATTTCATATCACAATTCCATCGAGAAGGTCATATTAACTTCTAATCATAACGACATCAACTGTAGATTCAACACACATGAACAGGGGCACGAAGCCTACACAGTCACTCAATCAATCACATATAGGAGTTCTAACACACAATATCATGCATGAAGACTAGACATGCTTTCTCCTATAGAATTCACAACACATACAATCAACTAATCAAAGTCTAACTCAAGTAAACCGTAACCTACCTCAAACGTAGAGCTGGAACAACGCGAATCACTCCACTACAGCTTTTCCCTTCCTTAAAGCCTCGGAATGCTCAAAGTCTAGAAATAGGAGGTTCAATGAGTCACAAATACTCTAGTCACAAATACTAATTCAAGAATACCCTTCCCTTTACCCCATTCCAATGGGTGAATAATTTTCTAGGTGTAAAACAACCTAACAAAGGCCTTAGCAATCACTAATCATCAAACTATAACAATATTACATCAACATTCCAACTACAAGCAGTTTCCATGGTCAAGCTACCATTTTTAAGGAACCCTAGGTCTCAGTTTACTTAGTTCATGGCTCTAAAGGTACAATTCATGATTAAGAGAAGTTAACTCAAGCCATTAGATGATAAAAAAAAAAACAAGTGATAACAACCATAACCCATCAAGTATAGAAGGTTTATTAATTTCTAGGGTTACTATTACTAATTTCACCATTGAAAACCCATAAAAGGGATGATCATCATGAAGATGATATGGAATGATTGAAGGGGATGAATGAGACTTACCTCTCAAGAGTATTCTTGCCCTAGCTTGGAATTTCACCCTAGGTGTTTTATGAATAAAGAATATGGGAATAAGTCTTTTAAAAATGGGCTATTGTTTTCCATCGACCGCTACGATGTCAATTCATCACGGCGGTCCCGTATAAGCGGCCAAGTGCCTGTTATAGCAGACCAAGAGGAATCCGCCCACTGCTATAGCGAGCCATATACCGCTATAGCGGGATAGCCATAGCGGCCCATCGCTCGCCACAGCGGACACAAGGAAAGTGGTTGACTTCTGGAAGCGATGGACTCACCGCTACAGCAGTACTGTCGCAGCGGTCCAACCACCGCCACAGCGGTGCCATTTGGGCAGTGAGCTCGACTTTTGCCCAGTTTTCCACCCTTTCCCCTAACATTTTATCCAAGGCCTCACAAACACAAACAAAACATGCACATAGACATAAAAACATCATACGAATCCACCCATGGCCTTGGAATTTCCAACGGAGTTCTAATTTCCTACGTGACCCCCTGACGGACTCAGCAAAATTAAACAACAATCACACACAAGTCAAGTTTCAGCTCTTAGGCTTACAAAATTGAGTTTCTATTAGCTCGTTCTACCCTTGGAAAGATTTTATTTAGTTGGGTGATCCTACATTTCCCATAACGACTAGAAGGTCGTTACAATCCATAACTTAAATACACGTTCATGCTCAAACATAAAGAGAAAGAAAGCACCTGAACCAATGAAAAGATGGGCATATCTACTCCGTATGTCTGACTCGGTCTCTCAAGTAGCCTCCTCGACCAGATGATGCTCCTATTGAACCTTCACTGAAGCTATCTCTGTTGATCTCAACTTCTGAATATGTCTATTTAAAATGGTAACCGGCACTTCCTCAAAAGTCAAATTCTGATCAAGCAATACCGAATCCCATTGAATCCCATGAGAACCATCCGAATGGTACTTCTTGAGCATCAAAATATGATACACGGGGTGAACACCCGACAAACCAGGTAGCAAAGCCAACTCATAAATGTTATAACCCGTATTTTTCGCCTTTGGGAATCTCGGGGTTGTCGAGACAAGTTAAGGATAATGTAATGCATTGATTTTATTTGGTCCATAAGTTGGCTATGGAAAATGTAGACGCGGAAATATTGGAAAAGACTAAGGGCAAAATCGAAAATTCAAAAAGTGGTTTCATGAATTACCAACCATATGGACTAAGAAATTGGGTTTGGAAAATTAAAAAAAAAAATGATTCATGAAGAATTGGGCTAGAAAAAAAAAATGAAGAAGTTGAAGCCCAAAGTTGAGGGGTGGCTTGGCCCAACCCATGACTTAGTCATGTGACAAGGTAAAATAAAAGGATTAATATTCATGAAAATTCTCTAGAATTTTCAAGACATGAGAAAGAAGGAAAAAAAAAAACAAGAAAATTCTAGAATTGGAAGCAAAGGGACATGAAGCCATGCTTGAGGGACTAAATAATAAATATGGAAAGTAGTAGGAGGCATGTATATATAAGTATTTAGAGTCATCTTTTGTTGAGGGAATAAGAAAGAAGAGTTGAAAAAAATTTCAAGAACAATGGAGGGGCATTCGGCCGGCCCCAATTTTACCCCATGAAAATCTTGCCTCAAAAATTATTGTCTTGTGGTTTTCATACCAATTCAAGGTTCCTTTACAACTTGGTACCATTGGTTTGGAAGAATAAGCATTGGTTTCTTCAATTCAACACTTGAGGAAGTGAAGGAGTTTGGAGAAAAAGGTAAGATTTCATTCCATTTATTTATGTTATGAAGGTTGGTTTGTGTTGTGGAATGTAGGAATGAGTAGAAATTATGAAAATATAGAAGTTGGCAAAGTGGATAGGGGTAATTGCATGGGGCCGTGCATGGTATGTGTGTGGTATGATTGAGATGAGTTGAATTTTGTTGTATTCTAGTTATGAATATTATGGAAATTGTATTGGAAATAAAAGTTTGGATGAAGTTGAAGAATTGTATGTTGGCCGTGTGGTATGGTGTTGTAGGATGGAAATGAATTAAGTTTGTTTAGTATGTTAATTGTGTTATTGTGATCCTTGCAATGTAAATGGAAGTAAAATGATGAAAGTTAGCATTGAAACGGAATGTGGAAGCTTACGTCGTCTTAGTATGATTTTATGTTCTTATGATAATTAAGTTGTTAGGGTGTGAATTATGATGATTGTTGATGAACTTGGAAGATGGAAATATGTTGTGAATATGCATGTTAAAGATTAGAAGATTTGGATAAATTATGGCTTTGGTGGAAATTGTATAGTTTGTATAGTTTGTGTATATATTGTGGAAATGATATGAAATGCTTCCGAATGGCATTGTAACGATTTTAGTTAGTAATGAATGTGAATATGATGGTATTGATTTGGACATATGAAGTCGGAATAGAAGTTATGGTATTATGTTGGAAAGTTGGTTAGTTATGTTATGTTGTGTGTTGTTATGATTGTTGATGTTCTTGGTGTTGTTGTTGGGTTGTTGTTGACTATTTTGAGCGAGTTTAATTCTCGGGGTGTCGTATTTATAGGGAAGTGCTGCCGAAATTTCGGTAGCCAGATAGAAAACCAAAGATTGAAATGTCAGCTTGCATGAATAGTAACTGGTAAAGATGACCATTTGCAGATTTTTGACGAGACGAGACCGGAGTTTCGACGAGCTTAATAAGCGCGAAAGGTATGTAAAGCTACCCCTATTCTTTCTTTGGCACGCCCTAGATGTACTAGGCTTGAACTCGGACCTCGGGGACAACTCCACTCTTCGGAATCCGCATTCGAAAATTCTCCCTTTTCTTTCAGTAAAATTGAATTAGTTAGGTTGTGAATGACTAGAAAGTGACCTAAACCTCTCCAACTTTTGTAAATAAAATCCAATTACCTTAAAATCCTCGTAAATGATATTATGGAGTTGAACATATGTAATTTACGTCCGCCACCTCAATTGATCGAGGTGGGCCCCCTATTTCTGATTTTACTCTTTTGTATTTACGATTTGACTTCGAGCGGCTTTTAAAAGAAAACATTTTAACTACTCCTCTATTTATTACTTAAAAACTATTTTGAATATTTCGTTATGTTCTGAGGTGTGTTCTGATCTGTATCACGAATCCGAACGTTCTGTTCCGACATAACCCTCCGTGATGTCCGAAAGGTACGTACTATGACTCCGTCCGATTTCATTAATTTGATTTGTCATCTGATATGCCTCATCGAGTCTCTGGAAATATAAATGTTATTTTTATTGCATTAGTTTCTCACTACTCCACTCGTGGATGCCTCAATGTTTCCCCCACTGAGCCGGGCCGGGATATGTTCTCAAGCGTATTCTCTGCATTGTTCGCCGCGCCCGGTGTGAGGGCGGTATATACGTGCATGGGTTACGGTGTATGTTGTGCCATGTACGCTTTGTTATGTTATGATCGATATGGCCATTTGGTATGTTATGATTTGTTTCGGAGATATCCCTACTACGAAGTATCTTGTGTTATGGCGCGGAGAAGGGGCGCCTCGTTCGTTCACCGAGTCCCATAGCGGGGCCGGCTTTTGCATATGTTTTCTGCATGCATTGCTTATGATTTCTGATACGCATTTTTGATTATCTATGCATCTCGTTCGTTTTCCGCACATTCTGTTCTGATTCTAGTTCTATTGATTTCAGTCTCTGCTTTACATATTCAGTACATTCTCCGTACTGACCCCCTCTTCGGGGTCTGCGTTTCGTGCCACGCAGGTACGGACGTTTGGTTTCTTTGATCCGCCCGCCTAGGTTTTTTACGCACATTTGTTGAAGTGCTCCTTTGTCGGAGCCCGTATTTTGGGTATACGATTTTCTTGCTGCATATGTACGTATTTATTACGGGTACGACGGGGCCTGTCCCGTCATATGATCGAGTTTTGTTCGTAGAGTGCAGCGTAGACATGTGGTGTGGGTTCTGTATATGTTTCGTGAGGGTTGCGTACGTTCTGGGCTTATGTATTTTGTGACGGCCTTATCGACCTTCGTGCGGCATGCCCACTTGTCCTTGTTAAATTATGGTTTCTGTTTATCTTTAACATTTTGCTAATTCAGGGTAAGGTACGTATGAGTGTCCAACTAGGGCACGTGTCGCGGCCTATGGAGTTGGGTCGTGACAATAAACTACCTTACCAATACGCTAAACAATCTCAAAAGGACTAATATACCTCGGGCTTCAGTTGCCCTTCTTCACAAACCTCATCACACCCCAAATGGGTGAAATCTTCAACCAAACCCACTCACCAACCATGAACTCCAAATCAAGAACCCTCTGATCCGCATAACTATTTTGCCTACTCTGAGCTGCCTCTCCTAAATAAACTTGACCTTGTCCAAAGAATCCCGAAACAAGTCAGTACCCCAATGCCTAACCTCAAATGCATCGAACCAACCAATCAGAGAACAACATCGACTACCATAGAATGCCTCAAATTGTGTCATCTCAATGCTCGAATGGTAACTATTATTATAAGCAAACTTTGCCAAAATCACGAACTGGCCCCAATGACCACCAAAATACATCACACAGGCCGGTAACATATCCTCAAGGACCCAAATAGGCTGCTCGGACTAACCATTAGTTTGAGGGTAAAATGTTGTACTAAGCTCCATCCGAGTACCCAACTCCTTCTGCAAAGATGGCTAGAAATGAGATGTAAACTAAGTGCCTAGACCTTAAATGATAGAAATGAGTACCCTATGAAAATGAACTATATCCCGAATGTAAATTCTGGCCAACTTCTCCAAATTTTTAGTAGTCTGAACCGGTACAAAATGATCCAACTTAGTCAAACGGTCTACAATGACCCAAATAGCATCAAATTTCCCCCAAGGTCCGTGGTAACCCTACCACGAAGTCCATAGCGATTCTCTCCCACTTTTTCTCAGGTATAGGCATTCTCTGAGTAATTCCATTAGTCTTTTGGTGCTCATATTTCACTTGTTGATAATTCAAACACCGAGACACAAATCTAGCTATGTCCTTCTTCATACTACACCACTAGTGATGTTGCTTCAAATCTCGATACATCTTTGTAGCCCCTGGACGAGTAGAGTACCTCAAACTATGAGCCTCTTCCATTATCAATCTAGTTAAATCCTCCACCTGGGGAACACATATGCGACCCTTGAGTCTTAAAACCCCCTCTTCATCAAGAATTGCCTCATTTTCCTTTCCCTTCAGAACTTTGTCCTGAATCTTACACAACTTTGCATCAGCAAACTATTGACCCCTAATCCTAATAAGAAAGACCGTGCCTCCACACAAGCTAGAACCTTGCCAGGTTCTGAAATATTAAGTCTGACCATACTATTTGCCAAAGACGGAACATCTATAGCCAAAGGTCTCTCCCCTGACTATAACCATGCTAGGCCCATACTCACCGCCTTTCGACTCAAGGCATCTGCCACTACATTGCCCTTGCGGGGATGATAAAGAATAGTCATGTCAAAATTTTTGAGCAAATCTAACCACCTCCATTG
The DNA here is from genome assembly GCF_029784015.1 of Lycium ferocissimum. NCBI lineage: Eukaryota > Viridiplantae > Streptophyta > Magnoliopsida > Solanales > Solanaceae > Lycium > Lycium ferocissimum. The sequence goes on along the minus strand of NC_081347.1, from coordinate 33,338,917 downwards.
CCTCAAATTGAGATCCCTCTAATTGAAAATGTGCTGAAGACTCTGATGATATATAAACACTTCACAATGCACACAATAGAGATAATGCGCAAAAACCATCGCCGCTAACTCCAAATCATGAGTAGGGTAGTTGTTCTTGTGCCCTTCAACTGCTTCAAATCATAGGCTATAACCTTCCCTTTCTACATCAGAACATACCCAAGGTCGATCCATGAAGCATCACAATACTGTAAAGCCCTTTCCCTCCATAGGAAGAGTCAAAATCGAGGCCGTAGTGAAGTCTTGAGCTTTTGAAAGCTCGCCTCGCACTCGTCCGACCATTAGAAAGGTACATTCTTTTCAGTAAATTTGGACAAGGGAGATGCAATAGATGAAAATCCCTCTACAAAATGCCGATAGTAACTAGCGAGTCCAATGAAATTCCAAATCTCGATAATCGAAGTAGGTCTAAACTAATCACGAACTGCCTCAATCTTCTTAGGGTCCAGCATAATATCATCCTTGGACACTACATGTCGCAAAAATGCCACAAAATTAAGCCAAAACTTACATTTCAAAAACTTAGCATAGAGTTTCTTCTCCTTCAAAATCCCAAGCACGACCCTCAAATGCTGCTCGTGCTCCCCTCTACTATGAGAGTATATCAGAATATCATCGATGAAGATGAACAAAAAAGAATCCAAGTACGGTTTGAAGACACCGTTCATCAAATCCATAAATGTTGCTAGGGCATTGGTCATCCCAAAAGACATAGTTGGAAACATAATAACCACAACAGGTCTTGAAAGTTATCTTAGGGATATCCTCTGCCCTAATCTTCAACTGGTGATAATCGGACCTCAAATCGATCTTAGAGAAGATCGATGCAACCTAAAGTCGATCTAATAAGTAATCAATGCGAGGAATGGGATACTTGTTCTTAATTGTAACCTTGTTCAACTGTCGATAGTCAATACACATATGCATAGTCCATTCTTTTCCATGCCCCGAACCATCACGGCACCCGATCGATGAACTACTAGACCGAGTGAACCATTCATGACTGATCTAAACTGCTGGAAACTAATTGTGTGGAATACAAATTATAAGCATACTGAGCTACTGAAAAGTCTGACTAAATATCATAATTATGAAATCTTTTTGAAATAAGTCTGAGAATATAAAGGTGTAGCTAACACGGCTAACAGAATATCCAAAAATACTGATTAATTGCTACTCTAGTCTATAAAGCCTCTGAAGAATACTAAAATACTGACTGCTTACTGGGACAAGATCCCCTGCATACCTGACTATCTAACTGCACTGAATAAATGAAAGTAAAAGCAACACCCCGAAGGAAACTAGGACTCACCAAGGAGCTGATACGAGTGAGGTCGTAATGATCAAATCTGTCATCCTATATATCAGCACCACCATCGCGAAATGCAGGCCCCGAGCAAAAAGGGATGTAAGTACATTTGAATTGTACTTGTATGTAAAACAAACTGAAAGAATAAAATAGTTGTGCGGTAATCAGGGAAAGGACAACCTAGATAAATAAGCATGAGATAAACCAAAACTGAAACTGAACTGAGCATAAAATAACTGAACTGAACACCTGGATCATAATCACAATCGCCCTTTACTGAATAAATGGGAAAATTGCCTGTTGTATCTGAATTCATTAACTTGACCTCGGGTCCATATATATATATATATATATATATATATATATATATAATTTAACTGTGTTCTTCATTCTGCAATCCTTAACATGAATTTGAGAGTCATACTGAATTCTTTGATATGAGATACTGAAACATGAAATCATACATAGGTTTTGATATGAAAATGCTGACTATTACTAACTGAACTTAGACATGGATTAATGAACTATTCATGGGATTTAGAGTATTACTTGCATAAGCATCTCGGTGTATGTGACTGAGACTCATGAAATATCAAACATGAGCATTTACTGATTACTCACTGAGTTCACAATATTCAGAATGATAATCATGTACAACTACGAAACTGTATCCTTAAAGAATAGAAGTTCAGAAACATTTCATGAAACTAAGGCATAACCTCTATTTCTGATGCAAATCATAGTAATCATAAAGAATGATAACATTCTCACACATAGAGAGTTAGCCTTATATACCTGTATTTTCTCCAATCTAACGAACTAAACTGATTTTCTGATGAAGAACAACAAAACCCTAGCTTTGGATGCTTGAGAAGGATTTACCTTAGAAATCCTATGTTTTCATTCAAGAATCATGTTAAGAATCATGTATTTAGCGCGAGAATTTAAGAACCATATAAATGGTCTTACCTTGATGTGGAAGGTTGAGAGGAGAGGAAAACGACCTTCAACGGTTTTTCTAAGAAGCTAGGATGACTGAAAAATGAATTTTTGGATTAAGTGTTGAATTTAGATGATTGGATTCGGGATGGGATGGCTTGCTGAGCGAGCTCCAAAGTGAGGTACTGCCTCACATTTTTTTTGGTACCCTGTGCCTCACTGAGCGAGGCCTATAGCGAGACCCTCTCTTGCTCTAGGCCTTACTCAACGAGCTCCCTCTGCCTCACAACACTTAGAAAAGTTCTGCTCTTCTGCTTCCATGGTTCTATACTATAGTTCGGGAGTATGGAATGTTACAATATCTCCCTCTTGGGATCATTCATCCTCGAACGATGGGCAAATTCAATGAGAGCTTCAAACAGCGCCATCTTTATACTAGAGTGACAACTATTATTATAGGCAAATTCAATGAGAGGCAAGTGGTCATTCCAATTACCTTTGAAATCTAGGACACATGCCCTCAACATGTCCTCAAGAGTGTGAAAGGATTTACAATAGTTTGTTGTAAATGTAGCACCACGATCTGAAATGATGGATACTAGAGTCCCATGCAACCTGGCGATTTCCTGAATATACATCTTGGCATAATCATTTACGGAATCGGCGGTCCTCACAGGCAAAAAGTGTGCTGACTTTTTAAGTCCGTCCACAATCATCCAAATTGAATCATGTTTTCGAAATGAGTGAGGCAAGCCTATTTTAATGTCCATGTTAATCATCTCCTATTTCCACACAAGAATATCGATATTTTGAGCCAAACCACCGAGCCTCTGATGCTCGGCTTTCACTTGTTATAAAGTCCATATTAATCATCTCCTTAAGATCATGATGCATATTTGTGGAACCTGGGTGAATAGAATACCTAGAATGTGTGCCTCAAAAATAATCCTCTTTCTAAGTCCATCCAAATCAAGAACACAAAACCATCCTTGGTACCTTAAAGTACCATTGTCTCCCCCTTATTCGAAAGCCGTTGTTTTATGCTTGTGAATCTCTTCCTTTAGCTGTAACAGATAGGGATCCCTAAATTGTTTCTCTTTCACTTCGGTTACTAAGGAGGATTCGGCTCTGTTCTGAACATCAACTCCACCTTCTTCTGAGTCCAAGAGTCGAACTCCAAGATTTACTAAATGGTGAACTTCTCTTACCATAACTCTCTTATCTGCCTTGACATAAGCTAAACTTCCCAAGGAAGGCCTACCTAGAGCATTAACTACAACATTCACTTTTTCCTAATGATAGAGAATATCCATAGCATAATCCTTGAGTAATTCAAGCCATCTTCTGTGTCTTAGATTCAGCTCCCTCTGATTGAAAATATACTGAATGCTCTTCTGATCTGTGAAAATATCAACGTGAACGCCATACAAGTAGTGACGCCATATCTTTAGCGTGAAAACCATGACTGGCAACTCCAAATCATGAGTAGGATAATTCTTTTCGTGAGCCTGAAGTTGTCTTGATGCATAAGCTACTACCTTACCATGCTGCATCAATACACATCAGAGACCGACTCCAGAAGCATCACAATACACTTTGAACCCCTCAGTTCCCTCAAGTAGTGTCAAAACTGGAGCCAAAGTCAACCTCATTTTCAACTCCTCAAAACCTCTCTCACAAGCATCATCATTGAAACTAGACTTTGCTTTGAGTCAAGTTGGTCAACAGAGCTGAGATAGAGGAAAATTCCTCAACGAAATGTTTGTAATAGCTTACAGACCTAAGAAACTTCTTATATCTGTTGCTGAAGTGGGTCTGGGACAATTCTTCACGATATTTATTTTCTAAAAATCCACTTTCACACCTTCCCCTGAAATGGCGTGGCCTAGGAACACTACTGATTTCAGCCAAAATTCATGCTTGGAAAATTTTGCATAAAGCTTGCGATCCTGAAGTGTCTGCAATAATATTCTGAGATGCTCCACATGGTCGATCTCATTACGGCAATAAACCAAGATGTCAACAATAAAAACAATGATGAGTAAATCATAATAAGGTTTGAAGACCATGTTCATAAGATCCATGAAGGCAGTTGGTGCATTCGTCAACCCAAAACAACATGACAAGAAATTTGAAATGACCATAACGGGTTTTGAAAGCGGTCTTCGAAATATCAACTTTCTTAACTTCGGCTGCTGGTACCCTGATCTGAGGTCAATCTTGGAATAGCACTGGGTACCCTGAAGTTGGCCGAACAAGTCATAAATTCTAGGAAGTGGGTACGTGTTTTTAATGGTGACTTTGTTCAACTGAGGGTAGTCAATGCACATAGGCAAGGATCCATCTTTCTTTCGGACAAACAAGACTGGTGTGCCCCAAGGTGAGACACTTGATCTAATAAATACCTTGTCGAGAAGATCTTTCAACTGGGCTTTTAACTCTTTCAACTCGGCTGGAGCCAATTTGCATGGCAGAATAGATATCGCCTTAGTACGGGGAAGAAGATCGATTCCAAAGTCAATCTCCCTATCAGGAGGAACTCCGGGAAGATCTTCGACGAAAACTTCTGGAAACTCGTTAACAACTGGCACTGACTGGAGAGTTAGAGTCTGGGTATCTATATCCCTGACTTGGACTAAGTGATAAATATACCCTTTGGAGATCATATTTCTTACTTTAAGATAGGAAATGAAATCATCACCCTTCCGTTCTATAACTGGTTAATCAGGAAACTTGAAGCCTACTATCTTGGTTCTGCAGCCTAATGTGGCATAACATGATGCCAACCAGTCCATGCTCATGATTACATTGATGTCTACCATTTCCAACTCCACTAGGTCGGCTACTGCATTGCGCTGATAGACTTTAACTAGACAGCCCTATAAACATGTCTAGCTAAAACTGACTCTCCAACTGGAGTGGACACTTCAAAGGGTTCATGCAACCTTTCTGGCTCGATCCCAAATTTCTTAGCAATAAACGGGGTTACATCTGATAGGGTGGATCCGAGATCCATAAGGGCATAAACATCAAAAGTGAAGATTGTTAATATACCTATAACAACATCCGTATGAGCCACTGTATCCTGAAGACCCTCTAGTGCCTACAAGTAGTTTTAACCTCCGCCTGCATTACCAGACTTTGCTGCACCACGCCTTGATTGGGCTTGATAGTTACGGGGAGCCACTGAATTTGTGTACTGGGCTGCATTACCTCTGGTACCTTGCCTTGCTGATGGGCAGTCTCTCAGAAAGTGACCCTACTTTTCACAACCAAAACAACCATCCATGCCTGATCGACACATACCTTGGTGTCACTTACCATACTTTTTGTACATGGGGTTCTGAAAACCCTTTTGGCCTACACTGGCCAGTGATTAAGAGCCTGGTGCCCTGAAACTCTGCTTCTGGTTGAACTGACATTATATGATCATTTCTGAACTTCTAGACTGGTGCACTGGTAGTCGATGGAGTAGGCCATGATGACCTCCTATTAAAGTACTGCATACCTCTACCTCTCTGAGACATCCCATTTTTGAAATTACCTGCAGACTTAGCTTTTTCGTTGATTTTCCTGTCCATCTGTTTCTGCAGTTGTTCCTCTTCCTTCTTTCTATCCTCATTACCTTGCACAAATGAAACCATCTTATTGATGGTCATGTCATTATTCCGAGCAGCAATATTAGCATCTTCAAACAGGTAGGGTGAAAGACCCAACACAAAACACCTAACTCTGGTCCTCATACTGGTAACCATATCCGGAGCATACTTAGCCAATGAGACAAACCTGAGATAGTACTTACTCACACTCATGTCAAAGGGCCAGTTACAATTGGGCTAATTGAAGAAAGACATATTTTGATAAGACTATCTTTATTGAAGGATTATGTCAAAATGATGTCAACCCCAGCATACTATTTGAAGGTGCATAATAGATACTGCTAGATGAGGCCTTTAATTTGGGATCCTTAGTTTAAGCCAAAAGAGGAAACTTCAAAAGCAATAGCATGGATTAGTTGTAACACCTCGTACCGTGGCATTGGGATACGTCGTAGTAAATCCATATGAGCTCGAAGGGATTAAGGTTGTTCACTAGGTTATGTGAGACCCCGTACATATCCACGATTAAAAATTAATTGATAGTACTATATACCCTATCTCGTATAGAGTATCTGAAAGCAAACACATGCACACATGCCTCGTCTTACATCTCATTCGAATCTAATTCGAGTAGACGATACTAAATCAATAAGGTATCGATTAGATCTAGAAATGAATCAACAGAATCTTTTCATTTTAGGATTTTAGGTCGAACCATTGAGAGCGATATATAAGTACACGTATATTTTTGAGGTAGTAGATATTCTCTTTTAAATGATATTTTTATTATAAGGATAGAAATTATTTTCTCATAAGAAAAATTATCTTTTCCTATTTTGAGAATTGATAGTACAAAAATGTGTGCTCTAAATATAAGGTTGGAAAAAATTAGAATGTGATGAAATATACTTCTAGATATACCAATATTTATGAAATGCTAGTATATGTGTAAATATTTATAAGATTTTTTTTTTTTGATTTATTTATATTAATTATGTGTGTGTAATTGCGGATGTTGATGTATATATATATATATATATATATATATATATATATATATATATATATATATATATATATATACATATACATACATATATATATCATATACATATATATAGGTATATATACACATATATATGTATATATACGTATATATATATATATATATTTATACGTATATATATATATATATATATATATATATATATCTATCTATATACATATATATACATATATATATGTATATGTATATATATATATATATATATATATATGTATGTATATATATGTATATATATGTATGTATATACATGTATATTATATGTATATATATATATACACATATATATATGTGTATATATATATATCTATCTATATACATATATATACATATACATACACATATACATATATACATATACATACACATATACATACATACATATACATACACATATACATACATACATATACATATACATATACATACATACATATATATACATATACATACATATAGAAACATATATATATATATATATATATATATATGGGACCCCATTGATAAGAGATGTGTGTATTGTTGGTGGCATCTTTATAAGAGGTGTGTATTGTTGAAGGAAATTGTGGAAGTGGACCCCATGGTCCATTATGAGGAGATTATATCTTATTTCTCATAAAAGGCAGATGATTTTCTTAAGAAAAGGATATGCAGCAACAAATTGAGATATGCAGTAACGTTTTCTTCATATATTGGAAACAAAAGTGTTATTCTTCTCGCGCAAATAATTTCTTCTAAAACGTGATAATCAATTTATACCGTGACTCCATTAGACCTAGTAAAGTTCTCTTAATTTCTTCATCTCCTTCATCAAGATCTTTAAGAAGCAAGTATTATTTTTGGCAAGTTCAAGTAAAGAGTTGGTAAATCCGACAATTAAGATTTGCTTGAAGGAAGGTTGGTTTCACCGTTGTCGATAAAGGATCAAGAGTAAAGGTATTTAAGGCTATTCGATAACGTTTCTTTGGCATGAATGCATTGTAAGTTCCTATTTTCAATTACATATTCGAAAATAGAATTATTAATCATGATTTAAGAGTTTTATGAGTTCCTTGTTGACACTACCTCAATGATCCAAAATTCTTATATCTACAAGTAGCCAATGCTTTTGTCAGAAAGAGTACATAAGTCATAACGACCCCCTCATAGTAGCTTACATAACATAACGTTCGTTGATAAGAGTTGTTCTATTCTCATGTTCCCCAGTTTCAGATGTACTTTCTTTACTTGCCGATATGCTACATTCATAAGAGAGTTAGTAGCCTCATTCCTACCAGAATAGTGTGTACAGATCTTAGTGGCACCTATGTAATAACTCATACCATTGCTAATCAATAGTAACAAGAGAATAAGTTTCCCCTACTTTGTGATAGTTATTGTCGGTTACAATGACCACTTTACGATGACAAGAGAATTTACTGGTTAATATTGACACTTGAGATGGAGATGATAATCATACGTAGTCGAGTAGCGATCATTAGTAATAGTACCTCCACCCAGATGTTTAAACAAACTTATAGATATATAATGCAGTGGTTAGTGTCCCGGTGATTTGAGCTCCATATGTTTATTAGTAGTATCTTATTCTGTTCAGAGAATGTATACAAGTCCCGATGGTTCCCTATAAGAGTTATAGTATCTTACCGAATAATAGTCGGGCGTTACGAGAGCGTTGCTTGTTTATGGCAGATAGTAGTGACAGTTAATAATGCCAAGGTGAGAACCTTGCTTGTGATACTTATCACTTAAGATAGAGAAAGAGATTTCCTTACTTAATAAGTTGTGGCTGTTGTTATTTGATACGATAGATGCGTACAACGAACAGGCCAGAATCCTAGTAGATAAAGGAGGGACAAAGCGCTTTCAATGGTGATGAAAGAAGGGGAAATGCCTGGACGACAGCCACTCGCCCAACCTGGCGATAGTACTGTAAACCCTTGGCTCGCGATTGAAGAATGTATCTCACGGGGCTCTATCCAATAGGAGTGCTAGCCTGGTAGATATGAGCATGATAGCTCGGTAGATGATGGATATACTAGTCCGAAAGTACCGGCTTATTAGTTGGGTATGAGACAGAGAGAGTACCAGTACGCGAGTCGGGAAAGTACAGACTCACGAGTTTGGTAGCTAGCACATACGTACGAGACGTTATGACAAATTAGCATTTCAGAATCGATGTGTTCACATGACTTGCGTCTGGTAGACAAGAAATGCTATGAGCTAGATGACACTATTTATTGAGAGTTTAGAGTTACAGATTTCAAGAAGAGGTGAAGTGTTCTAACTAGAGCATAGTATATGACTTACTAGATTGTATTTGACCCTTGATATTCACAGCTATATCTTCAATTATAGTTTCATTTGGTTACCACATTATTCATGATATGAGCCAGAGACAGGTGAGTGTACTTCCAGATTATCTGTGACCACTCACATTATATTCAGTATATTATGGTTATCAGTTCAGCTTCGTTTTCAGTGATTTCATGTTCGCCTTGCATACTCGGTGCATTATTTCGTACTGACGTCCCTTGTCGGGGAGCTGCATTTCATGTTGCAGGTCTAGATAGCCAGTTTCACGGACATTTAGAGTAGACAGTCCCAACACCAGCAGTTGATTGGCAAGACTCCTTTTCATCCGTAGTACAGCCGAGTCTAGAGGTTATTTTATTTTGCTATGTATATAGACTTATGCGTAGGTTGGGGCCCTATCTCGACTATGCTATGTTGGTCAGATGTTCTCAGAGGCTTTTGTAGACGTATGTACACCTATGGTCAGTCACGTCATGTCAGCAGAGAGTTTGTACAGGTTGAGGGCTCGTAGGCCTGTATATATATGTGTGTATGTTTGGTATTTTCTATTTGCAGGAGATCGAATTTAGTAAGTTATTAGTGGTGCAGAATGGGTCGCTTGTGTAAGTTAGGCACTAGATGTTGTCCACCTCATCTAGGTTGGGGTGTGACATTCGTTTCCCTGAATTGCCTCCCAATTAGCTGTGGGAAAGCCTCTAACTGTGGATTTGGCAAAGACAAATAGAACAAGACCTTGTTGTGCAAAAGTTCAAATTGAAATGGATTTAGTTGGAAAGCATCCTCAGAGAATTAATATTGTAGAGGAAGATGAGAACACTAGTGAAATAAAATCAAAATGGATCAAAATAAATTATGATTACCCGCCCAAATATTGCAAGCATTGCAAATTGCAAGGACATGGAAAGGTTGAATGCAGGGCACTGCACCAAGATTTGGAGAAGCAATACAGAGATGAGTTTAGGAAAGAAAATGCTGAAAACGCAAGTGCAGAGAATTAGAGCAGAGCTACAAATAGGGTAAGTAACGGTTGGTACAGTCATGGAAAACAGGATGGATGAAAAGAAGAAACAAATACATAAAAGACAAATCTGGGAGGATTGTGGCAAAATAGATAAGAAGGACAATATGGAGACTAGAAATACCTTTGATGTGTTGGAAAATGAAGTAGATGAGGGAACACAGGGTGAGAAGGAGTCTGCAACACAAGAGGAAGAATATCAAAGTCAGCAAAAATTAGAAGGGGGGTTGATAAACACAAAGCAATGGGTTGAACATAGTTTCGAAGTACAAAAAAGCCTAAAGAATGAGGAGCAAATCACAGAAGAACAAAATAACAGTAGCAGCAATCAAAAAGAGCCTGACAATACAATTGGAAGGGTAGATGCAGTAGACAACAACAGTCAAATAGCAACATGATAAGGAAGAGGGAAAGGGTAAAGATTCAGGAATAAAACATGTGGAATGTGGTGATGGTGAAGCTCAAGTGGTAGATCAGGCAACACCATGCAAGGAAAAGTTAGTGCAGACACCAGCAAGTGTTCCCAAAGAACAGACTTTGAAGCAACAAAGGGAAAGAAGTAGTCAAGAAAGTAGCAGAAACAAGGAGTATTTTGACAGCCAAGGAAATAAAAATCTGATGCAGTATTACACAAGTCCAATAGCACAAGCAGTAAACAGAAACACCAAGGGGAGGATGATGTAATGAGCTTGGCTACTAGGCAGCTGAAAGAAAAACATGTTTAAAAGGAAAATAAAGATAGCAACATAAGCAATATATCCTCAGAAGCATCAGGCAAATCAATTAAAAACATTAAGAGCATGCAATTAATTCCTCAGTTAAAGGAGTAGAATCATCAGAGCACTCAGCAAGCCAAAAAGGAACAAAAGTAGATTTGGATGGGCAATTTTTGAGGCAAAATTATCAGGCTGCAATGAGAGAAGGGGATGTTCCTCCAAAGTGTTATGAAGGTGCAGGAAGGGGAAAGAAAAAGAACCAAAGAGAAACAAGTGTTCCACCTGGGAGTGGATACCAAACTAGAAGAGCCATAAATAAAGCAAATGTTTAATGATGAATGCTTTAATATGGAATATTAGATCTATGGATGCTATGGAGGCATTTCAAAGATTAACAAAGATGCATCTAAAGTACCATTTTGGTTTTATTAGTTTGATGGAGACATTTCAAGATGCAGCCAATATTGAGGGGTATAAGAGGAGGTTGGGCATATACACAGCTTTGGTGAATGCTTTTGTGAAAATTTAGGTTTTTGTAGATGATGTTTGAAGTGTCTATTGTAGAAGATCATATACAACATCTTACCATCACCTTAAAGAGTCAGATATTACAAGAAGATTTGGTTGTGACAGTTATATATGCAAAGTGTTCACAAGTGGAGAGGCTAGAATTATGGGAAAGTTTGGAGTAGAGGGCAAATAATATGGCTAAATCCCGGATGATAAGAGGAGACTTTAATGTGATAACTTTATAAGAGGAGAAATATGGGGGTTTACCAGTCAGGATTAATGAGGTACAAGATTTTCAATCATGTATACAAAATTGTGGAGTGTATGATCTGGACTTTAAAGGCAGTAAATATACATGGTGGAATGGGCAAAGTGGGGAGGATTTTATTTTCAAAGGGCTTGATAGATGTTTGGGAAATCAGGCACTTCAAAGTTATATCCTGGCATAGAGGTTCATCATTTGATTAGGACTGGGTCTGATCATGCCCCTCTTTTAATGTCATATGCTGGGAATACATTACCAATTAAGAAGCCTTTCAAATTCCTTAACTTTTGGGTTATAAATGGATCATTCCTGGACACTGTCAAGGCTCAATGGAGTGTTGATTTTATGGCTAATCCTTTTACTCTTTTTCATCATAAAATCAAAAAAGTAAAGGCAACTCTAAGTCAGTGGAGTAAAACCGCTTTTGGGAATATTTTTCAGGAGATAGAGACATTGGAAGATCTTATTAAAGTACATGAGATTCAATTTGAATTGTATCCTACTCCACACAACAAGGAGAAATTACATAGAGTGCAGGCTAACCTTTGTTGACACCTAATTTTCACCTCATAAGACACGTATTTTAATTTTGAAAATTCCCAAGTCCAAGACGGAGTAAGGATACAACCTTAAAAATTAAAATTTCAAAAATCCAGAGAAAATTGCAAAAGTTGACATTTAATTATTATTACATAAAAATTGACAATTACAAGAAAATTACGAGTTATTTACCTTCACAAATATGATTTGAAAAGAAGATATGTATCCCGCTCCATCTAACTCAAAAAAATTGTTAATTAAGACGACGTATGAATTATGGCTCATTTTGACCGCATTTTCACATTGAGTAGGACTAAGACAGAATACTTAGAGTGCAGGTTCAGTGGCGTACCGCGTGAGACTGACGAGGAAGTGAGGCTTGGTACCCAGGCCATTCAAAAGAAAGGAAGTTTCAAGTATCTTGGGTCTATTATACAGGGAGATAGGGATATCGACGATGATGTTTCACATCGTATTGGTGCGGGGGTGGATGAAATGGAGGCTCGCCTCGGCCTTGTGTGATAAGAAAGTACCACCAAAACTTAGAGGCAAGTTCTACAAAGTGGTGGTTAGACCGACTTTATTGTACGGGCGGAGTGTTGGCCAGCTACCAAGAACTTTCACGTTCAGAAGATGAAAGTCGCGGAAATGCGAATGCTGCGGTGGATGTGTTGGCATACTAGGAGGGATAGAATTAGGACTGAAGATATTCGGGACAAGGTGGGAGTGGCATCGATGGAGGACAAGATGTGGGAATTGAGGTTGAGATGGTTTGGGCATGTAAAGAGGAGAGACACAGATGCTCCAGTGCGGAGGTGTGAGAGGTTGGCTATGGACGGTTTTAGGAGAGGTAAAGGGAGGCCGAAGAAGTATTGGGGAGAGGTGATTAGACAGGATATGGCACAGTTTCAGCTCACCGAGGACATGACCTTAGATAGGAGGTTGTGGAGGACTCAGATTAGGATAGAAGGCTAGGTGGCTTATCCTTTCACCATAGTAGTTGTAGTTTTGCTCATTCGTTTATTGCCATTTGATTTCTGCATTTTATTGCTACTTATATTTGTTGGGCCGTTGTACTTTGATTATCTTATTTATCTATAGTAGTTAATGCTCTTTTCTTTCCGGACTGTTGTCACACCCTAACTTGATAGGGTATGATAGGCATCCGACCCTTACTTAGGGCCGAGAGCCCACGTTCACGAATATCCATACGAGAGAAAGATAAGAGATATTATGAGCACGATAGTAATGACGATGAGTCTATGACTATAAGGAGCTGCAAAAGTATAAGATAAAAAAGAGATATAAGGCACTAGTACGGTAATTAACGATGATGAGTTAAAACTAAAGAGTCCTAAAGTGAGAAATGACGCCCAAGATGTCAATGATTCTAAGTATGGTTCCACTGGTGCTTCTTCTTACGTACACTCACCTTAAAATGTTAGTCCCTTCAAGGTGAGATACGATGATTTGATTACTCCATAATGTAGTCGGGGTTCCACGACCTTATGTCACCCCGACATAGCTATAGTCGCCTCCAAGTCCTAATGTATGTTTTGCTGATGTATGTATATGTAATAATGCTCAGTTATGATAAAGCCATGATACGCCTATAAGGTAATTAATAATCATAAGTCCATGATATGTATGATGATGTTTAGCTTATAATATACCTATGAAATGTATGATGATGAGTATACGATGATATGATTCCACCATGCCGAATTGGCCGGCCATGTCACCGCTACGGCAGGCTGCTATGATTTCACTGCACCTAGAAGGTCGGACATGTCACCACTAGTGGGCTGCGTTCGACTACACCGTGCTTGGAGGGCCAGACATGATCACCACTAGTGGGCTGCATATGATGGGTACCCGGACGCAGATTGACGATGATGAGGTGTGAATGGTATGATGATATATGTATGATATGATGATGTATGTATGATATGACGACGTATACGTTATGGTAATTCATATGATATGCTACGTATGATATATGTATAAAATGTATCCATTCGAAGTTTATGTCCTCATCTTATGTCTTATGATTTCTCTACTATGATCATTTCATTCATGCCTTACATACTCAGTACAATGTTCGTACTGTCGTCCGTCTTCTTTGGATGCTGTGTTCATGCCACGGGTGACAGGGAGGCGACCCAGACTCGTAGAGGCTGTTAGCTGACTGAGAGCACTCCTTTGTTCCGGAGGTGCTATCTTGAGACAGCATTTTGTGTACATATATTTTGGGCACGTCGGGGTCCTGTCCCGTCCATATGTCTAGTACTCTAGTAGAGGCTCGTAGATACGTATGTGTGGGTAGCATGGTCTCACAGTCTTTCATGTATATGCACGTATGTATATATATTATTTTGATAGCCAAAGGGGCTTATGTTTATAAAAGTAAATATGTTTCAAATGTTAATAGTTTTCTATGATCACGAGTATACATTATGAATAAGAGTAGATGAGTAACATAATGAGCTGTCTTCGGTGGTCAGCCCCGGATACCCGTCATGGCCCGTAGCTCGTGTCGTGACAGAATCTCCTGCACAATCTCTGTATCGGATTCACATATGGGAGTATCTTATCATTTTTGGTTGCCCAATTTCCTTTCACTTGATTTATGAGAAAATCGGAGTCCACGGTTACCAACAACTCTTGTATTTTCATGTCCAATGCCATCCTGACACCGAGGATACACGCTTCATATTCCGTCATGTTGGTTGTACATCTGAAGTTGAGCTTTGCGGCCATCGGAAAGTGTTGTCCTATTTCTGATATTAACACTACCCCGATGCCTGATCCTTTGTAATTGATTGCTCCATCGAAGAACAGTCTCCAACCCGAGTATGGTTCTGCCACCTCTTCTTCCATAGCCATCACTTTCTCATCTAGGAAGAAAGTCCATAATGGTTCAAGTTTATCATTGACGGGACTTTCTGCTAGCACGTCAGCTATGGCTTGTCCTTTGATTGCCCTTTTGTCACGACCCAATTCGGGGTCGCGTGGGCACCTCCGTTCCCACCTCGATAGGCGAACCCTCTCATTGAATACACATCAGTTAAATAAGGACGATTCATTTAAACCAATAGATATTTAGAAATAACAGTGGAATATCATAATATTTATGTAATAAACTCAAGTGTTCATATGATTAGAACAAATACATGATTACAGACTCAATCCATCTTCCCATGACCTGGTCTAGACTAGTACAAGAGTGACTAATGACTTCAGATTACCACTACATTCTAAAACTCAACCTCCATCCCGGAATGAAATAGGGGGAGGCCTTCCAGATAGGCACCGTGTATTTTCACATATGCTTCGATCGATCACCCGAAACAATCTACACCCCAAAAAGGGTGTAGAAAGTGCAATGTCAGTACTGAGTAAGTATCATAGGCCGACAATGGTTAGTAACACATATCAGTAAAAGAATTCATAGGTAAACAGGATAACAACCCAAGCAAGTCATACGTCTATCTACCACATATTGTATATCAATACCCTTAAGCATTAAATTCACTCTAATAATTCACCAGTCAAGCTCACAACGATCTCGGAACTCACATATCATTAAATCCATCGTTTCAGTCTAGTAGTCAACTCATCATTAAGACACCCATTATCCTACATCACATAGAGACCAAACATATAACTAAGCATACGGACGATCTGTGGGATACCTCCACAAGTTCGATCAATAAATCTAAATCCAAGTACATGTCATTGCCTAAGTAAAGCATCTAATCCCAAATATGCCAAGTCTGAATAAATCAATCCGAATCCATTCATCATAAATAAACACCAAATCATCTCAAATAAGCCACAATGCAGTGCAATGCAAGATGTATCAATGCAATGCAATGCAAGATGTATGAATGCAATTCCATGCTATGCAAATGAGGTGTACACATGTCTCCGGATGGAAATATCGACATCTCAGTAGCACAACCCAGTGTGACTCAAAAAATCTAAGTGCCACCCGTCCCGGATCGTTGCCCAACAGACATACGGGACCCTAGCCAATTGCTCACAAGGGGAGTCTCATCGGCACCACTTTGGGGGACCCGCGGAGTCCATGCACAAACAACGATTTCGAGAAAAAATCGGAATAGACCATGCAACAACGATGCTAGAATAGCTCATCCGACATCCGCCACCTCACAGTCACTTAAGTAAAGATTTTATCAAAATATCAGTTTTGCTCTATCAACAATCTTTTGGATCATCATCGGGTATCGGCCATGCATCGTGAATATGAGAGAATGTATGCAATGCATATGTCAATGATTCCAGAATTGAACCTCGAACATCAGCCTTCTTACAATCACTCAAGTAAAAGAGTTTGTCAAACACCAGTTTCATATAATCAACGATTCCGGAATGGATCTTCGGACAGCGGCCTTTTCACAATCACTCAAGTAAAAGAGTTTAGCAAATATCAGTTTCGCTCAATCAACGATACCGAATCATCACAGGGTATCGGTCATGCATTATGAATATGAGAGAATGCGTGCAATGCATATGTCAATCATCAACAATCAAGTTCAACAACACAAGTACCAACAAATGGGGTACGCCAACAATATTCCATATCACAATACCAACAATGGTATGCCAACAACGTATCATATCACAATACCAACAGTGGGTATGCCAATAATATATCAATATCACAATATCGACGGTGGGTATGCCAACAATGTATCTATATCATAATACCAATAGTGGGTATGCCAACAATGTATCTATATCACAATACCAATAGTGGGTATGCCAACAATATATCATATCACAACACCAACAGTGGGTATGTCAAATCTATCCCAATCAGGACGACAAAACAGAATTCGATATCTACTAACTACACATGGCATCAAGCCAACACAATAGAACAGTCAAATACAACACAACAGGGTGGCTAGTCCCACACATAATAAGTAAACCAATCGATATACAATTTTTCCACTTCGATAAATTAGGAACATGAATCTCACATTACACTCAAAATCCCTCATTACATAAAATCCACCAATTTTGAAGGAAGCCACATCATACATCCTATATAATCTACAGGCCGCAACCCCGAACACATAATCACACATCAATACCATCCTTGGATTCCATCCTCAATCTCTAATTTCTACACATGCATTCTCCATTTCTTCTAATACACAAATATGGGAAACTAACTGGAGTCTACCGAAAGGGGAAGCCATAACCTACCTGGCAGCCGAACAGGTGCCACGAACTCACACGTTGCCTTGTCTTTTGAAGAATTTCCAAATAATCAAACTCTATCACATATGAATTCTATATAAGAAATCATGAATAATGATACCCATATTGACTACTTTCTATTCGGGTCAAATTTCAACCCTTAATTTAGGAAAAATGAGCCCGAAGGGCAAAATGGGAATTTTATGACTGCAATACCAAATTCAATACAAAAAGGTCAAAACCCATTACTTTAATCATAGGAATACTCAATTAATTCTCAAAATCATCATTATTAAGAAAACTCCCAAATTTGGGTCTAAGAATCCTAACCTTAATCCCACAATTTTATCTCTAAAAATGGAAGAAAGATGCTTATATAGTTTATAATCATCAAATTCATGCTTAATGAAGCTAACCCAACCAATAATACAAGATTTCAAAGCCAAGAACCCATTAGGAAGAAAACCCATAAAAACCCTCTTTGATTCTAGGAATTTCTAGCATGGATTCTTACTTAGAAAAGAAAATGGAAGAGATTAGGATTAAGTAACTTACTTTTAAGAGAATTTTGACCATAAACCCCTCAAGTCGCCTCCAAGGTGGTAAGAAAATATAATAGAAGTTATGGGAGGAAATAAGGGTTTTTGGAGGCGTTTAAATCAGAAAACTGCCTGTCGGCCACTATAGCGGCCGACCTTACCGCTCTAGTGGTCACCTTTACGGCTGCAGCGCTACCACTATGGCGGTCATCCTTACCGCTGCGGCGGTCACACCAGACACCCGAAAAATCTGGTGTCTTCCAAACTTGAAAACGACACCCAGAACAATCCGGGTACCTCCCGAACACAAACCAAATATGCAGATATACATAAAAATGCACTACGAACGTACTTGTGGCCTCAGAATTTCCAGCGGAGGCTTCGTTGACCAAGTCAACTCCCGGCAGCCTAAATATCAAATTTCCAACCCAAGTCCAAAAACGCAACTGAGTGCATTAGGAACCGAACCAAACCCACCAATAAATCACAAATGGTCATTCAGACCTTTCGGAATGGACGGATCTCCGAAAAAAGTCCGTTTACCCAAAAGTCAACTCCCGTCAAATAGTTTTCGCTTTAAGCCAAATTTTTCTAGAGAACATTCTAAAGCCCACAGCGATGCCTAGGTAGTCATGCCAACTATCTCCTCGGGTCAAAATAGTTCTAACCAAACTCAAGAACGAGTCCACGAGGGTAAAAATGAAAAAATTACGGCAACGACAAAACGGGTCGTTACACTTTTGTGCTATGTATACGATGTAGAATTCGCTTAGTACCATCTTCCATTTAGCCAATTTTTCTATGGGCATCGGTTGCCAGAAAATGTATCTCAATGGATCCATTCTAGATATGAGGTGAGTAGTGAACACTGTGCCTCAGCTTTTGGGCAATCTAGGTCAGAGCAGAACATGTTTTCTCTACAAGCGTATACAATGCCTCGCAGGATGTGAACTTCTTACTCAAATAGTAAATGGCATGTTCCTTTTTGCCCTCTTAATCATGCTGGGCGAGCATGCACCCGAAAGCATTTTCTAATACTGACAGGTACAGTAGCAAAAGGCTCACTTGCTTGGGTGGCACTAGGACGGGAGGATTGGAGAGGTACTTCTTGATTTTGTCGAATGCCTCTTGGCATTCTTCCATCCAATTTATGGGAGCGTCTTCCTTGAGTAATTTAAGGATTGGCTCCACAATCACAGTTGACTAGGCTATGAATCGCCCAATATAGTTTAACCTTCCCAAGAAGCTCATGACTTCTTTCTTAGTCTTGGGAGGCGGCAACTCTCGAATTGCTTTGATTTTGGCAGGATCCAGTTCAATACCCCAGCGGCTGACTATGAATCCTAGCAACTTAACCGTTGGCACTCTAAACGCACGCTTTGCTAGGTTTAGCTTTAGATTGAACTTACAAAGTCTACCAAAAAACTTGCGCAAGTGTGTGGTATGCTCTGAACTTTCTTTTGATTTTATGATGACATCGTCCACATAGACTTCGATTTCTCGATGCATCATATCATGGAACAGGGTAGTCATGGCTCTTATGTACGTGGCTACTGCTCCCAAACGCACATGCAAGTATGCGCGATCGTACAAGTAATATAAGATTTTTAAGTCGAGATATCGTACCCACAGGGACTTATGATTAACTATTTACTAAATTAAACTAATTCTAATTATCTAAACAAGAAATAAAATCCAAATTTATATTTATAAACTAACTAAAAATAAAATAAACAAATAATGAACTTCAACCAAGAAAGAGCAGATTTTTATCGAAGAAGAGATAGATCTAGGGCTACGACCACCAACAATCCAGTTGAGTCTTCAAATCGTTCTACCTATGGGTTACTAGTTGATGGGTTAATTGTAACTTTATGATATTCTCTTGAACTACTCACAAGCCTGTAGATGCTACTATAACGCCTATATCTCTATGGTCGTCAGAGGTAACAAGAACGCATTTATTTCTCCGTATTCAACTAAGTAGGGCTAAAGGGTATATCTCTATCCTCAGTAGTGAAATGATTAAATCGAACAAACTCTATTTATTCTTATTACGTACGTGAATTCCCTCTCTCAAGTCCAATTCAAGCACCACAGATAGTGTTCAATTAGTGATCAAGTAATCAAACAATGAAGACCAAGAATAAATAAATAACCCAAGATGGAAAATTAATAGATAGAAACGATAATCAAACGTCAACTTTCATGTTTGTGTCAAAGCCCTAGAACTAAAGAGTTCAGCTCCACATAGACATGGAGGAAAAACAACTAATCATCCGAATAAAAATATCAAAATAAATATTACAGAGAAGAGAAGATAAAACCCTGTAAATACGGCCTCCACGGCGGCTCCAAGCTCTCTCTAGGTCCAAAGTTATGAACTAAGGGTTTTAGGCTATCCAAAGTTATGTAAAAATCGTGTAGGATATATATTTATAAGGTACCAAAAGGCCTGGGCTTTTAAAAATAAATTCCAACATGGACCAGGAAAAAATAGTAGGCTCGCGTCACACCCGCGTCGCAGGTGCAACGCGGACTGATCAGAAAATAAAAGATTCAGAGACTCGTTTTTGCCCCTCAGATGTGCGACGCGTGAATAGCTCCTTGCTGCTAAAGAACATCACTTGCCTTTATTTTTGTTGTCTGCTGCCTTCATTATCTATTTTCTTTGCAATTTTGACTTCAAACGTAATGCAAATCCTCTTAGTGAACAATCGTTATGTCCCCTGGTTGTCTCCTCCTCTTTTCTCCATTATTTTTCTTCCGCATTTTATTTAATTTTTTTATCTAAATTTCTTCATCTTCACACCGCTTTATTCCTACATAGTAAAATTATAGTATTAAGCACAAATCAATATATTTTGTACTCAAAAGACAATTAAAAGTATTAGAATGTGAGGCAACAATGGCTAAATATATGCAATTTATGGCCGAACATCACCACTCCACACTTAGACTCTTGCTCGTCCTCGAGTAAGCATTAAAACCACTTTCAATAAATCAAGCCTAGGAATACCACCACTTTGATTGATACTAACAATTAGGCCCTATAGTAACTCAACCATCTAATATATACTTCCTGATCATCATGCAAGAATATGAGTCAACAAAAAAACAAACAACAAACTTCTAACCTCCTAATCACAGAGATGGACTCTAACTCATCAAATTTAAGCTCGCTCACCTACTCTGTCAAAGAAGCTAATAACATCACCTATCTATCATGAAACAAGTTCCCTCACCAGAAGAAATAGTCCGCACACTCAAATCAAATAATCGAATGTAAATTAAGGACTTAGCATCAAAGCACAACTCTCGCACTCACAAAGGAATTCACATGTATGCACAAAGAACCATAGGCTTGCCCATAATGTACATCTCCACTAATTAAGTTTGCTCGAATAGAATCAAATAGGACTTTAACGGGTTGTAATGTTGGCTAGGGGACGGGTAGGACAACTATATGATAGTGCCTTACACTTCCCTAAGCATTTTGCACTTTTAGACTTCAACACCCATTATTTTCTTCTCTTAACTTTATTTTCCAGCCCTCTCTTCTTCAATAATTTCACAAGTATTGCTCATCATATTAAGAACGCTTCAATTTTTTTTCTTCAACAATTTTTTTTCATGTCACATTCTTTCAAAGAGGGCCTTTTCATCACGTTGTAGCTATCATTGGTCACCATTTTTCACTTGACCATCCCTATTCTTCAGATTTATTAATTAATATCACAGTCTATGCTACAGTGCTCAAGGAAGCAGGGTGCAAAAACTAGGGATTCAACAAAAAGGATCAAGGCAAAAATACGGCTAACAAACGAAAGGCTATAGGGTCAAAGGGTTAACTAGTGGTATAATATCTGAAAACGCTAAAATTTACAAGACATATCAAAGAAAGCCTATAATCATCTTCTAAACAGAGCAACACTTTTTATTTCGCTTCAATAACATGCAGGGCAAGTTCTAGACTAAGATGCAAAACATGGAATATATGCACGAAATCCTCACCTCACATGGCACAAGTCTCAATGAAGATGGATCAATTATACTCTAGGACAGATAGGATCATGACGAACTACACAATAAGAATAAGCTATATACAGTGTCACAAGCATAAGTCTAGGTGTCATAAAGTCTTCTATGTTTTTTTTTTCATTACTCAAGCATTCACAGGAAAATACTACTCAATCTCAGGCCCAAATATGCTAGTATCAACCAAGTCAAAAGGTCTTTCTTCTCTCTCCTTTACAACTCCTAAAACACCTAATCGTAAAAATAAAAAAAAATTACCCGGTTCAAAGGCCCCCCCTCGGGAAAGAACCGAGGCCATAAGAAAACCCAAGGGGTGGATGATGAATGCCCCTAATGAGGGACTTAATAATTTATTAAAGAAAATCAAAGAAAATAAAAAATCTTTTTCGAATTTTTCCTCTTTTTTTTTTTTTCGACACTAAGACTCAAAATTAATAATAATAATAATAAATCCTAAGGCATATTAAATCATCATCCTCAGCCTTACCAGGGACTTATTTCCCACCCCACACTTAAAATCATGCAAAGCCATCAGTGCATATAGATGGAAAAATTTTAAAAAGGTAAGGTAAGAAATACTCCCTGGGGCCCTCTACGGCCTAGCTAGCAACATGCTCTCATCATTAAAAGTCGGCACGACCCCACACTTAAGCTCAAACATGCTCCTCAGCATTCAACTTTGGGTACTCAACTTCCCCTAATCTGCAAAACAAAAACAAAACAAAACAAAACGTGACACTATAAAAATAAAAATCTATAATTATTACACATTGGGTTGCCTCCCAATAAGCGCCTTAGTTAACGTCTCGACACGACATGAATCAACTTTGTCCTCCACCTCGAACTTATGAATTGTATCCCCAATTTTGCATCAAATTTTCTATCACGCTTCTGGGGCAGTGGTGTAAAAATAAAGGAACCAAGCAATAGGTGTCGCATCTTGCACTTATTGGCCCTTAAGTGAGGAATATCGTTTTGTCTTTTTGGCATGGCAAATTTCAGGATGTAAGGCTCTTGTTCCTCATCTATACACTTCTCCAAAGGCTTGGAAGGCTCTATTTCCATCTCGCCAACCAAACATAATGTAGAAATTTTTTTAGAATGAGGGCTAACTTGGCCCAACTCTAAAACTACATTATTTCTGACATCCTCACTTTGTACACTTCCTCAACATAGGCATCATCAATAAGGATCTGATCGAATGGTTTGAATTCCTCTATTTGCTCCACAAGTTGGCCAGTATCAACAACAATTGGTGATTGGGCATCAGACGCCTCAACCTTTTTATTTATTTGAGCCTGCAGGTCATAGATGTCTGAGCCAAATTGGTCTATCTCTTATCCGAGCTTTGTTCTTTCTTCCACGAAGTATGTCATGTCACTTGTAATTTCATCAAGATAATCCCCCCATGCCTCTAATCGGTGAGCTCGAACCAATAGCCAAGTATCACTCACAACATCCACTTTGTGAAAATCACTTGATAGACTAGAACAACACTTAGGACACTCTTTCCACTGACCACCACTCGGGTTACAAAAGTTCCGATCATAGAATTTAGAAGGGTCACACATCACATCCTGTATGCGCCAAATTTTAGAACAATTTTCCCATAAGAGGGGTCCTCCACAAAGTGCACAAAAATCATTAAAACATGAATACCCAACATTCGATAAATTTTCGTTCAAAGATGCCATGTCAAGAAGAATACCGAAATATAAAACAAAAAAAAAAACTTGAATAGACAAAAAGAAAAGTCTAATCTAGATAAATACTTAATTTCTAAGTCCCCGGTAACGGTGCCAAAAACTTGTTGCTCCCAAACGCACATGCAAGTATACGCGGTCGTACAAGTTATATAGGATTTTTAAGTCCAGATATCGTACCCACAGGGACTTATGATTAACTATTTACTAAATTAAACTAATTCTAATTATCTAAACAAGAAATAAAATTCAAATTTATATCTATAAACTAACTGAAAATAAAATAAACAAATAATGAACTTTAACCAAGAAAGAGCAGATTTTTATCGGAGAAGAGATAGATCTAGGGCTATGACCACCAACAATCCAGTTGAGTCTTCAAATCATTCTACCTATGGGTTATAAGTTGACGGGTTAATTGTAACTTTATTATATTCTCTCGAACCACTCACAAGCCTGTAGATGCTACTATAACGCCTATATCTCTATGGTCGTCAGAGGTAACAAGAACGCATTTATTTCTCCATATTCAACTAAGTAGGGCTAAAGGGTATATCTCTATCCTCAGTAGCGAAATGATTAAATCGAACAAACTCTATTTATTCTTATTACGTACGTGAATTCCTTCTCTCAAGTCCAATTCACGCACCATAGATAGTGTTCAATTAGTGATCAAGTAATAAAACAATTAAGACCAAGAATAAATAAATAACCCACAGATGGAAAATCAATAGATAGAAACGATAATCAAACGTCAACTTTCATGTTTGTGTCAAAGCCCTAGAACTAAAGAGTTTAGCTCCAAATAGACATGGAGGAAAAACAACAAATCATCCGAATAAAAATATCAAAATAAGTGTTACAGAGAAGAGAAGATACCCTGTAAATACGGCCTCCACGGCGGCTCCAAGATCTCTCTAGGTCCAAAGTTATGAACTAAGGGTTTTAAGCTATCCAAAGTTATGTAAAAACTATGTAGGATATGTATTTATAAGGTACCAAAAGGCCTGGGCTTTTAAAAATCAAATCCAACTCGGACCAGGAAAAATTAGCGGGCTCGCGTCACACCCACGTCGCGGGTGAAACGTGGACTGGTCAGAAAATAAAAGATTCAGAGACTCATTTTTGCCCGTTAGATGTGCAACGCGTGAATAGCTCCTTTCTGCTAAAGAACATCACTTCCTTTTATTTTTGTTGTCTGCTGCCTTCATTATCTATTTTCTTTGCAATTTTTACTTCAAATGTAATGCAAATCCTCTTAAGTGAACAATCATTATGTCCCCTAGTTTTCTCCTCCTCTTTTATCCATTATTTTTCTTTCGCATTTTATTTAATTTTTTATCCAAATTTCCTCATCTTCACACCGCTTTATTCCTACATAGTAAAAGTATAATATTAAGCACAAATTAATATATTTTGTACTTAAAAGACAATTAAAAATATTAGAATGTGAGGCAACAATGGCTAAATATATGCAATTTATGGCTGAATCCAGTTCAATACCCCTGCGGCTGACTATGAATCCTAGCAACTTGCTCGCTGGCACTCTAAACGCACGCTTTGCCAGGTTTAGCTTTAGATTGAACTTATGAAATCTGTCAAAAAACTTGCGCAAGTGTGTGGTATGCTCTGAACTTTCTTTCGATTTTATGATGACATCGTCCACATAGACTTCGATTTGTCGATGCATCATATCATGGAACAGGGTAGTCATGGCTCTCATGTACATGGCACCGTCATTCTTGAGGCCAAACAGTATTATCCTATAATGGTAGACTCCCCAAGGGGTGATTAAGGCTATTGTTTCTGCATCTTCTTCGCTCATGAGTACCTGATGGTACCTGGGGAAACAATCCATGAATGACGGGAGCTCATACATGGCGCAGTTTTCTATTAGAATGTGGATGTTTGGGACAGGAAAGTTGTCTTTTAGACTGGCCCGGTTGAGATATTGGTAGTCTACACAGATTCGAATCTTTCTATCCTTTTGTAGGTACTAGTACTATGTTGGCCACCCAGGTGGGGTAGGATGCTACCTCCACTATCCCAGACTTGATTTGTTTTTTTACCTCGTCTTTTATCCTGATACTCATGTCTGGTTTGAATGTCCGGGTCTTTTGCTTGACCGGAGCAAAGCCCTCGTTAATAGGCAATATATGGGCTACAATTTCAGTGCTCAACCTTGGCATATCTGCGTATGACCAGGCGAAGATGTCCACATATTACTTCAACAGAGCTACGAGCTCTTCTTTCTGTGGTGCTCCCAAGTGAGCATTGATTCATATCTCTTTGACATCCTCTTCGTCACCGAGGTTGATCACCTCAGTTTCATCCATATTTGGCTTCTTCTTATCTTCAAATTCTTCCAAATCTTCTACCAGTCCCTCTGGCATCATTGTCGCTTCATTGTACTCCTCGTAACCATACTGAATATTTTTCTTGTTCGTTTCACGACACGTCATGACATTTTCGGTTGTTAAGTTATTGTTATTATTGAAAAAGCGAGGCAAAGTATAGTTTGGTTTATTATTGTTCATTATGCGAGGTTTATTTAAGAAACTTTTACTACTCCTTGTTATTTAATAAGAACAGTGGTTTATACAGACCGAGGCTTTTCATTAATTTAAGAGTAATTGGTTACAAACTGTGGTCCTGGTCCGAAAAAACGTCAGACCATTTCCATTTTTAAACATCACGAAGTAATTTAAAAAAGGCGATCATTTGGGCCTCAGCCGATGTTACCGCTTTTTAGCAAAAAATTTTAAGGACAATCTATCTCTCTACCGAGGAGCCAAGAGGGGAGTAGATTTCCAATTGTTCAAGCCCTCTCCTGGCCTCAGAATGCGTATGGTGAGCGTCTCCTGGCTTTCCTCAATGATCACGTAGCATCCCTCTTCTTGAAACATCGACTCGAGACCCCCATCAACTTTTTCGCCATCCGTTATCGGCATCTTTCTTAGAAATAACTGGTATGACCCCAGAATTGGTTGAGGCAGATTTCCCGTTCTGGGTTCTCTCTTGATAGCCTTTGTGAGCTCGTCTTCGCTAGGAGTGTACCCTAGACCAAAGTGGTAATTTTATTTTGGGATTGGCACAGGCTCTGTTATCACTTCAAGGTCTCTTCCTAAGCCTTTTCCCGTTTCAAAACCAGTTCTCGTGCCATGGTGGTGGCAATCATTTTGTAGACTGTTGGCATTGGTTTGTCGACCTCCCCTTCTAAATGGGTGGCTCCAACATATTCTACCACATGGAAATTCGATCTGTGGGGACTCCCCTCAATTACCGGTATGATGTTGTAAGGATATTTTTGGGTATCCTTCTCAGCTGCGACCACAATT
>NC_081347.1:33271326-33311656 GCF_029784015.1 Lycium ferocissimum | reverse complement strand
ACAAAAAAAGGGGTTGTCGGAGCTTCCGTTTTTAGCCAAAAAAGTTCGATTATTAGACTTTAGTAACGCTAGAGTTATTTATTAAGGATTCACCGTTTGCCTCGCAGTCGAGGAAAGAGCGCTAAAGATGAGATCCTGAAGTATTCATTATGTAGATACATCTCCTCATAAGATAAAGTCACCATTTGAGATTTCTGCAGATGGAGTTCTCAGATATTGAGGCAAATTATGTGTTCCTGATGTTGCAGGATTACGTCGCCAGATCTTGGGAGCCCATTATTCCCGTTATTCTATTCATCCAGGAGTGACAAAGATGTATCATGATATTACGTCAATTTATTGGTGGGACAGAATGAAGAAAGATATAGCAGAGTTCGTAGCTCAAAGTCCTAATTGTCAGCAGGTAAAGATCGAACATCAAAAGCCTGGTGGATTATTGCAAGCTATGGAGATTCTGACTTGGAAATGGGAAATAATTAATATGGATTTCATTATAGGCTTTCCCCGTTCTCAGCGTAAGTATGATTTCATATGGGTAATTGTGGATAGACTTAAAAAATCAGCTCATTTTCTACTTGTCAGAACTACGTACTCGGTTGAAGATTATGCCAAGCTTTATGTCAAGGAGATAGTAAGACTCCATGGAGTTCCGGTGTCCATTATCTCCGACAGCTAAGGCCTTGATTCCTGACTAACCACGGAATTCCTTCAGAAGGCTCGGGGTTCAGTGTGTCCAGCACATCATTCCCTCCCTCCCCCCCCTCCTAGACTAATGGACAAGCTGAGCATACCATTCAGACTCTTGAGAATATGCTACAGGCATGTGTGTTAGACTTCGGAGGTAGTTGGGATGATCATTTTCCCCTCATTGAGTTTGCATACAACAATAGTTATCATTCCAGTATCCAGATGGCCCCGTATGAGGCTTTATATGGGCGGAAGTGTAGATCACCTATCGTATGGTTTGAAGGGGGAGAGACTAAATTAGTAGGGCCAGATTTGATTTAACGGCTAAAATGAGAAAATTAAGCTTATTCAGATCGATTGGTCAGATGAAATTCAAAGTCGATTAAAAAGTCCCACGCGGATGTCCGACGAGATTTAGAATTCCAAGTCAACGACTGGGTATTCTTGAAGGTGTCACCAATGAAAGGCGTTATGAGATTTGGTAAGAAGGGTAATCCTAGCCCTCAATACATCAGACCATACAGGATTGTATGCAAGGTGGCCTATGAGTTAGATTTGCCTCCATATTTGGAATCAGTCCATCCAGTCTTTCATGTATCGATGCTTCGTAAGTGTATTGGAGTTCCTTCCAGAGTTATGCCTGTAGATGATATTCAGGTTACAGAGTAGCTGTCTTACGAAGACGGAGGACTAATGATGTAGCTTCAGTGAAGGTCCTTTGGAGAAATAAGAACATCGAGGAGATGACTTAGGAAGCTGAAGAGGATATGAGGTCAAGATATCTGCACTTAATTCAACTTCTAGAGGAGGTCGGTATTTGCATACACCATTATTTTCAGGTACGTAGTGTTTCAATTTTTTTAAAATGATTATTGGTCGTGCGAGGCCATGGTCGTTATCATAGGTGTAGCTATCACAAGCCAGACCAATGAGCCATGACGAGTGCCCGACCACTGCTGATCAAGCACCCCTATACATATACCTACCTTTCACTGATTAACCTGGTGGCCCATACATGACTCATAACTGAACTATACCGTCTTCTGTAAAATTAACACAATGAACTTTGCAAAGAAACTCATGTCGTGTATACATATATATATAAACAATCATACGTACCAAGGATAACGATGTAATACAAATAGACCATGCATGTGATATGTTGTACAACAAAATAAAGAGTCAAGATAGCTACACCATACTCCTACTACACACAACTATCTACAGACCTATACGGAATATGAATTGTAGAGAAGACAGGACAAGGCCCTGTCATACCCATATATCTACATGTCAAAATAGCATACCAAAAAGGGCTGTAGCCCCGAACCAAATGGAACCTTGTGACCGACCAGAAGCCGTGATGGTGTGCCCCCTCTGCCAAATCATCTGGCCGACTACCCGAACTTGGCGTACGAAGCAACATCCACAAGAAATGATGCCGCACAAAAACCGCAGTAACGAGTATGTAAGGCATAAATAACAACATAACAGGAGATACAGAACATAACATGAGATAAGAAAAACCTGTACATCTAATTGCCCCTTAAGGTGAATATCATGCATGCTTAGCCTTTTCATAAAAAAACATTTCTCATACATATATAACATAATAGTGTTGCGGAACGTGCAGCCCGATCCATAGTTATATTATATTATTGCGGAACGTGCACCTCGATCCATAAATATATTATATTGCTGTCGAACGTGCAGCTCGATCCATACCCATATGTCCCCCGTCCGGGCATCCCGTGTCCGGGACGATGTCATAATATACCAACTGATCAGATGGCCATCCGTATATAACGCCTAATCTTTCCCCATATATATATATAAGTAGCATGCATGAGAGCCCAAATAAAAGTTACCACTTTATCAGAGTGACGTAAGGTCGGTAACCTCTGATTTATATTATGGAGCAATCGTCATCATTATATCTCACCTTGAAGGGACAAGTAACATAAGGTGAGACCAACAACAATGAGTAAAATCAATACCACCCTGAAATGTACTCAATAATCTCATGATAGCATTAAAATCATAAACTTTGAAACTTCTAGAAATAGGATCATCATCGTCATCATTATCATCACAGGAAACATCCATCTTTAGCATCATAAGAACCTTGAGAACCAGGAACTCCTAGCTTTTCGGGAACAAGGATGTTATGGAAGACATGCATGGGATCATAACATAGGAATCATGCCTTTAGAAAGAAAGGGACTAGCCTTAACATACCTTTCGATCTCCTTGGCCACTCAACGTTTATCCCTCAAACCTCGTAAATCTAAATATAAACCATTCATACTTTTGTTAGGCTCAATGTCATACGCTCATCTTAAGCCTTCAATTTAATTTTGTTTAGAATCTACTGAAATTCAGGCAACATCTCCCCTATTTATATGCGTAGCCCGAAATCACAATCCAATAACCAATAGCAACAACAACAATACCAACATCAACAATAGCATTATTAACACCAATATGCTCCATAAAACATCCCACACGATGTTTTCTGAATTTCTCAACTAACTAACTTGTTATACGACTATTTAATAACTTTATCCCTATAAATAAACCGAAATTAAAACTAATAACGAGAGATTCATACCTCAATCAAGGTTGGTAGAGCATAGTATCTTCATTTCCATCTTTAGTTCAAGCCTCCTTTGATTCGTCGAGATTCGATTTTATAAGAACAAGAACTATAAGACCTTATACGTTTCCCGAGCCTAAATCCGGAGATTATACTTAATTTGGGCTAAAATTTGGTGTTGAAGGTTGGGAGGAATTTCTAGGGGGTTATTGGAGAGGTTTGGGAGGTTTTTGAATGAAAAAAGGGATAAACCCCCTTATATAGTGTTCTAGGTCGGTTTGCACCGACCTAGAATTTGCTGCGATGCGTGTCGTGGTACTTTCACCCGGAGTTACTCGGTTGCTCCCGCACGTTTCGCACTCAGCAGCCGCTGACTTGTAATGTCCCTAATCCGTCTTGAAATGCCTATAACGTTTGATTCTGATGCCGGATCAATGCGCGGTTTGTTGCGTTGGAAACTAGACTTCCCGAACTTCATTTTAGGCTTTCATTTCACTTCAAAACTCCTCATATATTAAAAGATATTCTTTCCCCAAGATGGCTCATACTTTGTTGTTGAAAGTGATGCTTATCTTTTTCCAAAGTCTTATTAACTCAATTCCTTCAACTCAATTCTTTATAGGACCTTCCGGAATTCCTCATATGCATCCTTTACTCATAGAATATACTTAATAATGTTTTGTCCCTTATATTCTGAAGTTTCTTTACTCAACTGTAGTCCAACATTCTTGCGCTCAAATTTGATAAGTGCTTTTCCGTAAGTACGGGTGTAACAAGAGCAACTTATGATTTAAAACATTCGCTCTTGATAAAGTGTTAAATTTAAGTAAGTTTGAATTGAATTGCCTTTTTTTTTTAATGATTTTTATAACGGCAAGTCATAATGCTCCTCTCGATTATATTAACACTTTGTCGAATTTATCCACAAGATAACTAAAGAGGATATAATAAGTGGAAGCCAACTAATATCCGGTTAGAATAGTTCCCATTAAGGTGATAGACTCTCAATCGCTATGGAAAAAGATATGTTGTAAGTAATAAGGTTATAGTTTTATTAATCTTTATCCTTCTACTAGTAGGCAAACTCTCTTGTTCAGATATGGTACCTTTCCTTGCTTGCTTCTCTGGTGTTATTTTAGACTATCCCTTTTTGTACTCGTTGATCTTGTATACGTACCATATCATTTTTTGTAATTCATAGATCGGACTCCTTGATTTCTTACAATATCATCATAGCTCCATCTATAGTAACGCTCAAATGATTTGCAATAGCACTTTATTGCTAATGACTCTCTACTCTTAAAGGGTTATTTCCTCAGATTATCCATCTAAACTCTTTTTCCATAATCAATTCATAACAACAACCTCAATACACTCTCTTACATACGTATATGTAATTTTTAGGATACACCTCGAAAAAATTTCATGTCGTCATATGATAGATAGACTAATGCAGGGTGAGACGAATACGATATTTCTATAAGTAAGAAAGGTTATTTAACGATCCTAGTTAAGATTTCAAAGATGTTGGAAGTAAGAGGAGAAAGTTCCTTAAGAAGGGCAAAGTATATGTTGTGTTTTCAAAAATTTGTAAATAAGCTAATGTTGACTTAATGATGTCTTAAAGGAAGTTGTCACTCTCTTTGGATTGTTAATGAAGTGTTAAACAAGTGTATAAAAGGTTCCATAAGGATTGGAGATCGAAAGAATTAAGTTTGTCAAAAATTTTCGAGAAACTTGGGGTATACGCCACTTATATGGTCCGTATAACATTTGAGAGAGGTATATCTCGTATAACACCCAACAAGAAGATGTTTTCCATGATGGTGAACCATGGTCACTTATACGGACCGTACAATGTTATACGGATCGTATAAGTGTCCATATAACACCCGACGGGCTGAGTATTTTCAAGTATATAAATGTGATCCCACTTCATTATATTCATTTTCCACACTTCTCCACTTCTCTCCAAGGCTCTAGAACATTCCACATATTTCATATACAATAATCCAAGGGAAATCAAAGGCTCATATCATTAATTCAAGGGAATCAAGTATTAGGAAGCTCTTAAGGTTTGCTAGAGTCAAGAAAACTTTATGGATTGAAGCTAGGCTTTTTCTTCAAGTGAAGTATTCCCATCCAATGGATATTCCTACTCAATCAAAGGTAAGTTTTATGATCATTTCATGTTATTTGGACTATGGAGAGGTTGAAACACTTATAAACGTAAGCTCTTTGGAAGAAGGAGGTAGAAAATGAATATATATATATATATATATATATATATATATATATATATATATATTATAGTGTGATATGGATATAACCATGTTATGGAAGGTAATAATGGTGATGAAGAAGAATTATATGAAAATGTACTAAAATGGGTATGAAGTTGCTAGTATGAGTTGAACATGGGGGTGAATATATACATATATTAGTGTAATGTGATTACTTGAATTGGATATTATGAGTGTATTATGGATGTTATTGTGGTTGTTGGGAGTTGTTTTGTGATATGGTGGAAGTTGACAAAATAGGGGAAATCTGCCCAATTTTCATTAGACGTGAATTATTCTAGTTTGAATTTAAGAGTATCATTAAGGCTTAACCATGGTATGAATCCTTCTAAATGTAGATTATTCAAGCTTCAACGGTGAACGTTAGAAAGTTAAGAAGACAAAGAGGTATGTAAGGCTAACCCTTCTTTCAGTAAGGCATGGTATATATATATATATATATATCCTTTCATGAGTTCTATAATGTCCTCCAAATGATTCTATCTCTAAAGCTACTAAAGCTCATGACCCTCGATACTTTCCCGATTCCATTGCATCCTTTATATGATAGTTGATCCTCTCCAAGATAGACGTGACAAAAACGATAATGGTAATGATGTTGATGATATTTATGGACTCTTAAGTAGATGCGTCCAAGTATGTATTGTTATACCTCGCATTTTGTACGTTGAGATATTCCGAGCGAGTGGCGGAAAGTTAACGACAGGGCTATTTTAAAACTTTGTTTTAAGGTACAAGTCGCTTGTGATTTTATTGAATGGAAATGTTAAAGAAAATTTGGGTTAAAAATGAATTTTGGAAAGTTAAAAGTTCATGAAATTAAATGCCAAGGTGAAGTGGGCCATAGGGCCACATGTGGTTATTACTTATGGGAGCAAAGGATGATAATTAAATCATCTTTGTCATTTTCACTTAAGGAAATTTCTAGAGAATTAGAGAAAAAAAGAGAAAGAAAAAGAAGGGGAAAAACGTCCAAAGAGTGCACATGACTAAGTCATGTGCTATATATATATATATATATATATATATATATATATATATATATATATATATATATATATATATATATATATATATATATCTATGTCATGAAAAAAAAACCAAGACCAATTCATCTTCCATTCTTAGAAAAATCAAGAAAGATGAAGAAGAAGAGAGAGAGACCATTCGGCCAAGAGGGCTGGCCGAACATGGTCCTCTAAGTTTGGCCAAGAAAAATAATTTCTTCTAGCCTTTCTATTAAATGGAAGGTCCTCGTCGACGTGGAGTAGTTGTTGGAACAAGAAAACCATCCGTTCTTGCAAGTAGAATCCTAGCCGAGAAGGGAAGTTGGAGGAAAGGTAAGATTCAATCTTCATTTTCATATGTTATGGATGGTTTGTATGTGTTGTGGAGTGTGGAAATGAATTAAAAACATGAAAATATGGATGTGAAGTTGAGCCATGAATGTTGATGTTGGCCGTGCATGTGTGTTGTATGTCTAGGAGTGATGCATTAATTCTAATTAGCATGTTGGTGGTTGTAGAGTGTCGAAATGGATGGAAATCATGAAACCTTCAATGTTGGTGTTGAACCGTGGTGTGTGGTGTGTGGTGTGTGTGTGGCTGTGTAGGGGCTGTTTTGGAGGGAGCATGATGAACTAATTTTACGTAGTATTTGGTTGTTGTTTATTGTGGATTATGTGATGAAAAATAAAGGTTTAATGACTTATGTCGAAGTTGTAGTGTTGTGGGCTGTTTTGAAAGTTAATTTGATTCTAATATGTTTTCTTATATTTATGAAGGTAATGTGGTAATGTATGGAATTGTTGACGTAGTATGAGAATTTGAAAGAAAGAAACGCATCATTGTCATATTCATTAAGTTGGAAGGTTTCGGGTTTCATAGCATATTGTTCGAATTGTCTTGAATACTTTGTGGATTGTTCGGAATATTCTTAAATCTTGTCTGGATGGTTGTTGGTTTGGTTGTTGTTGAATAATTGGCCGAGTTAAATTCTCGGGGTTGATGGATTTATAGGGGAAGTCTTTCTGCGAAATTTCGGTAGATAAGTGTTACTTCAAAACTCAACTTCTATAATGCTAATTCTTGTTTGGTAAATGTGACCAAATTGTAGATTCCGGTGAATTTAGAGCTCGAGTTTGGAGTAGCGGAAAAGGCGGAAAAGGTATGTAAGGCTTTACTCTTCCTTCTTTGGCATGTCCTAGACATAATAGGTTTGGATACGAGCCTCGGGGACTACTCTATCTCTAGAAACCTAAGTTTGAATTTGACCACTATTCATTCAATAGAATTGAATTAGACTTTCTATGTTTCATTGGAAAGGTAGCTTGAATATATGCAACTTTCACCGACGGCACCGGAATGTCCCAAAACCTTGCTAGGTAACTTTATTAAGCCTAGGATTCTAAGGCAAGTATTCCTTCCAGAAATTCGTAAATGTTCTCCAGGATGTCCATATGTTGCAAAGACCAAATTTTAAGAGGTTGAAAGCCTTTATGCCTGAAACGATGAATATGGCTTATAATGGTAACAATGACGTCAAATATGAAGAAATGCCTATGACGAATATGTCGACGATACGTTTCTACCACGAATGTAATTACGTGAGACGTGTTAAAGGCTTCCATAACGTTCTCATTTTCTAACGTTGGGAGTAATGGTTCTAAGGCATGATTTTCTTTTTAAAAGTTTGCAAATGTTTTCCAAAATATTCATTTTTCTCCAAAAACCAAGTTTGATGATTTTGAAAGCTTTTATGACTAAAACGATGAACATGATTCTATGATGACAAGGATGATGCCAGATATGAGAAAATGTCTATGACAAATACGTCAAGGATATGTATATGCACATGGGATGGGGGAAGGGATACATGGGGGAATGGGAAGGGAAACATGTTTCATTGCCACCTGGTCAGCTGGCTTATCATCCCGGACGCGGGATGCCCGGACGCGGGATTTATGGGCGAGCCGGAGTTTTCGGCGCTATGTGGGCGAGCCGACGTCGTTCGGCGCTATGATATGATATGATACGCTATGATATGATATGATATGATATGATATGATATGATATGATATGATATGATACGCTATGATATGACACGATATGATATGATATGATATGATATGATACGCTATGATATGACATGATATGATATGATACGATATGATATGATATGATACGCTATGATATGATATGATACGACATGATATGTTATGACAAGACACGACATGATATGAGTTCTATTCTCCATGCCTACGAAAAAGAAATGTTTTTTTTTTTTTAAAAGGAAAAAAAAAAACAGGCATGCGTAGTATCCGGCCAAAAGGGCATTCACATGTACGGGTTACTCTCTTACCTCATTATCCGTTCTATGATCCCATGATGTTTATATTCATGCTTTATACTGCTCATTATGCTGCTTTTTATACCTTACATACTCGGTACATATTCCGTACTGACCCCCTTTCTTCGGGGGCTGCGTTCATGCCGCGCGGTACACCTGGTGAGCTGAAGACATTAGCGAGAAGGTGTTCGGCGGGATTGGCGAGCTCCATTTTCTCGGTCTTTGCCGCCGAGTCGGTGTATACGTGTGTTATGGTATACGATTATGTTAGAGACTTTGCGATAGAGTCATGTATATAAGATGTCCGTTGTGAGCGGCTCTATAAGCCGTCGTATTGCTATACATGATATTACAGATTTTGTACGGTCGCAAGATATGTTGATTTGAAAGATATAAAATATGTTCGTTTTTCGAAAATTTTTCATTATGCATTCATGATCTGGTTAAGGGCCCATTATGACTACGAGTACTATGACAGTCAGAGGGTTCGCTCGGCCCTAAGTAAGGGTCGGGTGCCCATCACACCCTATCAGATTAAGGGTGTGACACATTGGTATCGAGCGGTTCGTCTGGGGGTTGTACGCAAAGTCGTGTCCGGTAGAGTCCTGTTTATGGTGTGAAGCGCGCCACATTTATAAACAGGAGGCTACGGGGCATCTAGGATGGTTACTCTTCTTTGGCATCTTAGATCGTGTTGTAGAGCCAAGTTATAGGAAATGAGATCCTTTGTACTAACCTTTGATTTCGGCAGAGGAATGACATTGACAGGTGGAAGTGACCAGCGGTATGGAAGGTTAAAAAGCACGCAGGTAAGTAAAGATACGAAAGATATATGTCAAGTAAGGTATTGGTATACGATTGAAAGGCAAAGTTGAAAACTGAAAAGGAAGGTAAGCAAGAAAATGTGATATGTGTAGTCGTCTTTGAGCATATGAGGTAAATCTAATATCTTCGGACCTTTGTGAATATTGAGAGCCCTGTGTGGCTATGATACGATACAATATAATATGATATGTATATATGATGATGGCCCTGTGAGGCACTGTTGGTATTTCCTGCGTGCAGGTTTTGGAATAGTAAGAAATACAGAGGAAACTCTGCCGAAATTTTTCCAGAAATAATACGAGAATGAGATACAAGTTGGAAAATATTTTGAAAAAAAAAAGTCGGGTTAATAGTAGCGATAAAAGTTGATTGAGCTGTAAAGTACGGCTGCCCTCTAGGAATAAGTCAATTGTGGAATGAGTGGTGAAATGGTCAATAAGACGTCGGTGGAAATATGGTAGTAAGGAAATTTTGAAGGACTTGTGCTACTAGGCGAGGATTTAGAAAGGATTGGCAGGTTTGGATAAAGTGATCTGATTAAGATAAGCGTATGAGGAAAAAGAATTGTGACGAATAGGAATGTATCGATCAGATAGCTGGTAAAATGTGCTGTGGGGACGTTTTGAAATCTGGTAAGGCTCCGACGTACTCTAGGATATGTAATAAAGGTTGTGCGGTGAGGTGGACGCGATCATACCGGCATTAACGCACCCAATTTCATTAAAGTCTCAAGGTTAAGCGTGCTGAAGTGAGAGAAATTTCAGGATGGGTGACCCCCTGGGAAGTTTTCTGAAAATCCTACAAATTCAGACGTAAGGAGCGAATAAGAAATTGGAGTAGTCTAAGAGAGATTAGAGTATGTGGAGCGGCCAGAAACCTTAAAAGGACACGTAGGACGGTGTGAATCAGGTCGGCGAAGAGAAGGAGTTAACGGAAAGAAAGGAATAAAAAGGAAACGAGACAATAGTGTAGTAATAGGTTATGATGTATAACTGAGGGCACGAGTACCATAAGCGGCAGGATTGTGAAAGGCTAAGTTATAGAAAGACAGGAAACAAGGCGAGAATGAATGCTAGAAATGGCGGGATGATACGGATAAAATGTGAACGAACGAGTACGTTCGAAAATGAAAAAAAGGACTATGTAAGAGTAGTGTGTTCTGAACGATACAAAGGTAGCATAAGATTTTTCGTGTGCAGAAAAAGAAAAAGAAAGAAGAAACAGGCATGAATGGATAATGGTATAAGCATACCCCTAAAGGGGGGAAGCGGGTAAGAGAAATGCAAGAGTGGGATAAGAACGGTTGATACGATAATGTGTTTGGTATGGGCATCTGGGCTACCAATGAGCCCCCCCCCCCTCACCAAAGTAAGTAGTGAGATCGGAAAACTAACAATAAGTGTATAAGAGTCAGGATGGTGTTTGAGGCAGTGTGAGAAGCTTTGCAAAAACCTCGAATGGCAGACACTAGAAAGTAGAGGTGTATGAAGAGAAAGAGTATGACAAGAGAATGGTATTGGATAGCCTAAGAGATAGTATGAAGGACAGCAATAGCTATAAAAAGGGAACTCCCCCGAGGTGCTTATGAGACCCCGTAAGACTAGTTGAACATTCGAGGACGAATGTTCTAAAGGGGGGAAGGATGTTATACCTCGCATTTTGTACGTTGAGATATTTTAAGTTGAGTGGCGGAAAGTTAACGGGACAAGGCTATTTTAGAACTTTGTTTTAAGGTACAAGTCGTTTGTGATTTTATTGAATGGAAATGTTAAAGAAAATTTGGGGTTAAAAATGAATTTTGGAAAGTTAAAAGTTCATGAAATTAAAGGCCAAGGTGAAGTGGGCCATAGGGCCACATGTGGTTATATATGGGAGCAAAAGATGATAATTAAATCATCTTTGTCATTTTCATCTTAAGGAAATTTCTAGAAATTAGAGAAAAAAAAAAAAAATTAAAAAAAAAAACGTCCAAAGAGTGCACATGACTAAGTCATGTGCCTACATATATATATATATATATATATGTATGAAAAAAAAACCAAGACCAATTCATCTTCCATTCTTAGAAAAATCAAGAAAGAAAGAAAAGAAGAGAGAGAGAGACCATTCGGCCAAGAGGGCTGGCCGAACATGGTCCTCTAAGTTTGATCAAGAAAAATAATTTCTTCTAGCCTTTCTATTAAATGGAAGGTCCTCGTCAACGTGGAGTAGTTGTTGGAACAAGAAAACCATTCGTTCTTGCAAGTAGAATCCTAGCCGAGAAGGGAAGTTGGAGGAAAAAGGTAAGATTCAATCTTCATTTTCATATGTTATGGATGGTTTGTATGTGTTGTGGAGTGTGGAAATGAATTAAAAACATGAAAATATGGATGTGAAGTTGAGCCATGAATGTTGATGTTGGCCGTGCATGTGTGTTGTATGTCTAGGAGTGATGCATTAATTCTAATTAGCATGTTGGTGGTTGTAGAGTGTCGAAATGGATGGAAATCATGAAACCTTCAATGTTGATGTGTTGTGTGTGGTGTGTGTGTGTGTGTGTGGCCGTGTAGGGGCTGTTTTGGAGGGAGCATGATGAACTAATTTTACGTAGTATTTGGTTGTTGTTTATTGTGGATTATGTGATGAAAAATAAAGGTTTAATGACTTATGTCGAAGTTGTAGTGTTGTGGGTTGTTTTGAAAGTTAATATGATTCTAATATGTTTTCTTATATTTATGAAGGTAATGTGGTAATGTATGGAATTGTTGACGTAGTATGAGAATTTGAAAGAAAGAAACGCATCATTGTCATATTCATTAAGTTGGAAGGTTTCGGGTTTCATAGCATATTGTTGAATTGTCTTGAATACTTTGTGGATTGTTCGGAATATTCTTAAATCTTGTGATGGTTGTTGGTTTGGTTGTTGTTGAATAATTGGCCGAGTTAAATTCTCGGGGTTGATGGATTTATAGGGGAAGTCTTTGCCGAAATTTCGGTAGATAAGTGTTACTTCAAAACTCAACTTCTATAATGCTAATTCTTGTTTGGTAAATGTGACCAAATTGTAGATTACGGTGAATTTAGAGCTCGAGTTTGGAGTAGCGGAAAAGGCGGAAAAGGTATGTAAGGCTTTACTCTTCCTTCTTTGGCATGTCCTAGACATAATAGGTTTGGATACGAGCCTCGGGGACTACTCTATCTCTAGAAACCTAAGTTTGAATTTGACCACTATTCATTCAATAGAATTGAATTAGACTTTCTATGTTTCATTGGAAAGGTAGCTTGAATATATGCAACTTTCACCGACGGCACCGGAATGTCCCAAAACCTTGCTAGGTAACTTTATTAAGCCTAGGATTCTAAGGCAAGTATTCCTTCCGAAATTCGTAAATGTTCTCCGGGATGTCCATATGTTGCAAAGACCAAATTTTAAGAGGTTGAAAGCCTTTATGCGAAACGATGAATATGGCTTATAATGGTAACAATGACGTCAAATATGAAGAAATGCCTATGACGAATATGTCGACGATACGTTTCTACCACGAATGTAATTACGTGAGACGTGTTAAAGGCTTCCATAACGTTCTCATTTTCCAACGTTGGGAGTAATGGTTCTAAGGCATGATTTTCTTTTTAAAAAGTTTGCAAATGTTTTCCAAAATATTCATTTTTCTCCAAAAACCAAGTTTGATGATTTTGAAAGCTTTTATGACCCAAAACGATGAACATGATTCTATGATGACAAGGATGATGCCAGATATGAGAAAATGTCTATGACAAATACGTCAAGGATATGTATATGCACATGGGATGGGGGAAGGGATACATGGGGGAATGGGAAGGGAAACATGTTTCATTGCCACCTGGTCAGCTGGCTTATCATCCCGGACGCGGGATGCCCGGACGCGGGATTTATGGGCGAGCCGGAGTTTTTCGGCGCTATGTGGGCGAGCCGACGTCGTTCGGCGCTATGATATGATATGACACGCTATGATATGATATGATATGATATGATATGATATGATATGATATGATATGATATGACATGATACGCTACGATATGACATGATATGATATGATACGATATGATATGATACGATATGATGTGATACGATATGATATGATATGATACGCTATGATATGATATGATATGATACGACATGATATGTTATGACAAGACACGACATGATATGAGTTCTATTCTCCATGCCTACGAAAAAGAAATGTTTTTTATAAAAAAAAAGGAAAAAAAAAACAAGCATGCGTGGTATCCGGCCAAAGGGCATTCACATGTACGGGTTACTCTCTTACCTCATTATCCGTTCTATGATCCCATGATGTTTATATTCATGCTTTATCTTGCTCATTATCGCTTTCTCGTACCTTACATACTCAGTACATATTCCGTACTGACCCCCTTTCTTCGGGGGCTGCGTTCATGCCGCGCAGTACACCTGTGTGAGTGAAGACATTAGCGAGAAGGTGTTCCGGCGGGATTGGCGAGCTCCATTTTCTCCGGAGTCCGCCGAGTCAGTGTATACGTGTGTTATGGTATCTGATTATGTTAGAGACTTTGCAGACAAAGTCATGTATATAAGATGTCCGTTGTGAGCGGCTCTATAAGCCGTCGTATTGCTATACATGATATTACAGATTTTGTACGGTCGCAAGGTATGTTGATTTGAAAGATATAAAATATGTTCGTTTTTCGAAAAATTTTCAAAAATTTTCATTATGCATTCATGAGGGTTCGCTCGGTTAAGGGCCCATTATGACTACGTATGACTATTATGTACTAGACACCGAGCCTTGGTGAGCCTTGGGTATGTTTAATCACCGAGCCTTGTCATAGCCGGGTATGTGAAACCACCAAATCTCCATGGTCGGGTATGCTATGGCTATGAATATATATATGAATACGGATATGGATGTAGATATATGTATATGTTTATATGTTTGTACACGAGCATGCATTAAAAATGGCAGGTCCCTATGAAAGACAAGTAAGTAATGACGATGATGGCTCTACTATCTCCCGATTTTCCCATCTTATGGTATTTCTTATGCTGTCTCTTATGCTCCTATTATGATGTTGATTATACTTTACATACTCAGTACATTATTCGTACTGACGTCCTTTTGTTTGTGGACGCTGCGTCATGCTCGCAGGTGGCCAGGGAGACAGGCTTGCTCTATAGCATTTCTTATTCAGGGACTACATAGAGGAGCTCTATTTCATCCGGAGCTACAACTTTTGGTATTATTCTTTTGTGTACATACATGGGCATGGCGGGGTCCTGTCCCGCCTATATGATGTTACCTACTCTTCTTAGAGGCTCGTAGACAGTGGTGTATGATTAGATGTCTTTAGCCTTGTCGGCTTATATTTTGTACATCATTTTGATGGCCTCGTCGGCTTATGTATATTGATATGGGCATAGTTGTTAATGATGGTATAAATGTGGGATTGCCCAATAAGTTTGGCATTATTGATGTATAGCATTTATGAGTAAGCTATGTAGTCCACCTAGATGTGAATACGCATGTACGATAAGAGGTACCCGGGTGGGTTAGCACCGGGTGCCCGTCATGGCCCTCCGGTTGGGTCGTGAAAAAAGTGGTATCAGAGCAGTTATGTCCTAGGGTGTGTCTACGAGCCGTGTCTAGTATAGTTTTGTTTATGGGTGTGTTGCGCGCCACACTTTTAAAACAGGAGGCTGGGGGTAGTTTAGGAATGAATGACCTTTTTTCTTCATAAGATCGTGCGATGAAGCTATGATATAAGGACTTTTCTTTCCTTAATCGTGTGTTATATATTTCAGAAATGCCTGTAAAGAGAAAGGATACGGTAGCCCAAAAGGGCAAGACAGTGGTAGAAAGCGGGCTGAAAGAGTACTGCCAATGGATATTGAGGAGGGTGAGTCCTAGAATGCGGCTCAATCTCAGTCCTCCCATTCAATGCCTATTTCTGAGGAGCATGAGGGAGCTTCGGCCCCAGCTCCAGCACCTCCAGCTCTTCCACCGGATGCTTCTGGCCAAGATGTAAAAGAGGCCATTCATTTACTTACTCAGTTGGTTGCCGCCCAGACTCAGCTGCAAGGTATGAGGCAAGGTGACAGGGCTGTTAGTGCAAGGGCCTGTGATTTTATTAGCTTGAACCCTCCAGAATTCTTCGAGTCAAAGCCGGATGAGGACCCTCAAAATTTTATTGATGGAATGTTGAGGACACTTCGGTTAATGCATGCTTTAGACGTTGAATCAGTAGAGTTAGCATCCTATAGATTGAGGGATTTCGCGGTTCATTGGTATACAATTTGGATGGCTTCACGGGGAGCCAATACCCCTCTCCCGATATGGCAAAAATTTGTGGATGCCTTCCTCCGACATTACTTGCCTCTAGAGGTTCGGCGGGCTAGAGCCGATAAATTCCTGAATCTTAGGCAAGGTAGTATGAGTGCTTTAGAGTATAGTCTCTGCTTCAATTCTTTAGCTAGGTATGCTTCGGCCATGGTAGCGGATATGGGTGACCGAGTGC
Source organism: Lycium ferocissimum (assembly GCF_029784015.1). Classification (NCBI taxonomy): domain Eukaryota; kingdom Viridiplantae; phylum Streptophyta; class Magnoliopsida; order Solanales; family Solanaceae; genus Lycium; species Lycium ferocissimum. The sequence continues at coordinate 33,295,383 of NC_081347.1, read as the reverse complement.
ACCGATTTGTGAGAGGCCTAGAGCCACATTTGATAGATAGGTGCTTGACTGCATCCCTTCAGGACAATATGGATATTTCACACATTCAAGCCCATGCCCAGAATTTGAAAAAAAGCTAACAACAGCAAAGAAGTGAGCGTGAGCATGATAGAGGGTATAACAAGAGGGCTAGATCTTCGGGTCCGACGAGTGAGTATAGAGGCGGGCCGAGACAGCAGTTTTCTAGGCATTTAGGCCATGTTATGACAAGTGCGCCTCCACGATTTACAGGCCAGAGATTTCATAGATCTACATATTCCGAGCTGAGTCAGAGTTTCAGGGCTTCAGGTTCTCAGTTTAGGGGTGATTCGGGTCAGGAAAGGCCACCCATGCCACGATTTTCCGAGTGTGGGAAGTTATATTGGGGCCAGTGTCAACTAGGTTCAGAGGTTTGCTATGCATGCGGTCGGCCAGGCCATGTTATGCGCGATTTCCCCTCGGTTGGAGGTAGGGGTAGGACCCAACCTTCAGGATAGGTAGCTGGTCTTCATCATCTATACGCCCTATGGGGCCAGGATCACATGTGCCAGTCAGCCATGGTAGAGGTAGGGGAAGAGCCCCTAGTTCTAGCGGTCCTCAGCACCGAATTTATGCTTTACCTGGACGCCAGGATCTTGAGTCTTCTCCCGATGTCGTCACAGGTATATTATCAGTATTCTCTCATGATGTGTATGCTTTGATAGATCCGGGCTCCACATTGTCATATGTTACTCCTTATATTGCGGGTCGGTTTGGGGTTAAACCGGAGTCGATCAAACCCTTTGAGGTATCTACCCCCGTTGGTGAGCCGATAATAGTTAGTCGAGTATATAGAAATTATGTAGTTTTGATTTGTGACCATCGTACTATGGTTGACTTATATGAGCTAAAAATGGTGGATTTTGATGTTATCATGGGCATGGATTGGTTGGATTTTTGCTACGCCAATGTTGATTGTAGAATGAAAATGGCTCGCTTCCAGTTTCCAGGAAAACTAGTTTTAGAATGGAAAGGGAATACTGCGTCACCAAAAGGTAGGTTTATTTCCTATCTTAAGGCAAGGAAAATGATCACAAAAGGTTGTATTTACCATCTAGTTCGGGTCCAAGATGTAGAAGCTGAATCGCCAACTCTTCAATCTATCCCCGTGGTGAGTGAATTTTCGGATGTATTCCCAGAAGAGCTTCCAGGCCTCCCTCCCGAATGGGAGATTGATTTTGCTATTGATGTGCTACCGGATACAAGGCCTATATCTATTCTTCCCCTATAGAATGGCGCTCGCAGAGTTGAAAGAGTTGAAGGAACAATTGAAGGACTTACTTGAGAAAGGTTTTATTAGGCCTAGTTCATCCCCGTGGGGAGCACCCGTGTTGTTTATGCAAAAGAAAGATGGCTCCTTGCGAATGTGTATTGACTATCGGCAACTGAATAAAGTGACGATCAAGAACAAATATCCTCTTCCAAGGATTGACGACTTATTTGATCAATTACAAGGTGCCAGATGGTTTTCAAAGATAGATTTGAGATCCGGGTATCATCATCAAGTGAGAGTTAGGAAGAAAGATATCCCTAGACAGCCTTTAGAACAAGATATGGCCATTTTGAGTTCCGAGTAATGTCATTTGGGCTAACTAATGCACCGGCAGTATTTATAAATTTGATGAACAATGTGTTCAGGCCCTTCCTAGATTTATTTGTGATTGTATTCATCGACGATATCTTGGTGTATTCTAGGTCCGAGGCAGAACACGCGGATCATTTGCGCACTGTTCTTAGAGTTCTTCAAACTCAAGAGTTATTTGCAAAATTTTCTAAGTGTGAGTTTTGGTTGAACTCGGTGACCTTTCTGGGGCATATTATTCAAGTCGATGGTATTCGGGTAGATACTCGGAAGATTGAGGCCGTGAAGACTTGGCCAAGGCCCACAACTCCTACGGAGGTTCGTAGTTTTTTGGGCTTAGCAGGTTATTACAAGAGGTTCGTAGAAGGATTTTCTTCTATTTCTACACCACTCACTAAGTTAACCCAGAAATCAGCCAAATTTCAATGGACAAATGCTTATGAATGTAGTTTTCAAGAGCTAAAGGATATATTAACTTCTGCCGCAGTCCTGGCACTTCTAGAGGGATTAGAAGGTTATGTTGTTTATTGTGACGCTTCAGGAATTGGGCTAGGCTGTGTGTTGATGCAATATGGTAAGGTGATTGCGTATGCTTCAAGACAGTTACGGAAACATGAGAAGAATTATCCAACCCATGATCTTGAATTGGATGCAGTGATTCATGCATTAAAGATGTGGAGATATTATTTGTATGGTGTCCATGTGGATATTTATACAGATCATAAAAGCCTTCAGTATATCTTCAAGCAGAAAGAATTGAATTTGCAATAGCGGCGATGGTTGGAATTATTGAAGGACTATGATGTTGACATCCTGTATCATCCCGGAAAAGTAAATGTTGTGGCTGATACTCTTAGCCGTAGATCCATGGGAAGTTTATGCGATATACAGCCAGAGAAAAGAGAGATCGCTCGTGAGCTCCAGCAGTTAGCTAGCCTAGGAGTTCGAGTAGTGGACTCAAGTAGTATGGGAGCTACCATTCAGAATTCAGTGGTTTCGTTGTTAGTAGTAGAAGTGAAAGAGCGACAATGCGAAGATCCCATGCTAATTCATTGTAGAAATACACTCCCTCAGAAGGAGAAGTCATCATTTGAGATTTCTAGAGATGGTGTTCTCCGATGCCGAGGCAGGTTGTGTGTTCCCAAATGTTGCAGGACTACGCCGCCAAATATTGAAAGAAGCCCATTGTTCCCGTTATTATGTCCACCCCGGAGCAACGAAAATGTATCATGATCTTAAATCTATATATTTGTGAAATGGGATGAAGAAAGACATAGCGAAATTGGTAGCTCAATGTCCCAACTGTCAGTAAGTGAAAATCGAGCACCAAAAGCCGGGCGGATTGTTGCAAGCTATAGAAATTCCAACTTGGAAATGGGAAGTAATTAACATGGACCTCATTACAGTCTTACCTCGTTCCCAACGTAAGTATGATTCTATATGGGTGATTGTGGACAGACTTACGAAGTCAGCTCATTTCTTACCAGTCAGAACTACATATGTAGCAGAAGATTATGCGAAGCTTTATATTAAATAGATAGTGCGGCATCAGGGTGTTCCAGTATCTATTATCTTTGATAGAGGGACCCAGTTTACAGCCAATTTTTGGAAATCTTTCCAAGAATATTTAGGGACTCAAGTGAGTCTTAGCACAGCTTTTCACCCACAGACGGATGGACAAGCTGAACATACCATTCAGACCTTTGAGGATATGTTACGGGCATGTGTATTGGATTTTGGAGGTAGTTGGGAGGATCACTTACAACTTATTGAATTTGCTTATAATAATAGTTATCATTCTAGCATCCAAATGGCACCATATGAGGCTTTATATGGGTGAAAGTGGAGATCCCCAATTGGGTGGTTCGAGGTAGGAGAGACTAAATTGACAGGGCCAGACTTGGTCCAGCAAGCTATAGAGAAAATTAAACTCATACAGGATCGATTATTAACAACTCAGAGTCGTCAAAAGTCCTATGCGGATAATCGTCGAAGGGACTTAGAGTTCCAAGTGAAAGATTGGGTATTCTTAAAGGTGTCACCGATGAAAGGCGTAATGAGATTTGGCAAAAAGGGGAAGCTTAGTCCCCGGTACATTGGACCTTATGAGATTATACGCAAAGTAGGCAAAGTGGCTTACAAATTAGATCTACCTCCTGATTTGGAGTCAGTTCACCCAGTTTTTCATGTATCGATGCTTCGTAAGTGCATCGGAGATCCTTCTAGAATTGTACCAATAGATGATGTCCAAGTCACCAAACAATTGTCTTATGAGGAAGTCCCCATTGCCATTTTAGATAGGCAAGTACGAAAGCTCAGAACCAAAGAGGTAGCTTTAGTTAAAGTTTTATGGAAGAATAATAATAGAGAGGAAATGACTTGGGAAGCCGAAGAAGACATGAAATTCTGGTACCCACATTTATTTTCACCCTCAGAGAAGGCTCAGGCAGAGACGCCATTATCCTCAGGTATGTAATGCTTTTCTTGATATTTTCTTGGTCGTGTGTGGCCATGGTATTTGTCGTTGTTGTTGTAGCCCTGTGAGGCAATGTATTTTGGGTTGCTGTGCAGGATGGTAGTGCCATATTATAGGGGAAACTCTGGCAAAATTTTTATGAAATCCCCGAGAACCTAACATTCGAGGACGAATGTTCTTAGGGGGGGGGGGGAGAATGTTACCCCTCGAAAATATTTCATGTTGTCATATGATAGATAGACTAATGTAGGGTGAAATGAATACGATGTTTCTAAAAGTAAGAAAGGTTATTTAACGATCCTAGTTAAGATTTCAAAGATGTTGGAAGTAAGAGGAGAATGTTCCTTAAGAAGGGCAAAAGTATATGTTGTGTTTTGGAAAATTCCGTAAAGTACCGAGCTAATGTTGAATTAATGATGTCTTAAAGGAGAGTTGTAACTCTCCTTAGATGGGTAATGAAGTGTTAAACAAGTGTCAAAAAGGTTCCATAAGGATTGGAGATCGAACGAATGACGGAAAAATTTTCCGAAAGGTGGGGTTATACGACTGCTTATACGGTCCGTATAACATTATACGGTCCGTATAAGGGTCTGTATAATACCCAACAGGAAGATGTTTTCCATGATGGTGAACCACGGTCACTTATACGGACCGAACAATGTTATACGGACCGTATAAGTGTCCGTATAACACCCGACGGGCTGAATATTTTCATGTATATAAATGTGATCCCACTTCATTATTTTCATTTTCCACACTTCTCCACTTCTATCCAAGGCTCTAGAACATTCTACACATTTCATATACAAGAATCCAAGGTAAATCAAAGGCTCATATCATTAATTCAAGGGAATCAAGTATAAGCAAGCTCTTAGGGGTTGCTAGAGTCAAGAAAACTTTATAGATTGAAGCTAGGGTTTTTCTTTAAGTGAAGTATTCTCATACAAAGGTTATTACTACTCAATCAAAGGTAAATTTTATGATCATTTCATGTTATTTGGACTATGGAGAGGTTGAAAGACTTGGGTGGAAGAAGGAGGTAGAAAATGAAGTCTAAATGTAGCTTTTATGTTGTTTGTGATTAGTAATCTATATGTAGTCACGATTCTTAGTATGATATGGATATAACCATGTCATGGAAGGTAATAATGGTGATGAAGAATCATTATATGAAAATGTGCTAAAATGGGTATGAAGTTGCTAGTATGAGTTGAACATGAGGGTAAATATTGAAGGCTTAGTGTAATGTGATTACTTGAATTGGATATTATGAGTGTATTATGGATGTTATGGTGGTTGTTGGGAGTTATTTTGTGATATGGTGGAAGTTGACGAAATAGGGGAAACGCTGCCCAATTTTCATTAGACTATGAATTATTCTTGTTTGAATTTAAGAGTATCAGTAAGGATTAACCATGGTATGAATCCTTCTAAATGTAGATTATTCAAGCTTCAACGGTGAACGATAGATAGTTAAGAAGACAAAGAGGTATGTAAGGCTAACCCTTCTTTCAATAAGGCATGGTTCCTTGGATATATATATACATCCTTTCATGAGTTCTATAATGTCCTCCAAATGATTCTATCTCTAAAGCTACTAAAGCTCATGATCCTCGATACTTCATGATTCCATTGCATCCTTTATATGATAGTTGATCCTCCAAGGATAGACGTGACAAAAACGATAATGGTAATGATGTTTATGATACTTATGGACTCTTAAGTAGATGTGTCCAAGTATGTATGACTATTATGTAACACCGAGCTTATATGGCTGGGTATGATATCTATTGCGCGCACACCACTGCAGTTGGGTACGGATGACACTGAGCCTTGGTATGGCCAGATATGTATAATCACCAAGCCTTGTCATAGCCGGGTATGTGAAACCACCGAACCTCCATGGTCGGGTATGCTATGGATATGAATATGTATAAAAATACGGATATGGATGTAGATATATGTATATGTTTATATGTCTGTACACGAGCACACATTAGAAATGGAAGGTCCCTATGAAAGACAAGTAAGTAATGACGATGATGGCTCTACTATCTCCCGATTTTCCCATCATATGCTATTTCTTATGCTGTCTCTTATGATCCTATTATGATGTTGATTATACTTTACATACTCGGTACATTATTCGTGCGCGTCCTTTTGTTTGTGGACGCTGCATCATGCCGTGGTGGCCGGGGAGATGGACTTGATCCATAGCATTTCTTATTCAGGGACTACATAGAGGAGCTCCATTTCATCCGGAGCTACAACTTTTGGTATTATTCTTTTGTGTACATACATGGGCACGGCGGGGGTCCTGTCCCAGCTATATGATGTTACCTACTCTTCTTAGAGGCTCGTAGACAGTGGTGTATGATTAGATGTCTTTAGCCTTGTCAGCTTATATTTTGTACATCATTTTGATGGCCTCGTCGGCTTATGTATATTGATATGGGCATAGTTGTTAATGATGGTAAAAATGTGGGGTTGCCCAATAAGTTTAGCATTATTGATGTATAACATTCATGAGTATGCTATGTGGTCCACCTAGATGTGAATACGCATGTACGATAAGAGGTACCCAGTGGGTTAGCACCGGGTGCCCGTTATGGCCCTCCGGTTGGGTCTTGACATTTTAGCTCTCTCGTTATCATTCTTATCTCTCGTTAGCAAGGTTCCACTTATAATATACTAATAATAGTAGTTCAGGCTTGTTTACAACTCAAGATATCTTCAATTTCATATTGGCACTTTTTCCTTCAATTTTCTCTCCTCAAATCTTACAATATGAAGCTATAAGTATAGGATTAAGGTAAAATCTCATTTCGTCATGACTTCCTTTCCACACGAGTATGCTTGTCCTCGATTCTCTTGTATTGGTGATCATTTGAGACTTAAATTACCCTTTATTCCTCTTTTGACTCCTTATCGTTGTCCTTACACCACTTGTTGGCCATTTCATTACGATGATTTTATATGGTTCTATAACATATGCTCTCACATTCGACATAATCGGTGACTTGCGAGGTACCTTCTAATCCCCGGCAGTACTGTTATCTTGCTATCCATCGGCACACTACCTTTCTTTTCTTTAGAGATCATCAAACCTCCTATAATTATTCCTCTTATTAATGCTTCCATCTCTTCTAGTACTAAGATTTCCTTTTTCGCCACTCACATTATCCTTTGTACTTGTTTCCTAGTCATCTTACAGACCCTTCTTATTCCTTTTGTTACCTGTTGGGGTACGTTATTGTATATTTGAATGTGACCAAAATTTCCCTGGTACAAGAACCATGGTCTAGAAACATCACATGTCACATCAACGGGGTCTATTCTCTTGGACTCGCTAATCCCCTTATCATCTTGTCATACTTCCTTTTCCCATATCTGTCCCATAATATACCTGTACTTAATCCATCCCCATTTTCTCCTAATACATTCTTAATATATTGGTACATCTCGAACTTTGGCTTCTTCAAACTAACACGTTTTTCTCTTCTTCTCTTTTTTTTTTTTTGGGAATATTGTAATTCATTTCCGGACTAAATCTGTTCTCCCCCCCCCCCCTTTTTAAAATATGTTCTCATATACCCGTAACATTCAAATATTAATCGTCTTTGACGATTATCTAACTTACTTCACTAGTCCTTCATCATATTGATTAACCTATTCCCTTTTTGCCGACTGAATTCTTGTGCTAAGTCAAATGGAAAATTTTGACACATATTGGATATCATCCAGGTGCTTTCCTTATTAATCTCTTTTTCCATCTTATAACCAGGAGTTCCCTAAGCTAATGAAACCATCATATCATCGGAATTCGTTAGACCCTTATGGAGTGTCCGACTATAAAATGCTCCTCCAGCCTTAATCTTTCCTCATAGCTATCCTTTTACTAATATCCTTAGGATCTATCTTGCTCTTAGTTCCTAATTCTGACTGGTATCTATACTATATCATTCATTCCCACTATTCACCCTTTTATTACTTAGCTCATACTGTCCCGTATTTCTCTTAATTACTTATTTGCATCACAGTCATGCATCATAGTCCTTCTAATATTCTCCCGGCTCCCGTTCTCACCATAAAATCTTCACAAAATACACCCTTATCTTTCTTCTTTCGTCGAGTCCTCACCTTTCTTTATGACACTACAGCTTGTTCATACTTATGCGTATCCCCCGTACATAATCCTATTTCCTTTATGTCTGAATTTCTGTACTCCTTATCAAGGTTCTTATCCCACGTTACTGATGCTTTGCCTCTTGGCCGGACCTATTAACTTATTATCCTTCCTCTTGTCCTTCATAATTACCCGACTTTCTTTAGCCAATCCATTAGTGCAAGTATACTCTTATCACTTTTCGTCCTCAGGGCTTCTCTTGGTTTCTTTTGCTCATAAATACTCTTCTCCACTTGCCCTTCGTAGTGTTGGCCCGAAGTTCGTAGAATGTTCTATTAAAAACATAATTCCCTTCTATTTCTAAAATCGCCTTTTTATGGGGCGGCGGGGGGGGGGGGTGGTGGGGCTTTTTCGCTTTCTAAACATCGAGTCAGTATGGCTTCATATTCATCCCTTCGGACGTTCCTCAAGAGTCAGAAATCCCTTAACATCTTCACAAAACCTGCTTATCCCCGTTTGTCAATTTTGTTTCGGGAGCCTCTACATTCGGCTTTTATTCCATATCACCATACTCTATCCTTTCCACGTACTTACTTTAGAAATTCATCCGAATGGCTCCTTGCCTCTACCGTGGTCCTAAACCTTTTCTCGGAAGCTTTACCTGACCTTCGTTAGCAACATACTTCCCTTTCTCACAATTCTTCTCTTCTCAAGACATCATGATCTTCTTACTCTTCTCAAACTTTAACCTTTAGAGGAAACAATATCAACCTGCCCTGCAGCACTTGCTACTTGAAGTTCAATACCCCGTCCAATCAATACCTTTAACATATCATAACATCGATTATCAGGTCACACATACTGGTTAACGTGATCACGTATGAGTTATCATGTATATTATTTACTAACACCTTACTTACGAAGTACCCCCAATGCTTTTTAAACTTGTCCTAAATCTGTGGTTTTAACACACCTTCTCTTCCTTAGCCAAGCTAGCCCGTCTTACATCTCACAATCATTTAAAATTTCCAACCGCAAGTCTCACATACTTCTAATTTCCCTCGGGCTATTTTAGTCCCTCATACTTCTCATATGTCTAAATCTGTAGGACTTCTTAACACATTTCCTAAGTCCTTGATTATGAATTTCTGGCAATATAAGCTTAATAATTGATCTCCACTCGAACACCTACTCTCCTTTCCTTTTTATTTATAAGCCGACATCGCTCTATTTTTATTGCCAAATAACCTTTATCACCTTGTCTAATAATTCAAGGTACCCCTACTTACAAGAATTGCAACCGACTTGCTGCGGGCCTTTTTACCGCATAACCTAAAGAATAATTTGAAGTTCTAATGTATCCCAAGTAAAATTCTATAATGCATCTCCCTTCAGGTTGGAAAAGTCCCTTACTCTCCTGGCTAGGCAAATGCTATCTTAACCTTTGGAACTCCCAATAATAACCATCAATCAACACACGCGACTGCTTTCCATTCCTAATTCCAAGATTCCTAGTGGTAGTAAAAACATCTTAGTCGCAGTTACCTATAAACACTTTGGTTATCTGTTCCTTTAGAATTCCCATCCATCAACTATTAAATGATACCCTGTAATAATTGTACACACATAGGAAATTTTAGTAAAAGACCCATATACCTGTAGCGCCCGTCCCCGATCTTGGTACGGAGGGCTGTAAAGTGAAGTATCCTTCTCATCGTCCTCCCACCATCTACTAGTCTGGCCTTCCTCATCTCTCCCATTCGAGTCTGAGGGATACAAATATTCTGTTAGCTCCTGATTTACCGAAGGCCAAGATAGAGGGCTAAAATACTCGGTAATGCTCACACTCGTGGCTGCCCTGACATAATTCTCCATCATAGGAGAAGTTGGGGGGGTCAACTCCGGTGCAGCCTCGGGAGCCTCCTGCTCCACCAGCGTTACATACGAACCCTTAGACGGGTCCATCTCGTAACTATCTTCCAACGGATCCTTCTCCATGGAAGTCACGAGCTCTGGGGGGATCGTCTCGATGTCCTCGGAAGGGTCTGTCTCAATAGAATAGATAGGACTCCTCCTACTCGGTTCTGGAATCTGTGGTCTCGAATCCACCCTGGGGGCCTTTCTTGCACCCCCACTATCTGAAGCCGATCTCTTCATCTCTATCAATCTGCACTTAGCTACAGGGAAAAAAGGTCAGAAACGATCTTTCCTAGACTCTGGCTCTATCGCACGATCTAAGAAAATAAGGCAAGGTCAATGATTCCTAAATACTCCGTAGCCTCTTGTTTATAAGTGTGGTGCGCTTCACACCCATAAACAACACTCTACTGGACACGGTCGATAGACAACCCTAGGACAAACTGCTCTGATACCACTATTGTCATGACCCAGACCAATGAGCCATGACGAGTGCCCAACCACTGCTGACCAAGTGCCCCTATACTAACACCTACCTCTCATTGATTAACCTGGTGGCCCATACATGACTCATAACTGAACTATACCATCTTCAGTAAAATTAACACAATGAACTTTGCAGTGAAAACTCATAACCCGTGCATACATATATATAAACAATCATACGTACGAAGGATAACAGTGTAGGCCGACTAGGCCACTGCATATGGTGTACAACAAAATAAGAGCTGGCATAGCTACACGATACTCCTACTACATACAACTGTGTATAGACCTTTATGGAATATGAACAGTAGTGAAGACAGGACAAGGCCCTGTCGTACCCATATATCTACATGTCAAAATAGCATACCAAAAAGGTTTGCAGCTCTGAACCAAATGGAGCGCACTGAGTGTAGCTGAGTGGAGGTCGTACTGGACCGAATCGTCTGGCAAACTACCTGAACCTGCAGGCATGAACTCAGCGTCCACAATAAGGGACATCAGTACGAATAGTGTACTGAGTATGTAAGGCATGAATAACAACATAACAGGAGATACAGAATATAACATGAGATAAGAATAACATGTACATCTGATTTCCCCTTAAGGCGAATATCATGCATGCTTAGCCTTTTCATAAAAAAACACTTCTCATACATATATAACATAATAGTGCTGCGGAACTTGTATATTATATTGCTGCGGAACGTTCAGCCCGATCCATACCCATATATCCCGCGTCCGGGCATCCCGCGTCTGGGACGATGTCTTAATACACCAACTGATCAGGTGGCTATGCGTATAAAATTCCTCACTTTTCCCCATACCCCCTATATACATACATATCATATACATATATAATATAAGTAGCATGCATAAGAGCCCAAATAAAAGTTACCACTTTATCGGAGTGACGTAAGGTCGGTAACCTCTGATTTACGTTATGGAGTAGTCGTCATCGTTATATCTCACCTTGAAGGGACAAGTAACATAAGGTGAGACCAACAACAATGAGTAAAATCAATGACATCCTGAAATGTGCTCAATAATCTCATGATAGCATTAAAATCATAAACTTTGAAACTTCTAGAAATAGGATCATCATCGTCATCATTATCATCATAGGAAACATCCATCTTTTGCATCATAAGAAACTTGAGAACCAGGAACTTCTAGCTTTTCGGGAACAAGGATGTTATGGAAGACATGTACGGGATCATAACATAGGAATCATGCCTTTATAAAGAAAGGGACTAGCCTTAACATACCTTTCGGTCTCCTTGGCCACTCAACGTTTATCCCTCCAAGCTCGTAAATCTACATATAAACCATTCATACTTTTGTTAGGCTCAATGTCATACGCTCATCTTAAGCGTTCATTTTAATTTCGTTTAGAAATCTGCCGAAATTCGGGCAGCATCTCTCCTGTTTATATACCTAGCCCGAAATTACAATCAAACAACCAACAACAATACAACCATCAACAACAACATTGTTAAAACCAATATGCTCCATAAAGCATCCCACATGATGTTTTCTGAATTTCTCAACTAACCAACTTTTATACGACTATTTAATAACGTTATCCCCGTAAATAAACCGAAATTAATACTAATAAGGAGAGATTCATACCTTACTTCCGCTAGAACCACAATATCCTCACTTTTCACCTTGAGTTCAAGACAAGACTCGCCGCAATACGATTTTATAATTGCAATTATACTGTTACACCCCGTACTTTTATATGTAAAGTTTCGCCGTGAGTTAGTTGACGAAGACTTAAAAGGCGAGGTTGTCATCAAGGTCCTAAGGAATTATTAATGCTAATTCTTCATACATGAGAGCTTGGTATCATGTTTAGTAAGTATTGGAAAGGTTGGATGTCAAGCAAATCGAAGAAATTAAGTTTATTGAAACTTTGGGAAAATTCGGCAGAATTCCGGACAGAAATTTTGGGTCACATTTGGGGAGACATATCTCCTAGAATACAAGGATTTACGGAATCCGTAACCTATGCATTCATAAGTTCACTGAGTCTAATTTCCAACGCAACTGACAGATCTAAATTTGCATATCGACGCTGGGAGTTATGGGCCGTCGAAGTGTCGACGATCCGTCGATGCACATCGACGACCCGTCAATTTTCAGGCGGTGTAGCTGATGTATAAATGCAACTATTTCATGATTTTTCTCATTTTAGCTCACACCAACAGACCCTAAACTCTCTCTAAAACTCATCTATCCTCTACAAACCTTTCTTTATCATCCAAGTAAGATCCTGTCACGACCTGAGTGGGGGGCCATGACGGGTACCTAGAGTTGACTAGCGAGCACCACTCATTATTCTAATCATCATACCTAGCCTGAACGTACACTATCTCGAAGGCAACACATACATCTATATATAAGCCCTCACGGCTACAAAAAAATGATATACAAAAATACAATGTAGTCATCATGGGACATCTACTACCCACACATAAGTATCTACGAGCCTCTACTAGAGTAATAGGACATAAGGATGGGACAGGACCCCGTCATACCTCCGGAGTAGGGGAGTGCTTCTGTGAAATCCGCTGATAAGATAGGCTTCTACGGGTCTGCACCGTCTCCCTGTCTACCTGTGGGCATGAACACAGTGTTCAAAAAGAAAAAGACGTTAGTACGAAGAATGTACTGAGTATGTAAGGCATGATTAATGCTGGCATAATAAAGAAATGATGAGACATGAGGCGAAGATATAACCTGCTTAGCTTTTAATAGAAAACACATATTATGCATATCAAATATACCATCATCTTTAACTCGCATCCGGGTAACTATCGCATGCCGCGCACTAGTAGTGCCATGCTCGGCCACCTAGGCATGGTGTTATCTCAAGCCGCCCGCCTTAGCGGTGTCTTGCCCGGCCATTTAGGCACGGTGTAATCATAAGCCGCCCGCCTTAGCGGTGTCATGCCGGGTCATCTAGGCACGGTATAATTTCATCATCATGTACTTATCCTAAAGCATGCATTAGAAATCAATTAAAAGCTATCACTCTATTGGGGTGACGTAAGGTCGGGAACCCCCGAATCCATTATGGAGTAGTCATGATCATCATGCCTCACCTTGAAGGAACTAGTATTATAAGGTGAGTCTAGCAACAATGACTAACGTCTAGGAATCACATAAGGACCATTAACTTCATAAGAATATCATATCGTAAGCTTTGGAATCTCTAGACTTATAATCATCATCATCATTGTCATATTCACAACATATCTCTTATCTTTATCTCATGAGTAGTCCTTAATAGTCATAAGCATATAATTTCCGGAATATAGGAAAGCCATGGAAAGATAAAGGAGGTCATGTTGTAGGGATCATGCCTTAGAGAAAGAAGGGACTAGCCTCACATACCTTTTTGCCTTTCTAACTTGCCGACTAAATGCTTCCTTCCAAGTTCGTGATTCTACATTCAAGGGAATTCGTGCTAAGATTAGATAATCGATAAAATACTTAAGCTTAAACTAAAGTTAATAAAAATTGGGCAGCATCTCCTTTGTTTCTACAACTTCCCCCATATCACATAACAACTCCCAAACATCAACAACACACCCACAATATCATAGTCGATAAACTTCGTCAAGTTAGTCATTATTCAATTTTAAAAATTTCTTCTTAAGGTCATCCATAATCATGGCCCTCATACAACACCACATTCATCCCCATAAAATGTTTTTCCAATATTCTTAATATCATTTACAACAATATTATACTCATAACGTCTCAAGAATTATGGTTCATGTCAAACTATTTTCCAAGAATATCACTATTTTCACATTTGAGCTCCATATTCAACTTTCTTCCATAATCCAAGTCTTTCAACCATACAATATTCTAAATAACATGAAATGATCATAAAACTCACCTTTGATGGTGTAGGAACGAGTTTTGGATGGAAATGGTTCACTTGAAGAAAACCCTAGCACCATTTCCAAAGAAATTCTTGACTTCTAGCAACCCTAACGAGTTTCCTTGCACTTGATTTCCTTGGATTAATGAAGTTGATCTTTGATTTGTCTTGAATTTATGTAAGTGAAGGGTGTGGAATGTTCTAGAGACTTAGAGAGAAGTGGAGAAGTTGGAAGAATGAAAATTTAGAAGTGGGAACACATTTATATACTTGGAAAATACTCAGCCCGTCGGGTGTTATATGGACCCTTATACGGTCCGTATAATATTATACGGTCCGTGTAAGTGGCGTATTTCACCATCAGGGAAATCTCTTCGTCTGTTGGGTTATACGGACCCTTATACAGACCGTATAAAGTTATACGGACCGTATAAGTGGTCGTATAACTCCACTTTTCTGAAATTATTTTCGCCGTTTCGTTTGATCTCCAATCCTTATGGAACCTTCTTAGTACTTGTGTAACACTTCATTAACAATTTAAGGAGCTTTATAACACTTCCTTCAGGAATTATTAAATCCACATTAGCTCGGTACTTTGCAAACCCTTCTTCAAAACACGGCTTATGCTTGACATTCTTTAACGAACTTTCTTCTCTTGCCTCAAATGTCTTTGGAATATTAATTAGAACCGTTAAATACCACTTCTTACTTGTAGAAACACCATATACTTCTTACCCTGTGTTAGTCTATCTACCATGCGATGACATGAAATTTTTTGAGGTGTAACAGATCCGAGCCCCACAAACCCGAGCTAGTGAAGGGGGAAGTTGTTCCTAAGGTTTCTATTGAAGTTGCTGAGCTTAGGAGTTGGATTTGAAGTTTGGTTCTTGGAATTCCAGCCCCTTTAAGGTATGTATACTATTCTTATCTTTTCTATTAAGTTGATTACCAAGAGTTTTAGTGATTTAAAGTGAAGGAAATACAGCTATGGAAGCGGTGAGTTAATTGAGTCAAACCAAGATTAAGGGCTATTTTGGGAGATGTTTTGGCTTGGATTTGATTAAATTTGGATATGAAAGTATTGACACAAGTTGTAGGTGAAGGAATTCCTTAGTTTAAAGTAAAGGAAAACATGATATGAATGACCTAAACTAGCTTGTTGATGTGGTTGCTTTGAAAGTCAAGTTTTCATTGGATTTTTAGAGAGATTCCTACTTGTTTATGTTGTTGTTGATGATGTTTTGTGTGTTATGCACCGTTTGGGAGTTGGATTGGATTAAGAATTATAGGGGAAATGCTGCCGAATTTCGTTAAGTTTCATACGTACTTGAAAGGGGTAGTAAGGGATGTATATGGCCTAATTGTAATTCGTGTTATCTTGGTTGTAGTGTTACAAGCTCGGGAAGTATGCATCGGACATTGGGTAGATTCCAAGGTATGTTAAGGCTAAACTTTCCTTCATTTTGGCATGATCTTGTAAAATGAATGAACAAGCAAGTAAACGAGCTTCCATATTACTCTACTCTTAGAAACACTTGGAGTACTTCAGTCTATGATTGTTCCTTCTGTTCATAGGTCTTGAGGTTTCTTATATTGATGATGTTATCTCAAAGAATGTTCATCAGAGATAGTACGACCTCATGATTCTTATGTTTTGATTCCATACATGACATTCATAATATTTTTACTCCTAGAAATGCCAAAAGTCTATAATTCTGAAGATTCTTATGATAACTCCAATCCTAGAGATTTCCAAAGCCTAAGGCTCTAGATGATTTCATGACATGACTGAGCATGCTAGATAATCCTTGATTATGTTTAGAATATATGGCCTCAGCTTATGTCTAAGCGTGCTTCACAATATGTGGCCTCAGCCTATGTCTAAGTGTGCTACATAACATGTGGCCTCAGCTTATGTATGAGTGTGCTAGATAATTATTGATTACATTCAAGATATATGGCCTCAGCTTATGTTATGGATTAGGCCGTATGTTCCTCGGCACTACTAGTACATTATCTATGATTCGAGCTGTACGTTCCACAAGGTTATATTATGACCTTCATTGATAGGCATGAGCATGCATATTATGCGCCCATAGTGGCATTGTCAGTTATACAGATTTATGCAGATACAGGCAGATACTAGTTCATACAAGTACATGCAGTTAGTCATTTCAGTTTATGAGTTCAGATCTTATCCATGATTCTTATGTATATATGTTGTTCTTATGCCTTACATACTCGGTACATTATCCGTACTGACTCCCCGTTACTCGGGGGGCTACGTTCATGCCCGCAGGTACAGGTAGACAAACAGACGGTCCAGCTCAGTAGGACCTCCATTCAGCCATAGTCAGCGCACTCCACTTGGTTCGGAGTTGCAGTTCATTTTGGTATGCTTTTTTGAGACGTACATAAATATGGGTATGATGAGGCCCTGTCCCGTCCTTTCTGCAGCTTTCTGTTCCATTAGAGGTATCTAGATAGTTGTATGTAGTTGGTACATGAGGTAGCCTTGTCGGCTCTCATTCCTTTAGTGTATAATATATATAGCAGCCTAGTCGGCTTGCACTGTTATTTCGATATTTTGCTTATATATAGAGTTGGATATGAGTCAGATTTGGGCCACCCTGTGGTTATGTGATAGTTAAGTAGGTATATAGGTGTCTGGTCATTAGAGATTGGGCACTCGTCATGACTCATCGGCTTGGTTCGTGACAGAAGTGGTATCTCAGCAATTCCGTCCTAGGGTTTTCTACAGACCATGTCTAGTAGAGTCTTGTTTATAGGTGTGTTATGCAGCACATTATAAAGGTATACACAGGACATTTAGGATGTTGCCATTCTTTCTATTCTAGATCGTGCGATAGAGCGGTAAGATAAGAATTCCTTTTCTAATGATTTGTTCTGATTTCAGCGATGCCCCGAAAGGAAATTGTAGCTGCCCAAAAGGGCAAGGGAGTGGCTAGTGAGACTACTAGCCGTACTCAGCGGGTTACTGGGGCTCGGGGCGAGTCCCAAAGTGATACCCTATCCGTGCTTCGCATACTCCACCCGCTTCAGAGGAGCGAGGAAGAGCCTCAGCTCCAGCTCCAGCACCCCCAGTTCCTCCACCAGATGCCTCAAGCCAGGAGATGAGAGAGGCCAGCCTTTTACTGACCCAGTTAGTAGCCGCTCAGGCTCACCGACAGGGTACGAGCCATGCTAGTAGGGGTCAGAGCAAGAGGTCCAGGTTCTCAGGGTTTGACAGTGAGTTCGGAGGTGGCCCAAGGCGGCAATTCTCTAGACACTTAGCTTATTCAGCAGCTAGTGCGCCTCCACGGTATCCTGGATCCAGGTTTGATAGATCTGCTTATTTTGGTCCATCTCAGAGTTCCAGAGTTCCCAGTTCTCAAATTAGGAGTGGTTCCCGTCAGACGAGGCCACCTATGCCACGGTGTGCCCAGTGTGTTAGATTACACTCAGGACCATGCCGATTGGGTTTAGGTGGTTGTTATGCCTGCGGTTGGCCAGGCCATATCAGGCGTGATTGTCCATTTGTACGTGGTGGAGGTAGGGCTCAGCCCACAGGATTAACAGCTAGTTTTTCATTATCTGTACCCCCTCCGGGGCAAGGCTCACGGGCACCAGCTGGCCGTGGTAGAGGTCGAGGAGCAGCGGCCAGTTCGAGTAGTCCTCAGCCTCATATCTATGCATTGACTGGGCAACATGATCTCGAGTCTTCCCCTGACATTTGCACAGGTATAATACCAACATTCTTTTATGACGTGTATGTATTGATTGATCCAGGGCTTACGTGTTATATGTTACTCTATTTATTGCCGGCAAGTTTGGGATGAAGCCTGAATCGATTAAACCGTTTGTGGTGTTTGCGCCAGTTGGTGATCTAGTTATAGCTAATGTTGATAGTGATAATGAAATGCAAATTTTATTGATTAATTACAGAAGGAAGTAAAGGAGCGTATGCAGAGAGAACGTCTGATGAGTATATGAACTTTTGTTCAAGAAGACTGATTATCGAAAGGTTTAGGAAATAAATTTGATGTTTTGCAAGAAGGATGCCGAGATATGGCATATGAAGTGAGCTTTATTTTCTTATATCCCTTTCATATCAATAGCCATGTGTGGCTGAGTTGTGTATCGTATGTATTTTTATGGGTTTCATGGGTAGCCTGTGCGGCATTAGATGTGTTTTGTGGGTTGTGTGCAGGTATGGGATAGTAAGAATTACAGAGGAAACTCTGAAAATTTCTCAAAATTTAAGCTATTTGAGTATATGTGTGCTGCAAGGGTAAGATGTCATTATAGATCAAAGAAGTTTAGTAATGGGTGATTAAAGGAGGACCCAAATGTTTAAGGAAGATCAAGAAAGTCAATATCATTTATAAGAAGTATTTATATATATATATATATATATGAGTCGCATTGGTCTCGAATACTAAGATTTGTCTCCGAACTTTTGTGTTGTTGAGTATGTTATTTCATTTGTACCAAGTTATGAGCCCATGACAGCTAAGTATCAAAGGATTAGAGTTTAAACGAATCGACGTCGGAAGAAGGTTGAGAACTGTGCAACTTGACGGGCATACTGACGAGCCGTCAACATGGTCGACGGTCTGTCAACCTTGCACCGTCAATTAGCCCTGAGAATTAGGGGTTGCTGCTACTTGATGCCTGCAAGTTGACGGTTGTCAACAGTGTTGACGCCACCGTCAAAAGTGTTAACGCCACCAGCAAAGTTGAGGGTGTGGTTGAGCTTTTGAGATATTATATATTGACCCGTATTTTTTATTAAGGTACAACACGGAATTTGTATGTGCATATATGTCTAGTATGAGTACAGGTTAGCAGATCAGAGATAGATTCATTGTTGATAACTAAAGTTTATAAGTTTGATAGACCAAATCCTATGGGTTCATAATAACGATATAAGGTAATGAACAAGGAAAAATGTTATATGTGATTGAGGATAGGTTAAGAGAATGATTGTATGAAGAAGAGGTTGTTGTAAATAACATGGAGGGAATGATGAGTAAGGGAAGAATAGGACAATTAATTGATAACTAAGAGCAAGATGGCAAAGGACAACAAGTTAAAGGGTAAGTGGAGAGTGAGCAGTGACATCACGAAGCATTATTCCCATGTTGCTGAATTATTGTGAGAATTCGAGAGGTTGTTATGAATAAGAGTCGGGGATAAAGGATATAAGTGAGTTGTTCGTGATGTTCTATCAGAATAAGACGAAGCTATTAAGGGGGAAGAATAAATTAGTGTGCAATAGCCAAATTCAAGATAGAATGTTCATGAGTCAGGATTGATAGAAAGGGCAAGATGATCATGAGTTATTTTGGATAGATAAATTACATTTAGAAAGGAATTAAGGTTGTGAGAAAAAATAAGATTTGAAACCTTGATAAGAAATGAATAACGAAGGGAGCCCCATGTTAAGAAAATAACAACGAGAAGTGGAATCTTCAGGTGAATATTAAGACAGAAGCAAGACAACAAAGAGTGAAGCTAGGAGTATATGATAAGAGACTTTCGTGAATAACATAGTAGGTGACTAGGAGAATTCAAATATAAGAGGGGATTGAAAGAAGAAGTACAACTTAGTCAACGAAACCTGTGAGGCTACTCGGAGATTCACTAATATGGCGCGACATATCCTTATTGCTCCCCTATATGAGCTATGAATCTTAGAGTTTGCAGGTACATCGGATTTAGGGCTATTAGATATGCCTATAATCAGTTAGCATTTGAGCGTGTTAATCCTAAAGTTGAGTTCAAGTTGCAATGAAGAGATTAAAGTCTCCTTAAGTATAGTGTTGTCAGAATATGATTAACGAAAATTTTGAGAAAGGCTACGGGCATCGAATAACGATTCAGTAAATAATGGGATAATATGGTATCTCCAGTAAAGCATTCAAACCAACGGGTGATATTACGCGAAGGACAAACCAGGAGGAAAAATTCAGAGATAGCGCGAGGTGAAGGCAAGAAACTGGTAACTTGGAAATATAAAGGAAAAGAGTTCCAAGGCTCGGGATAAGGATAAAGAAAGAGTAATAAAGCGGACATTTAAATTCTAAACAGTACGCTCTTCGACTTAGGGCTCCCAGGTATTAAATGGTCCAGCTAGGAAAGAAAAAGGGAAAATAAGGACCATTTGGTGTCTCGTTTGCAGCTCCAGAATAAGATAAGAAGGCGTGCGATATTAGCGAGTTCAATGCAAGGTGTGAGTAGAAATAGGTCGAGGAAATGATAAGAGTACATGTGAAAGGAAAAATGGGGAGAGAAGCAATGAAGATATGTCGAGTAAGGAGAATGATGGTACGATTAGATATGACCAGTTGAGAGGGAGGTATGTTTAGAGCATGATTCAATAAGAGGACTCTTGAGGAATTATTATGAATGCAAGACTAGTTTAACATTCGAGGATGAATGTTCCAAAGGGGGGAAGAATGTTACACCCCGTACTTTTATATGTAAAGTTTCGCCGTGAGTTAGTTGACAAAGACTTAAAAGGCGAGGTTGTCGTCAAGGTCCTAAGGTATTATTCATGCTCATTCTTCATACATGAGAGCTTGGTATTATGTTTAGTAACTATAGGGAAGGTTGGATGTCAAGCAAATCGAAGAAATTAAGTTTGTTGAAACTTTGGGAAAATTCGGCAGAATTCTGGACAGAAATTTTGGGTCAACTTTGGGGTGGCATATCTCCTAGAATACAAGGAGTTAGGGAACTCATAACCTATGCATTAACAAATTCGGCGAGTCTACTTTCCAACGCAACTGACAGATCTGAATATGCATATCGACGCTGGGAGTTATGGGCCGTCGATGCACATCGACGACCCGTCAATTTTCAGGCGGTGTAGCTGATGTATAAATTCACCTATTTCGTGATTTTTCTCATTTTAGCTCACACCAACAGACCCTAAACTCTATCTAAAACTCATCTATACTCTCCAAACCTTTCTTTATCATCCAAGTAAGATCCGAGCCCTAAAAACCCGAGCTAGTGAAGGGGGAAGTTGTTCCGAGGGTTTCTATTGCAGTTGCTGAGCTTAGGAGTTGGATTTGAAGTTTGGTTCTTGGAATTCCAGCCCCTTTAAGGTATGTATACTATTCTTATATTTTCTATTAAGTTGATTACCAAGAGTTTTGGCGATTAAAAGTGAAGGAAATACAGCTATGGAAGCGGTGAGTTAATTGAGTCAAACAAAGATTAGGGGCTGTTTTGGGAGATGTTTTGGCTTGGATTTGATTATATTTGGATATGAAAGTATTGACACAAGTTGTAGGTGAAGGAATTCCTTAGTTTAAAGTAAAAGAAAGCATGATATGAAGGACCTAAACTAGCTTGTTGATGTGGTTGCCTTGAAGGCTATTTCGATTGGATTTTTGGAAAGATTCGTACTTGTTTTTGTTGTTGTGTATTGTTAATGTTGTTGTTGATGATGTTTTGTGTGTTGTGCACCATTTGGGAGTTGTATTGGAGTAAGAATTATAGGGGAAATGCTGACTGAATTCCGTTAAGTTTCATACGTACTTGAAATGGGTAGTAAGGGATGCATATGGCCTAATTGCAATTTGTGTTATCTTGGTTGTAGTGTTACAAGCTCGGGAAGTACACATCGGACATTAGGTAGATTCCAAGGTATGTTAAGTCTAACATTTCCTTCATTTTGGCATGATCTTATAAAATGAACGAACATGCAAGTAAACGAGCTTTCATATTACTCTACTCTTAGAAGCACTAGGAGTACTTCAGTCTATGATTGTTCCTTCTGTTAATGGGCCTTGAGGTTTCTTATATTGATGATGTTAGCTCAAAGAATGTTCATCGGAGATAGTACGACCTCATGATTCTTATTTTTGATTCCATACATGACATTCATAATATTTTTACTCCTAGAAATGCCATAAGTCTATAATTCTAAAGATTCTTATGATAACTCGAATCCTAGAGATTTCCAAAGCCTAAGGCTCTATATGATTTCAGGACATGACTGAGCATGCTAGATAATCCTTGATTATGTTTAGAATATGTGGCCTCAGTTTATGTCTGAGCGTGCTACACAATATGTGGCCTCAGCCTATGTCTGAGAGTGCTACATAACATGTGGCCTCAGCTTATGTCTGAGCGTGCTAGATAATTCTTGATTACATTCAGGATATGGTGCCTCATCTTATGTTATAGATTGGGCCGTACGTTCCTCAGCACTACTAGTATATTATATATGAATCGGGTTGTACGTTCCACAGCACTATCAGTTATATTACGACCTTCATTGATAGGCATAAGCATGCATATTATGCGCCCACAGTGGCATTGTCAATTATACAGGTTTATGCAGATACTAGTTCATACAAGTACATGCAGTTAGTCATTTCAGTTTATGAGTTCAGATCTTATCCATGATTCTTATGTATATATGTTGTTCTTATGCCTTACATACTCGGTACATTATCTGTACTGACTCCCCGTTGCTCAGAGGGCTGCATTCACGCTCGCAAGTATGGGTTGACAGACAGACGGTCCAGCTCAGTAGGACCTCCATTCAGCCATAGTCAGTGCACTCCATTTGGTTCGAAGTTGCAGCTCATTTTGGTATGCCTTTTTGAGATGTACCCATATATGTGTATGACGGGGCCCTGTCCCGTCCTTTCTACAGCTTTCTGTTCCATTAGAGGTCTGTAGACAATTGTATGTAGTTGGTACATGAGGTGGCCTTGTCGGCTCTCATTCCTTGTTTGTACAGTATATATAGCAGCCTAGTCGGCTTGCACTGTTGTTTCGGTATTTTGCATGTATATATAGTTGGATATGAGTCAGATTTGTGACACCCTATTGTTATATGATAGTTAAGCAGGTATATGAGTGTCTGGTCATTAGAGGTCGGGCATTCGTCATGACTCATCGGCTTGGGTCGTGACATGTACACTGTCCGAACCTGAATTCGGAGATTATACTTAATTCGATCTAAAATTTGGTGTTTGAAGGATGAGGGAAATTTCCAGAATATTGGAGTGGTTTTGAGGTGTTTTTGAATGAAGAATGAGGGGGTAAACCCCCTTATATAGTGTTCTAGAGTCGGGTTGCACCGACCTAGAATTTGCTCTACCCGATCGCGCAGCCTTGTGGCACGTTCGCACAGAGTTGCTCAGTTGCTCCTCTGCGCATTCGCGCTACTTCCTAGCACGTTCGCGCAGAGTTAGCCTATGCCGTAGCAGCCTGTTTTGAAACGCCTATAACATTTGATTCTGATGCCGGATCGATGCGCAATTTGTTGCGTTGGAAACTAGACTTCTCGAACTTCATTTTAGGTATTTATTTCACTTCAAAACACCTCATAGACTAAAAGATATTCTTTTTCCAAGCTGGCTTATACTTTGTTGTTCAAAGTGACGCTTATCTTTTTCCAAAGTCATATTAACTTAATTCCTTCAACTCAATTCTTTATAGGACCTCCCGAAATTCCTCATATGCATCCTTTAATCATAGAATATACTTAA
>NC_081347.1:33240909-33271226 GCF_029784015.1 Lycium ferocissimum | reverse complement strand
TTGAGTCCTCCCCGAAGTGGTTACGTATATATCTATATTCTCCCAAGGTTTATGCATTGATAGATCCGGGTTCCATGTTGTCTTATATTACTCATTATATTGCTGATCGTATTGGAGTGATATCTGAGTCAATTAAGCCTTTTGAGGTGTCTACTCCGGTTGGTGATCCCGTAGTAGCTAGATAAGTATACAAGAATTGTATAATTGTGGTATGTGATCGTCGACTAAAAGCTCGATCTAGTCGAGCCGGAAATGTTAGATTTTGATGTGATTATGGGTAAGGATTGGTTGGTCTCATGTTATGCTAATGTTGATTGCCGAATCAAAAGTGGTTTGATTCCACTTCGGAGAACCCGTGCTTGAATGAAGGTAATACAAATATTTCCGCAGGTAGGTTTATTTCCTACCTTAAGGCAAGAAAGATGATAGCTAAAGGCTATGTTTATCACTTAGTCCGAGTTCATGACACCGAAGCACAGCCACTGACTTTTCAATCCATCCCGGTAGTGAATAAATTTTCGGATGTATTTCTAGATGAACTCCCAGGTCTTCCTCCGGAAAGAGAAATTGATTTCGCTATTGATGTATTACCGAACACTAAACCAATCCCTATTCCACCCTACCGAATGGCCTTGCAATTGGAAAGAGCTAAAGGCACAATTGAAAGATTTACAATGGAAGCGGGTTATTAGGCCTATCACCGTAGGAGCACCTGTCCTATTTGTACGAAAGAAAGATGGTTCTTTACGAATGTGTATTGATTATAGGCAGCTGAATAAGGTGACGATAAAGAATAAATATCCTCTCCCGAGAATCGATGATTTGTTTGATCAATTACTATAGGCCAAGTGATTTTTCCAAAAATAGATTCGAGGTCGCTTATCATCAAGTGAGAGTTAGAGAAGAAGATATTCAAAAACAGCTTTAACGAGATATGGCCACTATGAATTTCGAGTAATGTCATTTGGGTTGACTAATGCTCCGGCAGTGTTTATGAATTTGATGAATAATGTGTTTAGGCCACTCTTAGATCTATTCGTGATCGTGTTTATTAATGATATTCTTGTATACTCTCAGACAGAATCCGAGCATGCAGACCATTTACGCATTGTCCTTGGATTCTTCGTACTCGTGAATTGTATGCAAAATTTTCAAAATGCGAATTTTGGTTGAATTCTATGACTTTTCTGGGCCATGTTATTTTAGTTGATGGCATTCGAGTGATACCGTAACCGAGGCTGTGAAGACTTGGACAAGGCCTACAACGCCTACAAAAGTCTGTAGTTTTCTGGGATTGGTAGGTTACTATAGAAGATTTGTGGAAGGGTTTTCATCTATTTCAGTACCATTGACAAAGCTAACCTAAGTCGCAACATTCCAATGGATCGATGCTTCTGTGAACGCAATTTCCAAGACTCAAGGATGTATTAACTTCGGCCCCAAATCTCCGACACTTCCAAGGCCCAAATGGTTATGTTGTATATCGTGATATGCCTCTGGTCGGGTTAGGTCTGTGTGTCGATGCAAGACGGTAGAGTCATTGTCTATGCTTCAATGCGCTATGTAAAACATGAAAAGAACTACCCAACCCATGACCTTGAATTGGCTGCGGTTATTCATGCATTAAAGATGTGGAGACACTATTTGTACGGCGTACATGCTGATATCTATACAGATCACAAGAGTCTCCAATATATTTTCAAGCAGAAGGAGTTAAATCTACGGCAGAGGCAGTGGTTAGAGCTACTAAAAGATTTGATATAAGTATTTTATACCACCCCGGGAAGGCAAATGTAGTAGCTGATGCACTTAGCCGCAAATCAATGGGTACCATGCGAGGTTCCTTTGGAGAAGAAAGAATTAATTCGTGAGCTCCACCAACAGCCGGCCTCGGAGTTCGTCTAATTGATTCGTGCGTTGGCCGGACATGGAGGTGAAAGAGCGTCAATATGAAGATCCCCGCTCGAGCCACTATAGAGATACATTTCATGAGAAGGAGAAGTCTCCATTTGAAATTTCTATTGATGGAGTTCTTAGATATCGAGACAGGCTATGTGTTCCAAATATTGCAAAACTACGTTGTCAGATTCTAGAAAAAGCTCATTATTCTCGGTATTCTATTCACCCAAGGGTGACAAAGATGTACCATGATCTTAAATCAATGTATTGGTGGGATGGAATGAAGAAAGACATAGTAGAATTTGTCGCTCAAAGGTCCAAATCGTCGACAAGTGAAAATTCGAACATCAAAGCTGAGACGCTATTTGTTACCGTCGTAGATTCCCACTGGAATGTAGTGATTAAAATATGATTTCATTGCAGGTTACCTCGTTCCCCGAAGCAAGTATGACCTACAAGGGTGATCGAGGTATCGTACTCACGAAAGTGTACCATTTTCTTTCCGGCCGAACCACGACTCGACAAAGATTACGCAAGGTTGTATCTCAAAGAGATTGTGCGACTTCACGCGCTCCGATATCTATTATCACAGACGAGGAGCACAAATACAACCAGACTTCGAAGTCTTTCCGGGCGTTTGGGTACTCAGTAAGGCTTAGTGCGTTTTATCCACAAACGGACTCGGCAAGCCGAACGCACTATTCAGACCTTTGGAAGATATGTTACTGGCATGTGTGCTAGATTTTAGTGGTAGTTGGGATGACTACTTACCTCTTATTGAGTTTGCATACAACAATAGCTATCATTCCAGTATTCAGATGGCCCCATATGAAGCTCTATATGGAAGAAAGTGTAGATCCCCAATTGGGTGGTTCGAAGTAGGAGAAAGTGGTCAGCCTATCAGCTCTCGAGTTGATTCAACAAATGCGAAAAGGTCAAGTGTTATCCAAGATCGATTAGTGACAGCCCAAAGTCGCCGTAAATCCCAGAGCAAGGGACAAATCATCGGCGAGACTTAGAATTTCAAGTTGATGATTGGGTATTTTAAAGTTATCACCGATGAAGCGGCGTGATGAGGTTTGGCAAGAAAGGGAAATTAATTCTCGATACATCGGGACCTTATGTTGCTGTCTCCTGCAGCGGATTCAGCGGCGAACCGGACCTGCCTCCGAAACTTGAATCAGTCCATCCAGTTTTCTATGTATCAATGCTTCGGAAATGTGTTAGAGATCCTACTAGAATTGTGCCAATAGCGGATGTTCAGGTTAAAGAAAAGTTGGCTTATGAAGAGGCACCCATTTCCATATTAGATAGGCAAGTACGGAGACTTAGAAATAAAGAAGTAGCTTCAGTCAAAGTCTTATGGAGAAATAATAACCAAGAAGAAAACTGATCAAAGGAAGAATATGAGTCCCAACACTAAGAATTATTTCCACCCCCGAAAGAAATCCAAGACGAGACATCAACATTACGAGGAATGTATGCTTTCTTTTTCATGCTTTTCGTCGTATGCGGTCATACCTTATTGCTATTGTGTTGTAGCCCTGTGAGGCATTGTTGTTGTGGGCTGTTGTTGTCACACCCCAATCCTGATAGGGCATGACGGGCACCCGACTCTTTACTCGCAGTGCCTGGCGAACCCTCGACATTCGCTCTATCAAAACCTGTCATTTCAAAAAAAAAAAACTTTTTAAGAACATAAAACTTTTCCAAATGGAAATCATCTGAAATACATACTTTTTTAGAGTCCACAAATGACTCCACTGACATCACTTTGTCGACATCTCGACAAACATGCCACAGGACACTGTCTGCAGAAGTCTCTAAGAAGTAAACTGAATATTATGAGTCAAAGTACGTGGCCCCGACATACCTATAATCATACATATCTACACATGATCAAAGACAACTCCGGATGAGGGGGCGGAACTTGCCAATCCTGCCGACGTCCAAGCATCCTAGCTATACACTTAACCCGCCAAACAACTGTGTCATGGCACGAACGCGCGTCCCTGTAAAAAAACGCCGCATGCATAATGTACCGAGTATACGTAAGGATAACAAGTCATAATCATAACTTAACTTATAGAAGAAAAATCACAATTTAACTCAACACCTCGCAAATTTTTGTTGGAAGAAACATAAATGTGCACACGAAGTCTCAACACAATCTTTAAGTAAATAATGCAATTCAAGACACATGCCGCTTCCGACATGTTACCAATGGTCCCTTCGACAGCCGCTCAGCCTAGCATCACAATAGTCCCTTCGTACGGCCGCTTCCGCATAATAATGATGGCCCCATCACAGCTCGCTTCCGGCTTCATAATGATGGCCCCTTCGGGCGCCCGCTTCGCTTAATAATGATGGCTTTCCAGGCACCGCTTCCGGCTTAATATCACAATCATGTCAACACAAACTCAATCCATAAGTATCAATTTCAATCATATCATAAGTTACTAATCCATTCATCACAATCCAGTTATTAGCCTTAGGCTTTCATAAAAGTTATCAAATTTGTATCTCTACTAGACTCAGTGAGGACACACTTCCGTGCTCGAGGGTAGAATTGTTATGAAATTCTTACTACCTATATTCTACTCAATTTCATCTCATCGCCTTACCCAAAGAATAAATGATAATATCAATACAAAGGGATGATACTATGGAATGTAAACATCAATCGTAAATTAAATGAAGTAGTAAAATCTCGCACCCCTTGGGAGTGGTTTTGAAAATCAAACTTTATGTTTCCTTTAGTATAAAACTCATTTCCTCGAAATCGTTAGTGTAATCCATATACACAACTCAACTTGGCACCTTACGGGTATTCCTTCTTCAACGTAATAGAGTACAATATCAATAAGCCATCACAAGAAGCATTTAGACCTTACTTGTCTATGAATGGAATCATATGGGGTACATGTAGAATGAATGACAACAAGGATCATGCCAAAAGAAGGAAGGTTTCCCTTACATACCTGGAAGCTTACATTTCACTTTCCAACTTACTTCTTGCCTTGCAATCTACGTAAGATCATTCATAGTCTCGTAATCTAAATATAAAACCATTCATATTATTGTTAGGCCCGTTGTTATATACTTATCCTAAGCCTCCAAATAAATCTTTCTAGAACTGGCGTCAAAAATCTCCCTCATGAGATGTTTATATGCCTAGCCCAAAATCTCAATTCAAGAACCAATAACAACAACAACAATACCAACATCAACAACAATATTATCAACACCAAAATATTCCCATAAATATCCCACGATGTTTTCTCCAATTTCTCGACCCATAAATTCCTTATACGCTCATTTAGTAACTTTTCCTCCATAGATAAGCTTAAATCAATACTAATAAGGAAAGATTCATACCTTTCACCCGCTAGAATTGCAATATCTTTGATTACCATCTTGAATCCAAGCCAAGTTTTGCCACAATTCGATATTATAATCACAACTATGTGTTGTCCGAACTTAAATTCGGTGATTTCACTTAATTTGCGTTAAATCTGGTGGACGGAAGTTAGGAGAGTTTTCTACAGAATTTGGGAAATATTTGGAATGTTATTGGCTGAAAAAAATGAGGTTTAGGATCAGATTTGATTCTTAAATAGTGGGTCAAATTCGGGGGGGTATTGTAGCAAGTCGATTACTGTAGCAGCGTTTCTGCTCTGTCAGCCTAACTTGTAACGTCCATAATTTTCCACTTCGATGCCGTATCGATGAGCGGTTTCTTGCGCCGGAAACTAGACACGA
This sequence comes from Lycium ferocissimum, assembly GCF_029784015.1. Taxonomy (NCBI): domain Eukaryota; kingdom Viridiplantae; phylum Streptophyta; class Magnoliopsida; order Solanales; family Solanaceae; genus Lycium; species Lycium ferocissimum. Next base: position 33,265,565 of record NC_081347.1, on the reverse strand, counting down.
CGAACTTTATTTTAGGCTTTTACTTTGCTTCAAAACACCTCATCTACTAAAAGATATTCTTTCTCCAAGTTGAGCCAAATTACCCCTCATATTCTCTTCCAAGTTCCAACAAATTTAATTTCCTTAATTCACTTGCCCTTCAATCCTTCCATAGATTACTATATGCACTTAAACCCTTATAACCATAAGTTAAACACATATAAGCTCACATACCTCCTGAACGGTAACTCGAATCTCAACATACAAAACTACGGGGTGTAACAGTTGTGATAGAGTGGTAGTGCTATATTATAGGGGAAACTCTGGCGAAAGTTTCGTAGAATTTCTAAGAACTTAACATTCGAGGACGAATGTTTTTAAAGTGAGGGAAGAATGTTACACCTCGGAGAATTTCACGACGTCGTACGGTAGATAGACTAATGCAATGTGAGAAGTATATGATGTTTCTATAAGTGAGAAGTAGTATTTAATGGTTCTAATTAAGATTCCAAAGACGTAGCGTCAATGTAAGAGTTGATTAAGACAAAGCAAGATATGTTATGTTTCGAAGAGTTTTGTAAAGTACCGAGCTAATGATGAATTAGTAATGTATTGAGGAAGAGTTATGATGCCCCTTAGATTTAAAGTGGGGTTGAAGTGTGAAAAGTTAAAAGATGGTTCCATAAGGATTGGAGATCAACGAAGCGACGAGAGCAGGATTGGAGATCAACGTGTTGCATTTATAGGACGGATATAAGATTATACGACCATTTATACGGTCCGTATAATAATATACGGTCTATATAATAGTTCGTATAACCGTTACAGTGAAGGTCCATCACTGATGAAGTTATACGGTCACTTATACGGACCGTATAATACTTCGAAGATGAACCAGTTCCCATCCAATAGTCAAGAAATTTCGACGCGTATCGAGTCAGGAACAACCTATTCTTCCCGAATATCCCGCTAAGGCTAAAGAATTTCCTCGCGCCCACCATATAGTATTCATCTCTTCACTCCTCGGGTGATAAATAAAGCATCTGTACCCCAAACGGACCTTTCCTAAAAGGGCTTTCTAGAGATCCCCAATGACCAATCCTCGCATGAATTGCTAAGGATCCAATAAGTCCAACATGTACGATGGGTCAGATTTTTCCCAGTTATAAATATAAGACCCCACGTTATTATTTTTATTTTCTCACTTCTCCACTTCTCTCTAAGTCTCTAGAATATTCTACACACTTCATCTACAAGAATTCAAGGGAGATCAGAGATCAATATCATAAATTCAAGGGAATCAAGTGTAAAGAATACTAGCTATAGTTGTTTAAGTCAAGAAACCTCTTTTGGATTGAAGCTATTTTTCTCAAGTGAAGTATTTTCATCCAAAGGCTATTCCTACACTATCAAAGGTAAGTTTTATGATCAATTCATGTTATTTAGAGTATTGAGAGGTTAAAAGACTTGGATTATAGAAAGAAATAGAAAATGGGTTACAAGTATGAGAATAGTGACGTTTTTTAGTAGTAGCTTAATATGAATCATGATTCTTTAAATGTTACGAGTATAGTTATGTTATAAACGATATTACGAGTATGGAAGAAACATTATATGAAGATGAAGGTAATGTTGTATTATGACCATGGATATGGATGCCCTTGAAATGGAAGTAGGAGAATTGAATAATGTATGGTTGATGAAGATTGTTGAGTATGATATTATGACTATTGTTATTGACGTTTGGGAGTTGATATATGATATGGAGAAAGTTGTATAAACAAAGAAGATGCTGCCCAATTTTCTCTAGCTTTAGTTCAAGCATGCTCATGTTATCGATTATCTAATATTAGTACGAACTCTCTTGAAGGTAGAAACGTGAATATTGGAGGGGAACGTTCAAGTGATAAAGTAGCTAAATGAAAAGGTATGTAAGGCTAGTCCCTTCTTCTAAGGCATGACTCCTATGGCATGAATTCTCCTATCTCTCCATGACTTTCTTACATTCCAGAAAATGTTGATAAAGAGCTTCTCATAAGATAAAGATAAGAGATATGTCACGAATATGGTAATGATGACGATGAGTCTAAGTCTAAAGATCCTAAAGCTCATGATATGATGTCTCCACGAAGCTAATGCCCTTTATGCGACTCTTTGATATTATTCATTGTTGCTAGACCCACCTTATGATGCTAGTCCCTTCAAGGTGAGGTATGATGATTACGATTACTCCATAATGGAATTAGAGGTTCTCGACCTTACGTCACCCCGATATAATTATAGATTATCCTTGAGTTCTAATCCATGTTTTATGATAAATGTATGATGATGATAAGATCACACCGTGCCTAGATGGCCGGACATGTCACCGTGAAAGTGGGCTACATACGATTCCACCATGCCTAGATGGCCGGACATGTCACCGCTAATGCAGGCTGCTTATGATTACACTGTGCCTAGAAGGCCGGACATGACACCACTAGTGGGCGGCGTACAATGGTTACCCGGACGCAGGTTAACGATGATGGTATATGTGATATGTATAACATGCGATTTCTCGTAAAGGTTAAGCAGGTTGTATCTTCACTTCATGTCCCATTATTTCTCTATTATGTTAGAATTATTATTCATGCCTTACATACTCAGTACAATGATCGTACTAACGTCCTCTCTTTTTGAACGCTGTGTTCATGCCCACAGGTAGGCAGGGAGACGGCGCAGATCTGTAGGAGCTTATTAGCGGATTTACAGGGGCACTCCACTATTCCGGAGGTGCTACTTATGATCACATTCTTTTGTGTATATATAGATTTTGGGCACGACGGGATCCTGTCCCGTCCTTATGTTTAGTACTCCAGTAGAGGCTCGTAGATATATACCCATGGGTAGTAGAAGTCCCATGATGACCTCATTGTATATTATATATCATTTTGATAGCCGAGAGGCTTATGTATGTGAATGTAGATATGCTCTTGGAAACGATATTGGTTTTTCCTATGGCTAGATGTGTGAAAATAGTAAATGAATGCAGGATAAACATGATGAGCAGTAGAATGAGTGGTACTCGGTAGCTAGCTCCGGGTATCCGTCATGGCCCTAGCCGGGTCGTGACACTTACTCAATATGTGGAGAGAGATTACAGTGGTGAAAAATAAAGTAGTATTAAATTGAGATCAAGGAATAAATAAAGATAGTTTAGTCAAATTATCATTTTAATTAATGTTTTCTTAAGGGGCATGGGAAAAAAACATGACAAGTACAATTTCCCGGAGGGAGTACTACATATGTATGAGGCTTGAACTGTTTAAACAAAGGGTGAATAACCTATATATACATAAGACTATGGTATATTTACAAAATATGATGATACTTTTTAGTTTATAAAACATATCAATAGATTTCTTACAAAATATATACAAATTTTTTTGCAAGTTATTTAAAAAAAAAACCTAAAAAATGATTTGTTTAGAAAGTATTTTAATATTAATTTTTTTTTTTAATTTCGCTTAGGACTTAAAAAAAAATCACTCAAAATTTTGTGTGTGAAAGCTTTATGAAAAATGTATTAAATGTGTATATCTCGCTCAAGGTTTAAAAAGTTCGCTCAAAATTTAGTGTTTGAACAAATTTATGAAATGTGTATATCTCGTTCAAAGCTTAAAAAGTCTGCTCAAATTTTTGTGTATGAAAATGGTATGAAATATGTATATCTCGTTCAAGGCTTATAATTACGCTCACATTTTTTGTGTATAAAGTCCATGCTAGGTTTCTGAAAACTAGTACAACTACAACAACATTGTATACAACTTTCATACAATATTCAAGGCTTAAAAAATTCGCTCACAATTTTGTGTATGAAAACTGTATTAAAATTTTTGCTCACAATTTTGTATATGAAAACTGTATAAAAATTTTCGCTCACATACATTTCATACACAAAAACTTGAGCGAATCTTTTAAGCATTGGGCAAAAAAAAAAAATAATAATAATTCTTTTTAAAAAAATTAAAAGTTATGAAAGATGAAGATCTGTTATATTTTGTAAATTTGTTGTTATGTTTTGTAAATAACAAAAAGTATCGTTATGGTTTGTATTATAGATTCTTAAAATAGTAATGTTATATCATTTTCCCTTAAAGGGAACCAAGGCCCAATTATCATTACTTCAAAGACAATAAATAAATTAAACTTTTGAGGTAGTTATTTCATTAAAATTAATACCCTAATTTTCGTAATTTTTTTTTTTTTTGTTTCAACCGAGTCATGATTCTATTGCCACTGTCAAGAGATACATTTGAAGAAGGAGGACTAGACCTTGCCTTCTTGAGTATATTGAGATGTTGGTAATCAAGCCAATTCTATAAGCAAAAAATTAGTACATACGAGTGGCAATAGAGTTGTTACTTCAAGGTGGATCATAAATGATAGCACCATGATACTTCAAGATGCCATCTATCAGTGTTAAGAAGACCTTTGATCTGTCTTGGTAAGGTATTATAGTTAGTGTAGATACAAGTATTTCCAGTTGAGTGGCTTAAAGTGCAAACTTGTCAACAACTTTGTTAGCCTCCCTAAAATAGTGATTGGTGGTGACTTGATTGTGCTCCGTCAAAACTTTGATCTTGTTGACAATATCTTCAATTCTCAGGGGCTTTGCCAATTACCTTGTATGTAGTTATACAGCAATAGGGACTCAATTTCACTAGCAATCATGTTGAAACCATTTTGAGTGAACAATTTAAGATCAAACAAAAAAGCAGCAGTCTCTGCTAGGTTACTATTTCCTCTTCCCAGTGGTAAACAAAAGGCCAAGATAAATTTTCCATCTTTATCCCTCACCACACCACCTCCTCCACAGATCCCTTCAATACAAGAACCATCTGTATTAAGTTTGACAAAGGGCTGCTGAGGTTTATTCCATGCTACTGCAATAGAAGTAGTCTCCATCAATTTCAAGTCCATCATTTGAGCTAAGCCATACCAACTATCAGGGATTGGATAATTAGGGAACTGAAGTTTTGTGAGTTAGACGATGTTGAGATTTATGAGAGTGGTGGTTCTGCAAATTGAGAGAGTTTCATCATCATATTTATCACCACATCTAGCTCTCCATAACTCCCAAAGAACAATAGGAGGCATGATTGTCAAAATGAAAGAAGCTATGGAGTTTTTGCATTTGAAGTTCCAGATTGCATATAGAGTGTTTCTGAGGGATGAACTCCTATAATTGATGCCCAACCCTCCAAAGATAGTGTTTCTATATCTCTTGAGCAGAATGACCAAAGTAGAATATATGTTCAGTTGTTTCTCCTGTAGGTCTTCTATGTTATATTGATTCCAAGTCTTCCCACTCTGTCTTCAGTAGGTACCCTATTATGAGTAGCTTTCCATGCCAGAAAATTCATTTTATAGGGCACTTTAGGAAGCCATAATCTTGAATCAAATTGAGATATAGGTCTTTTTTGTCTTAATAGTTCTCAGGCAGTAGTAATGCTGAATTTCCCACTATCTGTGCAAGTCCAAAAAGGAATGACATCATTGTTTAGAGAGATGGAAATGTCTTTATTAATAATAGCCTCTTTGGTTGCTTATGATAACTGATAATCTAGGCTATTCCAATACCAATGAACATCTCTAAATACCTCATTTACCTTGATAGCTGGCATTGATATCATCAATAAGGATATAAAAGGGGCCAAGGCTTGACCAATTGTCAAACTAGAAACTTAGCTCACCTTTACCAACTCTCCACCAGATATTCTCTTCAATTCTGTGTCTCAGCTCACACATAGATTTCCAGCTGTGAGAAATACCAGGTCTCCATTGTGCGTTGATGGGATGAATAGTACCATAATACTTAGCTTTGAGGAATTGAGACCACAGGCAATTAGCAGTCCTGAACTTCCACCAGTATTTGACAAGAAGGCTTTGCAAATATCATTCATGCTTCTGAAATCAGATCCACCCTCTTGGTAAGGGAAACAAAGCTTATTCCATGCAACCCAATGGTGTTTGTCACCAATTGCATTGCCTGACCAGAAGAATCTGGCTATGTAAGTTTCCAATATTTCAATAGTGCCTTTTGGTGGATGGCAGTGGCAAGAGTAAGCACAGTAAGGGCCATTAGAACATGCCTTATAAGAATTGTCCTTCCACCAATAGGTAAGAACTTGAGGTTGCAACCCTTGATCTTATTGACCACTTTATTGATCATGTCTGAATAGTAAGAAATCAGTTTCTTGCCAGGATATGGGGGACAACCAAGGTATTTCATTGGAAGGTTGTCATATCTCATCTCTAATACTCTTCCAACTCTTCTGATGGATCTTTGGGTAGTGTTGGAAAACATCGAGTAACAACTCTTATCTTTATTGATGAGTTGACCAGAGACACTTTCATATGTGGCCAAGGTTCTTAGAATAAGTTGAAAGGAAGGTTTATGGCTACTACAGAAAATAATGGTATCATTTGCAAATGAAAGGTGATTTATAGTAGGGCCTTGATTACAGATAAAGAAGCCTTGGAATCTTGGGTTGTTCTGAAGATCATTTAGCATTTGTGAGAGAAGTTCAGCTGTAAGGACAAATAAGGAAGGGGATAGGGGATCCCCTTGCCTTAATCCCCTTCCAGACTTGAAGAAACCTTGTCTGCTCCCATTCACAACTAATGAATACCAGTTGTTGGAGATATACCTGTAGATAAGCTCAATCCATTTTTCAGAAAAAACAATTTGTCTCAACATGAAGCATAGGAATGGCCAAGACACTCTATCATATTCCTTGGCCATATCAAGCTTGATCACTACATTCTTACCCTTTTTTGGTTTAGCAATATCAGTAATGATCTCTTGGGCAAGCAAAATGTTATTAGAAATGGCCCTGCCCTTTACAAAACCACTCTGGTTAGGGCTAATAATATTTGGAAGAACCTTGATTAGCCTGGCAATAATTTTAGAAGAAACATTGCATAGTTTTATAGGTCTGAAATGTTTGAATTCTTGAGGGGATTCTACTTTGGGTAGCAAAACAATGCAAGTGTGAATGAAGAATTTTGGTAGTAGCCCCTTGAAAAAAGCAGACCACTTCTCTATATAGGTCATCCGTAATTATGTTCCAAGCAGCTTGGTAGAATTTTCCATTAAGTCCATCTGCACCTGGAGCATTGTTAGAATCAAGTGAGAACACATTGTCTTTAATCTCTTGAAGGGTAGGATCTGCATTGAGCCCAACATTGTCCTCATCAGTGATGGATCTTCTTACTACTTCAAGAACGCTGTGGTCTTCAGTAGTATTCTTGGGACTGAATAGGTCTTCATAGAATTTAACTGCAACATCACCTACATCTTTACTGCCTTCTACCCAGTCTCCATTTATATCTTTAATTTTCTGGATAGTAAGTCTCTTCCTTTTGTTCTTTAGGGTTCCATGGAAAAAAGCAGTATTAGCATCACCTTCTTGCAACCATTTCACCCTTGCTTTTTGTCTAAGCACACTGTCTTGAAGCTTAAGGAATTTGGTATAATCAGCTTTGGCTCGAGACAGGTTCATTCTATTAGAGGGGTTGTTGTTATTAAAAGAGTTTTCCTCAAGCTTTCTAATGGTAGTTTCCAACCTCTTTGGTTCTTCATAAATATCTCCAAAGGCTCTCCTAGACCAAGTACTGAGGGATTTACATACTCTCTTGAGTTTCTGATATAGTAGAAACAAAGGATCACCTATGACCAAACCTGACCAGTTTTGTTGAACCAATCTAAGAAAGTCATCATGTTCAACCCAAATATTCAGGAATTTGAAGTAACTAATATAATCAGTATTCTCCTTTTTGCAAGTAATCAACAGAGGGGCATGGTCAGAGCATGATCTTGAGAGATGGGTGATAGTAGTGCCCCCAAATTGGTCAAACCATTAGCTATTGTAAACCAGCCTATCTAGTCTTTTCCAAATTGTGTTAAGGGGATCTCTATTATCACACCATGTAAACATTTAACCTAGATATCCCCCATATTGAAGGTCACAATCTGAGAGACAATATAGAAAGTCCATGCTTTCATTAAAACTGTATGGGCTTCTTCCTACTTTTTCTTCTACACGTGTAATGACATTGAAGTCACCAACCACACCCCAAGGTCCATTGATGTTGTCGGCAATATTTCTCAGATCATCCCACTGACTATTTCTCGATTGTACATCACATTTGGCATATACCACTGTGAGGTGAAATGATATAAGGCCACCAACTTCCTTGATCAGCACCAGCACCTGTTGTTCTTTATCATCTAGAATTTGAATATCATAATCAGAAAACATGAAAATCCAGATTTTATTATTGGAGTTGAAGAAGCAATGTTGGTATCTGAGCTTCCTTTTGAACTTTTCAATTTTCCTTGAACTAACCATAGGTTCTTGGAGGAGCATATAGGGAAGTTTATATTGTTGTTTAAGAGGGTTGAGTTTTTCTGCAGCTCCTTGAGATCCTATCCCCCTAATATTCCATGATATTGTATTAATCATCGATATTATTGGAAAGGGGAACAGCTTTGTCATTATTGTTGATTTCTGCCTCATCAAAAATAGTGGTGAAGATTCCTCCTGGATTAGGGGAGTAATCACTTTTTGGAGACAAGTTGTTGTAGAATGTGACATGTTGTTGTATTTTCACAGAGTTGGTTCTATCATGCACTTCAATTGAGGGACACAACCGATTCTTGTTGTTCTCATCATCAGATTTAGAAGAGCCAAAATATTTTGATAATTTCTCCATCACCATATCAATCTCATTATCCTTGTATGCAGTATCCTGACACCTGGCTCTAGAATCAGTAGCCATATTATATCTTGCAGTTCCATTTCCTTTTCCTTCCTACCAGTGAAAAGAGCAGGATTTAGCCCAAATAACAGGCCTTTGTTGCACAATGGAAATTCAACAAACTTCACTTCTAGAGGAATAGAAACTCTAGAAGAAAATTTCTTTCCCATCATGTCTTTATTTCTTGTTTCTCCATTTTGTATTTGGATCACATTTTTGTTGTCACTGATGGCCTTTTGATCTTCCAGTTCAGGATAAGCAGTTTTCTTTCTTTGGACTCTTTTTTTACTTTCTCTTTGGATCTCCGGGGGGTTAGTACTTTTTTGGTTACCTTTTTTAAGGATTTGTTCCTCTATACCTACAATCTCCATATTATCATTTGGACTATGATTTGTTGTATAAGTTTCCATATTTTCTTCAGGGATTTGCATATGTGTGATGCCTACTTCTGGCTCCTTGATGTTGATCCCTTCTTTGTGTCCTCCTTGAGTTGTCATGGTAGCGTTAGGGTTGTCCTTCCTGGTCCCTTTCCCTTTCTTCCTTTCTACAGTTTGCCAACCCTCATATCATTTGATTCAAGAGCACCATTCTTCTCCATTGCATTTGGAACTGGAATAGTGGTGTTGTCCTGCTTTGTGTTTGAAGGATTACTAGTTTCAATATGAGTTTGCCCTTGATATTTACTTGTTCCCTTGTGTTGTTTCCTTTGAAAAAACCATTTCTATTGTTGTTGTCATTTCCTCTAAAAAAAACCATTTCTATTGTTGTTGTCATTTCCTCCTTCATATCTCAGTTGCAGGTGAAGAATTCTACATTTCTCATCATTGTGACCCTGCATACTGCAAAGAGGTGCAATAGTCAGGAATGGTTTCATATTCTACAGCTTGAGAAATCACTTCCATATAGCCTTCACCATTTCTAATTTCCAGTAAAATTTCACTGATTAGTGGCTTTGTCAAGTCAATTTCAACCTTGACCTTAGTCGTCGTTGGTCTATTTTTAGTACTAGTTGCTTTGTCCATAGTCAGAGGTATGCCAATAGGCTCCACAATTCGACAAAGGGCATCCCACACATAATAGTGCTACGGTAGATCTAGAAGATTAATCCAGTAGAGCCAAATTCTCATTAGCCACCGGTTTGAAATTAGTAGATCAATTATCAATTTTCATACTGTTATTACCTCCCAAGGATATGTAGTTCCTTGGGGATACATTAAGATGATCCTCAAGGTTGTCAAAATCAATGAAAACATGATGCATATCGTACGCCCCAATTTTGATGTTTCCTTTTGCCATAATCACTCTAGCAAACTCCTTCCTAATGATATCAATCGAAGGTCGAATGTGAGAGAAGTTACCAATTATCGTCCATTTACAGGTCTGAGCTGAGAGTTCATTCTCTTCTTCTATGAATATGACCACGGGCTTTCCATTCAGCTTTTCAAACGCACGTGGGAGAATTTGGATTCTTTGTCGCTGATTCGCTCTGCTATCTAGGGCATTAGCATATGAAATTTGAGAGTTTCCCTTATCAGCGACATTGTCGATATGTTTTGATGTACCGATTCCCAAATTAGCGAGGCCCCTTAGACTAGATTCTTGTGGTCCATGACATTCTTCCATTTGAGAGATACCTTCGTTTGAGTTGTTACCAGCATTCTGGTGACCGCTTGCAGAGGAAGTAGTTGAGTGAATTTGAGGGTTCTAGGTTTTACGATTTTTCCGCCGAGTGTTGATTTGGGGAGCACGAGTGAGTTGGGTGGGGTGAGAGAGAGGGGAAAGTTAGTAGTGTCAATTCCATTTGTGAGATGAAACGTGTCCTTTATCCCTGAAACGTGTTGCTTTTTATGTTGCGAAGTTTTTCATAAAGTTATTCATTCTCAGCAATTTGTAATTTTGGGGATGAAATTGATTAAGATTGATTTGCAAAATAGAATGAATGGTGAGTTTTTGAGTGATTACGTTTTTTTTAATATAAAAAAAAATCAAAATTGGCACATTTCTAATTGAGATATTATGAGTACATTCAATAAATTATATAAAAATCCATCGAGGAGAGTTGTAGTGATGTACTTTATTAACTTGATATGTTTTTGATATTATTATACTGATAATTCATTAGTTTATTTCACTAAATGTGGCATTGCTTATCAAAAAAATTGTGTACGCCCTTGTGGTTGTGTGATCCTACCAGCAGAACCCATCACAACCCGCTGATCCAGGAGAAAGTACAAAAAAAGCATATAATAAATGTAAAGGGATAATTACGGCATCATACATTCGGCAATCTGACTTATCAATTATGGCCTAACTCTTTATTTATTACCGTGCAAGCCATTATCAACCTATTCGTTTCTTCCGCTATTATTTTTCCTACAAGAGATCAACTCAGAATATATAATCTACAACTTTCACATTTCATTTGAGACTATTCAACTCTAAAATCATAGACTAAAGTAGGATCAATAACCCATATTTCTGTAGGAATTACTAGACAATTTATATTAGCTCTTCGTTAATCTTTACATTGGCCAATCTTTTATGTTACCATTTTCTCTTTATGTTATCAAGCATATCTCTAGAGTTATGCCATACCTCTGTTTTTCTTCTAAACAAACAACCACATTCCTACTCTTATTACTTTTGTACTTTTGTTGGACAAAAGCAAAATTTGTATTCTACTACTATATATAAGGGCAAACTTAGGGACTTTTGTAGTCCTCACAAGAATTTCCAAATTTTTTTTAAACTCTTTAATTAATTACTTTTAGGTCCTAATTTTATTTATTTAAGTCAATTTTTTTTTTCAAGGTCTACTTTTCAAAAGCTATCGAACCTCCTACCTCATTTTTCATGTTCTTTGATTTTTTGTTTGGTACTCGATATCGGCATTTGAGCCCAATTAATCTAGATAATTCGCAATGTATCGCGCCCATTCGGGGGAAGCGCTCCCTCCAATGATTTTTTCCATATCCATGTTCGAACCCCTAATCCCTAATTAAGGGAGGAGCAGCTCCATCCGCTGCACAAGTTAAATTATGTATTTGTCTTAAAAGTTCATTGTATAGATTATTTATTTAGAACTAAATAACTACAGAAAATTAGGATACATAACTTATAAATGTCAAATTCTGGCTCCGCATTTGATTTGAAGTAAATAATTTCATCAAAATGAAAGTTAAAATATTAAAGGAGTGGAATGAAAGTTTTGCTTTCATATATTGAAAATATACTTATATGAAATTTAATTATTACTAACGTAATTACCCACTTGTGGGACTACAATGGGTATATGATTATTGTTGTTGTACACTTGTACTAACACAAATTATATTTCTTTAATTAAAATATCTACTTTTATATCTTGAATAAGCCCAGGCCTCACATGACTAGTAATGAGAGATGAAACATAATCTAATATTTTTTTATTTGGGCAGATTCTAATGGCAGCAATTCCACTGACCGTCTATTTTTTCTTCTATTTTTATTTCGGTTTGAAATACAAAACTGGTAAAAGATATTCTATTAAGAATCGAGGGAACGATTCACCAATTGTTCACGTTAATAGAAAACTAATACTCTATTTTTTTTTTGTCTTCGTTAATAGCTTTATAGAAAAAATACATTATCTATACACTTCAATTTGATTTGCTTTCGTGTGTTTATACATGATTATACAAAGCATATACATCATATATACATAGTATATGCAATGTTTATATATAGCTATACAAAACAAAAACATTATCTAGGCACCGATGATACAGTGGGATTCATCGGCTGCAAAATAGATGTGTAGGCTGTGTATTTATATATAGCTATACTGAACAAATACATTATTCATACACCGACGATACAGTGGACTACATCGGCTACAAAGTGTGGGCCGTATATATGAGTTTTTGGGGAAACAACGCCCCCCCCCCCCCCCTCAAACCAAATAATTACCCACCCATACCCCCATTACTTTCGTATCCCTAAAAAAATCAAAACTATTTACCCAAGATGCCCCCAAATTATGATACCAACATGGTATATAAATATACTGAGATGGTATCATGGAAGACTGCTTCAGTCCTTCTCTTAATCCTCCATGATACCATCATGATATATAAATATGCTGAGATGGTATTATCAATTATGGATGATCATGTTCATTTATTCAAAAAGACACACCTTTCTTGAAAAAAAACCTCTGTGATGATATCATACATATATTGTGATTGTATCATGGAAGACTGCTTCAATCCTTCAATAAGACACTCCTCAGAACCATGGGCACCATCGTGGTATATAAATATACTGAGATGGTATCTTGAGGACTAAGAGAAGGACTTCTTAGTCCTCCATGATACCATCATGACATATAAATATACGGCTATGATATCATGGAGGAAGGGTTTTGGGCGAGGGGTACGTCGGGTAAATAGTTTTGGGCGAGGGGGTACGGCGGGTAATTAATTTAGGAGGGGCATGGGGCGGGTAATTATTTTGTATTTTAGGGGTATTTGGGTTAGCTTTCCGAGTTTTTTTCCCCATGTATAAAACCAGGAGAAAAAGTACTGAAAAAGAATATAACTCTGAAGTATAAGACCCCAAAACAAATTAATGTAGGAGGCTAAGTGCCCAACCTAGGTTACATTTAGCTCAAGATAGAGCAATGCAGTGAAAACATATCTTAACTAAAATGGAAACTTGCAAAGAGGTTACCAGCTGAGTAGTAGGTGTTACATGTTTGTAGGACCGCCATGAGTCATTCCAAGATCAACTTTTGAAATGCTACAGTGTAGGAAGAGTTGAGGAAGGAACAAAGGCCTAAAGAGAACTTGCAACAGAGAAGATAAAATTTGAAAGTTTAATTCTATGGCTTCTTGGACTAATCTGGAACTTGTAAATGACGCTGAAATTATAGTAGATTTTTATGGGTTCGCTGCATGCTTAGCCAGAAACCTTGTTTGCTTTTTCGTTTATAACCCTCATAGCACCAACTTGGTGCTGTTGAAATTATAAAACTTACCACGACCTGTTATTATTATTATTATTATTGTTAAAAGGATATCTTAAACAAAATGACAGTTGCAGGAATATATAGCAAGTGATTCCTCCGTACAGCACACAAAAAAATTATCCGCATTCTTCGATTCCCGCTGTGCTTCCCAGGTTTCCGCCTGTACCTCCTAGCCAGAAAGAACACCCAAAAGCTATTTGTACTAATAACATAAGAAAAAACCTACTTATACTCTGCTAACCAAATTTCCACAGCACATGTAGAACAGTTTTTGGGCATTACTCATATTAGCAAGGAATCTTCCGTTCCCTATCATACTACTTGCAAGGGAGTTCCCTCAAGAAAATTTGGACTTGTTGAAGACCACAATTGCAAGGATAAGTTTCAAAGTTTTAATGGGGAAGTGAGGGACATATTTCAATAGATCTCACATAGAAGCAACCATCCAGAAGCTTTCTGCACTATTGAGTCAATGATGAACTGCAAATAGAAGATAAATGGTCCCCCAACTCCCAACTCTTGCTGCTCTTGTAATATTAAGCCAACAGCCATTAACAAAACTTACAAACACCACTAAGATTAGATAGCCCAGAAATGATTAAACTGAGTACAAGGTGTTGATGAGAGAAAACTCAGAGCTTCTATTCAACTTCCTTCCCCAACTTAGAAGAAACGAACCTGCGGAAGTAGCTCCCACCCCTGTTTCTGTTTGAACTTCCCATCTTCAGTCCAGTCCAGACTAGCCCCATGCCCATTCTCCACTCCACTGGCAATACTTTTCCTCATGATAGGATGCTTCTAAGTTCGATTCTAAAGCAAGACTAAACATAAAAACCATCATCAATCCGCAAATTTTACCCCTGAAGGATTAATACCAACTTCCAACCATAGTCTATATACCTTATACATCTTTCCAAGAAAATCCTAGTTTGTGTAGCTTTTTAACTCTGATCTTTCTCAATTCAAGTTCCAAGAAGCAAATCTAAAGCTTTAAGCAACTCTACAGTATGGTGAAGACTCCAGCAAGACAATGCAAACGTGATGCCAACTTTTCCTTTTTACTCTATATTTGGGATAAGGATTGCAAATGTGTTCCCATTTCAATTACCAGCTTTCACAAAATTATCTATAGAGTAAAAAACGATATGGTGGAACAGCATATTCATACCAGCATTATGATAAACATATTATTACATTCAAGAAAGTGGGAGGGTTGGAATTACACTGAAAACCATTCACCAAAGACCCGAAAAAAGGAAAACAAAGCTAAAAAGAATGCCAATGGCTGATTTTATCACAAAGCATCAATCAAAGGCAACTAGCACTACTATCATCATTATCAGCAGCAACAGTACCCGAGCTCGAAGAACCACTGCTAGTAGTAACAAGGCATGCTCCTCGCTTCTTTCTCTCTTCTTCGTATTCAGGATCATCTGTAGGCAATTCAAACCTACATACAGGACAAGAATTCCTTGAACCCAACCACTGAACTATACAATCATCATGATAACCATGTCCACAGGGCAAATTCTTCGCCATCTCGCCGACATTCACTCCATCTTTACAAATAGCACATCCCATTACATCCTTCTCTTCCTTCACCACCATTGTATCAAGACCTTCAATTGCACTCTTGGAAGCTGGTGGAGCTCCTCGTCTTCCGTTACCATCGCTCTCCGCTAGGGTTTGGAGTAACGCTTCGTAACCCGCTGCGTCCACGTAGTCGCCAGGGTTGCCGATATAGCCATCCACATCAGGAACTTGTAATCGGAGCTCGATAGAGTGGTCTTCCAGTCCCATTAAAATCTCTGCCCAATCGAGTATCCGATTTCTCCGATTGGAAGCTCTGGCAGCAAAGTCACGGAGACGGAGACGGAGCACATCCCTCCGTCTTCGCCGAACTTCATCGTCATCCTCATCCTCATCCTCAGCCTCAGCCTCAGCCTCAGCAACGTCAACATCATCGTTGTTGTTTCCTCCGTCATCTTCTTCGTCATCATCATCGTTATCTTCATCATCATCTCTAACCTCGACTTCGTTATTGTTATCCTCCTCCTCGTCTTCATCGTCGTTGTCGTTGTTGCCCCAACCGTCGAGTTCGACACGGAGGTAATCGTCATCGTGCTCGGAAGGAGGGGGAGGCGGCGCGTCGTTGTCACGCGCGGCTTCAGCGATGAGCCTTAGAACTTCAATGAACTGATTGCCGATAGTGGGGTCATCATCGATCTGATCATCGGTGCGTGAGGGTACGGACTCAACGAAGCCACACTTGCAGTTGCTGCAAATGACATCATTGGGAAGATCGGGTAGGGTTTCGACGGAGACGCGTGTCTCACACTGGTAGCACCAGTAAGATTCAGGATCCGACCCGGTTGATGCAGGGACTACTGAAGGGGTCTCGGGTTCGGCCATCTTTGGGAGAGTGACCTTTTGGTGGGGAGAGAAGAAGAAAAAAAGGAACTGCGAAAATGTTGAGAATTTATGTGGTTTAATGGTAAGATTCTTATGTTATTTACAGCCGTTAGATATGATGACAATTTTTTGATCAGATGGTTAATAAATTGGAGACTATTTTATTAAACAATAATCTTTTCTTCGTTGGAAAATCAAGTTACTGCCTCAGTTAATAATTTAATTCTTCTTTATGTACAACAAAATTTCAATATTTTGTCTTTTAAAAGTTATTGCACACATATTAAGAAAATTAGTTAATTGTACTCCCTTCCGTTCCAATTTAAGTTCCATACTTTTCTTTTTGTCTGTCTAAAAAATAGTGTATTTTTTATATTTAGTAAGTTAAAAATTCAATCTGGCTACATACCAAGTTTAAAATCACAAGATTCAAATGATATTTTAATATATTACACATATTTTTAATTTAGTATCACAAGATTAAATGTTATTTTATATATTACGCATATTTTTAATTTAGAAACATAAAATTTAAAACTCACATTTTATTCATTAAATTTTATGTCCAGTAAAACTAAATTGATACGGAAGAAATATCAATTATATTTGACTAAGTAATCAGGATCCTACCCGGTTGATGCAGGACTACTGAGGGGGTGTCAGGCTCGGCCATTGTTGGAGACTGACTTTTGGTGGGGAGAAAAAGCAGAAAAAAAGGAACAAGGAAAATATTGAAAATTTATGTCGTTTATTGGTAAGATGCTTATGATAATTACAGCCGTTGGATATGATGACAATTCTTTGATCCGATGGTTGGTAAATTAGTTGAAGGGAGACCGTCGATAGTGATAGGTAAAGATACAAAACTATTAAACAAGACCTGTTTTCTCCGTCGTAAATCACTCCCTCAGTTAATATTTTAATACTCCCTCTCTCTATTTTTACTTATTCAATATACTAAAAATGTATATCTACTTTTAGTTGTCCGGTTTAAAAAATTAAGAGATAATTACCATTTCATCCCTATTTACCCTCATTAATTATTGAATTGAAAACTTTAAAGAATTGTTAGTTGCTACACAATTTTTAAAATAGATTTGATTGATTTCAATTATTTAGATGATTTATAATAATTAAGGGTGATATACTAAAATTGTCATTTTATTTATTGCTCCAAAAGTAGGGCTGCTTATCGGGCGTATAATTACACTTAACGGTTCGATTTATCGATTTTTAGTTTTTAAATGTACTAATTCGCTAGCTAGCCATTCATGATTCATACCGAGTTCATTATTAACCGGCCCAATCCATAATTAAGAATGGGCCTAAGCTTTAGAGTTTATATATATATATATATATATCTACGAATAAAAATGTAAATATGATAATTCTTAGCGGGTTAACGTTTTATCTACGGATCATGCCAAGAAAAGAAAGGATAGCCATTATGATGAGCTCAAGTGTATTCGTGTTTTGATGATTGTCAAACTGATTCAGAACCGGATAGAGACCTGGTCTGTGATCTGTTCTTTGTGCACCTTACACGGTGTGTGAGACAACAGAAAACAAGCTACCCAATCGCACAAGTACATAAGAATAGCCGGCCCATGCTTTGGTCAAATATTGAATGAGTGGTCTCTATCCATTCCACATGCTTCCCACTATATATACAACATGTTGCAACATATTGTGTGTCACGACCCAACCAGAGGGCCATGATGGGCACTCGGAGCTAACCTACCGAGCATCACTGAACATACATCTCATACTTATTTCTAGGTGGGCCACAAAGCTGCCTCATGGCGTGTGTATGTAAGGGCATATATCACAAGATAATGACACATCGCTATATAATCGTCAATAATTATGCGTAAACGTAAGCTAACGAGGGTCGCTAAAATATAATACAACAATATAAACCGATAAGGTTATGAAACTTCTAACTATCCACACATGTCTACGAGCCTACATATGTAGTACCGGAAATTATAAGGACGGACGGGCAGACTCCGCCATGCCCAAGTATATACACAGATGAGTAATACCAATAGACTGCAACTCTGAAGCAAATGGAGAGCTCTTAAGACTCGGCTGGTGAAGCTCCTAAGGGTCTGGTCCGTCTCCCTGTTTTCCTACGGGCATGAACGCAGCGTCTACAAGAAAGGACGTCAGTGTGAGCAATGTACCGAGTATGTAAGGCATGAATAACAACATAACAAGAGACAGGGAACATAATATAAGATAAGGATAACTTGTACATTTGATTGCCTCTGGAGGCGAACATCATGCATGCTTAGCTTTCTTTTTTAAAAAAAATATTTTTCATACATATATAACATAATAGTGCTGCGGAACGTGCAGCCCGATCTATATATCATATCATCATTACATATGTTGTCGCGGAACGAACGGCCAGATCTATTTAAGCATATATCCCGCGTCTAGGACGATATCATAGTATACCAGCTGATCAGGTGGTTATGTGTATATAACGCCTCACCTTTCCCCATATCCCATATATACATATATACATATATACATATAAGTAGCATGCATGAGAGCCCAAATAAAAGTTACCACTATATCGGAGTGACGTAAGGTCAGTAACCTCCGATTATATTATGGAACAATCATCATCGCTACATCTCATCTTGAAGGAACAATTATTATAAGGTGAGATCAACAATAATGAACGAAATTAAGAAAATCATGGAATAAGCTCAATAATCTTATAATAGCATCAAAACCATAAGCTTTGGAATCTCCAAAAATGGAATCATCATCATCATCATTATCACCATGGAACATACTAATCTTAAGTATCATAAGAAACTCTAAGAATCATGAACTTCTAGCTTTTGAGAATAAGAATGTTATCGAAAACACATATAGGTTTGTAAGAAAGAATCATGCCTCTAGAAAGAAAGGGATTTAGCCTTAACATACCTTTTGGGTCTCCTTAAGTACTTAACGCTTATCCTCCCAAGCTCGTAAATCTACATTCATGAGAATTCATATTATTATTAGGCTTATCGTCATATGCTTATCTTAAGCCTTCAAATTAAACCCCTTTAGAATCTGCTGAAATCCGGGCAAAGATCTCCCCAATATCTTCTACTCCCTCCAATCTTCAAAACAACTCCCAAAGAACAATAAAACATCAACAATTCCATAATCAAAATATTACATTCAAACTATACTCAATTCAATCCCAAAACTTCTTTTCATAATCAATCCATAGCAACAACTTCACACAAACCCTTATACACTCATATACGACAATTCCACAACATCATTATTATCCATCATAACAAGATTATTCTCAAAACATACTAATAATTATAACTCAAGTTAATTCACAACTCAAAATATCAGCAAATGCATATTTGAACTTTTCCTCCAATTTTCTTCTCCTTAAATCTTAATATAATTACCAAACAAACTCATAAACATGAAATTAAGATGAAATCTTACCTCAAAATTCAAGAACACTTCAATTCCATGGTTACTCCACCTTAAAAATACTCGCCCAAACATGTTCAAGAAGAGGAGACAAGTGTAGACCTCACTTGGAAACCTTAACCACTTTAATTTTCACTTTGATCCTTGGTTTAGGCTTGGAAATATGTTGGAATATATTTGGAGAGGTTTCTAGGACTTGGGGTTATGCTAAAAATGAAATAAAAAAGACCAAAATTGTCATATAGACTTGTAGGAATATATGTGCATGTTGTGGAAGTTGGGGGAATATTCTAGAGGATTTGGGATATGTTTACGGGGGTTTGGATGAAGAAATAAGGGGTAAAACCCCTTTTATAGTGTTCTAGAGTCGGTTGGCACCGACTTTAGAATTTTTGGGTACTGTAGCGCGCGTCCCGCACTGTAGCTGCGCGTTTCTGCTCTGCCAGCCTAACTTGTAACGTCCATAACTCTCTACTCCGATGTTATATCGACAAGTGGTTTGTTGCGTTGGAAACTAGACTCAATGAAATTAAATTTAGGCTTTTACTTTACTTCAAAACTCTTCATATACTAAAAGATATACTTCTCTAAAGTTGACCCAAAATTTAAAAAAATTCTGCCAAATTTTTTCAAATTTTCGACAAACTTATTTTCTTCGATTTGCTTGATCCCAGAACCTTTAGACACTTGCTTAGCACTTGTTAAGAGTATTCCTTAACCTTATAAGGGTTCCATAACCTCTCCGAGCTTACATTAATTTGCAAACGACGTGAAAATTTCTGAGGTGTAACATTGTGCATCACTTGGAAAACTAAAAAATCACTCAAAAGGTGCAGCCATCACAAGACACTCTAAGTGTTCAACAAAGCTAATCTCAAACTGAAGGATATGCTCCAACACTGAAGATGCTTTATTCTCTAAGATTGCATTAAGCTTTGTTTATGTGCTAAATAACTTGTACACTTACTTTTCTCTTATAAGAAGCTGTAGTAGGTATTTCAAATTCTTAGTAGTTGTTAGGTAGTTTACCTTTCAATCTATTAAGTGGTACCCTTGGCTAGTGTGTACTTTAAGGTGTATTAGTTGGGTTGGCTAGAAGTAGTTAACCTTAGTGGTCCTTAGCTAGAGTTAGTTAAGTGGAGGTGCTTGCAATCAGAGTATTGCAAGGGTGGAGGGACTACGGGGGTTAGTTCCTAGGTTGCAACTATTGTAAAGGTAAGGGATTATGGGAGTTAATTCCTAGTTTGCAATAGGTTGTAATCTGAAGTTGCTCGGATAGTGGAGTTCAAATCCTACTGGGGTAGGTCGTGATTTTTAATCCCTAGAGTAAGGAGTTTTCCACGGTAAAATCTTGCCTTCTTTACTTACTGCATTGCATAAGGGAACTGGTACACAACCAGGTCCTTCATATACTGTTTTGTTATACCTCGTATTTTTATACGACGGATTATTCGTAAGCTAATCGAAATAAGTCCAAGGACAAGATTATTTATGGATATAAGACAAGGATTTTAATCCCCCGATTTTATTAATGCACAATCGCTTATAAATTTTAATTGGTATAGGAATATTAATGGAGATTAGGGATTAATCATGATTAATTAGCTTAATTAGACCACTAAGTGGGCCACTACAACACGTGGCGAATATGATTGGCTCATGGATGATAATGGGACACATGTCAAGGGGCGATTACGGGTCAACCACATGGACAACATATATAAGTTGAGTTAATGACTAAGCTTAAGTCAAAATCGATTTTCACATTTCAAAGTTGAATTTGTGAGAGAGAAGCTCTCCTTTTCAACCAAGATTGAATAAGAAGAGAAAGCTTCACACGGCCATGGCTATGAGCCCCAAGCTCATGGACAGCCCCTTTTCAACACCAATAAGTTGCTAAAATTCACCTTGAAATGGAGGAGGAAGCATGAACAACCATGGCTGCTAGCTCACGGCCATGGCTGTGCACTTTGAGCCCATAAATTCTTGGTACTAAAAAATATTTTCTTCAAGTATTTCAACCCTTTGGAAGGTGTATAACAACATGGGATTGATCCTAGATAGCAAGAACAAGTATTAAATTCAAGGCACAAATTCTAGTCAAGTTGAGAAGTCAAGTGTTTAAGGTAAGGTTTAACTTTCTTTTGCATGTATTAAGGGTGGTTTTGAACGTGTTGTAGTATGTAGAATGAATGAAAATCATGGAATTATATATGTTGGTGTTGAGGCCATGTAGGGGCATTTGTGGTAGAAATGCTGAATTGATTTTACTTCGATATTTTGGTTGTTGTTGTTGTTATGGATTTTATGATGAGAATGAAGGTTTAATGGTTCAAGTTGAAGTTGTAATTGTTTGTGGGCTGTTGTAGAAGCTAATATGATGTTAATATAGTTTCTTGCATTTATGTGATGATGTTGTTGATATGTGGTTGTTGGTATAGTTCATGAATTTGAAAGAAAAGAATGTGTTGTTGTTATTCTTGTTGAACTTGGAAG
Source organism: Lycium ferocissimum (assembly GCF_029784015.1). Taxonomy (NCBI): domain Eukaryota; kingdom Viridiplantae; phylum Streptophyta; class Magnoliopsida; order Solanales; family Solanaceae; genus Lycium; species Lycium ferocissimum. Next base: position 33,243,403 of record NC_081347.1, on the reverse strand, counting down.
ATTGTATGTTGTATAGTGTGTTGGTTAGGCTGTTTTGGAGTGTTGTACGGGCTGTCCGGAGTATCCTCGAGTCATGTTTGAATAGTCTCGGGTTGATACTTGAATGTATGATTAGGCGATGTTGGCTTGGTCAGGGATGTAGTTGGTTTGGATATAAAGCGAAACGTCGCCTAATTATCTAGGAAAGGAATTATTAACGTTAGATACGTTTTGAATCTCTTCGTAGTTTAATCGTAGTTCTTGACGTCTTAATATAGGTTGAGACACTATCGTGGTCGTATACGTGTTGTGTTGCGAGTAAACGCTAAAGGTATGTAAAGCCTATCCTTTCTTTCTTTTGGCATGTCCTAGATGTAAGTATGATACGATATGAGCTTCGGGTAACTCTATTCATAAGTTCCGAGCATGTTTATGATTCTTATTCACTTCGATGTTAGACTTCTTAATATAGTCGAGCTACCGCCTCGAGTTTCTATATGATCGATAGTAAACGATGCGTAAAAGTTCCTATTCTTGAAAGACTTCACAATAACTAATGACCATAACTTTCATAAGTTGTTTCGTATTAATTTGATACATGTCTATGATCCCTGAGGCTTTATTTTGATATAGTTCATAATGATGTTCAAAGAGTACTTAACATGGCTATCATCCTGGTACTCGAGCGTTGGTTAGTCTACTTATCTATTGAGTCTCAAAAGATGATTTATATGCATATGGTTACTCACTACTCTGTTTGTGCATTCTGTTATTACATCTTTCACCGAGTCCCTCACTGTAGGCCGGTACGGTATATATATATATATATATATATATATATATATATATATATATATATATATATATATATATATATATATATATATATATATATATATATTATGGTGTTATCTTTGTGATATGGTGTTATCCGTGATACGGAGTTATGCCGTGATACGAAAGTTATGCCGTGATACCTGAGTTATCGTCGTGTTCGGAGTATGTTATGTTATGCGCCAAAGACGGGGTGGCGACCATGTTCACCGAGTCCTATAATGGGCCGGATATGATATATGATATCGACATGCATGACTTGTGTTTCAAAAGCAAGCATTTTGGTATTCCGGTTATTGTACTCGTCGTACTTTTATTTCGGTTATAATCCCGTTTATCGTATTTCATACTTTATATACTCGACATATTTCGTACCGACCCCTTTTTCGGGGGCTCGCGTTCGTCATGCCCGGAGTATGCTCGTTATGGTGACCCTTCAGCTTAGGATTTCTACTCGACTGTTTGGAGTGCTCCGTTGTTCCGAGTTCAGACTTTTGGGTACGTATCTTTCGATATATGTATATGTTTATCCAGGGGTACGGCGGGGCCCCTCGTCCCATCATATATTACCGTTGTTACTCTTAGAGGTCCGTAGACATATGCGTGGGTTTATATAGTTCGTTCGCTTTTGTCCGTATGACTTATGTTTTGGGACGTTCCCATTCGTAGTGCAGCCGCTTCGCTTGCATATGTATATATGTTTTGAGATGCCGTAGATAGTGGCGCCCCTTGCCATTGCGTATATAGTTGGGGCGTTCCCACATGTTATGATAGCCTTGCCGGCTTATGTACGATGTTATCTGTTGGAAGTTGTAACTCCTCAGGAGACAGGTTGCTATGATATATATATATATATATATATGCGACAGTTTTGAGACGACGTCCTGCCTCTTTATATATATAAGTTCTTTATTATGCTAGTTGTGAACGATTATAGTTAACAGGTGTATACGAGTGTCCAGCTTGGGCACTAGTCACGGCCTACAGGGTTGGGTCGTGACATGTTTGATGGACACATAGCCTACAACAAGTGGTATCAGAGCAGGTGCTTTCTAAAAGATTAACACCTAGAAAGAATCTGTAAAATGGCTGCTCCACCCAATACGGAAGAAGGTCAATCTTTCACTAGGCCACCTAGATTTAATGGAAAATACTATGGGTGGTGGAAGACTAGAATGCATGACTTCATCATGGCTGAAGATAATTGTAGGATATATATCATCTATGATGGTGGACCTATATTCCAAAGACACATAGGTGAAAATGCTATAAAAAACCACTGCCAAAACAAGGAAAGAATACAATGATGCTGACAGGAAGACAGTGGACAAAAGTTATAAAGCCAAGAAGATCCTTGTGTGTGGAATAGGACCTGATGAATACAATCGAGTCTCAGCGTGCTCAACTGCTAAAGAGATCTGGGAAGCTCTTCAAACTGCCCATGAAGGAACAACACAGGTGAAAAACTCTAAGATCGACATGCTCAGTATGAAATGTTCAAGATGAAAGAGGGAGAATCTATTCATGATATGCACACTAGACTCACCTCTATTATAAATGAGCTTCATCACCTCTATTATAAATGAGCTTCATTCTCTGGGAGAAGTCATCACAACCACCAAACTGGTAAGAAAGTTGCTGGGTGTGTTACCTGACTCCTGGGATAGCAAGGTAAATACCA